>NC_143571.1:18754722-19072500 GCF_054136105.1 Typopeltis vanoorti
TCTGGTTGGAAAAAATCTGGGTTCGACTCCATTATTATTATTATAACTCCATAAGCCCAACCAGAAGCGTCTTCTACAATACAGACGATTGATTTTCTTGAAACTTAGTCCATTAACACTTACGATAAGCGGGCTAACTCTCGCCAGTATATTTGCCTTATTGGCCGAGATAGACAAATAATTAGACAAATCATTCATGAAGAGATGCCATCCAGACATCACAAGTTAGTCATATAAGGCCCAATAGAGTTAAGGGTACTATAGGGACATATAGAGAATAAAGGGCCCTATGGCCCTTTATTCTCTCTCAATTAACTTGGTCGAAATAACTATGCCTAATAGTTACTGGAAAGATGGTGAAGAAAGAAAAAAAAAAGAGAACAACCGGAGAAAATTCGAATAATCATATAGAGAATATGCTTAACACCAGACTATGAACATGTCTCATAACCAGAAATGATTTTCGCCTATTTGATTGGCCTACTTATCAGAATCAATAATCGCTATTTTTATCGAGATTCAGAAGTGATTTTCATGGGTAAAGTAGTAGGACTGACTATGTGAATGCGTCCTCAACATATTTCCCAGTCCATCGTTGTCAACTGAATTGATAAATTTTGTCTTTGGTTAAGCGGAAAAAATGCAATAATATACTTGTACGCATCATTCATTAACGAGACGATGCATTCTGTTTATTAAATACCATTCATAACAAACAATTATGTACATCTTCGAATCTCGTTGTTTAATTTTTTGTACACTAAAATGTTTATATTTAAAATAAAATGGAGATGGATCGAATCTATTTTAGTATTGATTTCAAATACCGGCCTTCATTAAATTATGCCACACTAGACGGAGCTGTTATAGATGTGCAGAGGGATAAAATGGATAACTATACATGATCAAAAATGGTGCTTAGAACTGCAGTGATAAATTCCAAATGCGTAACCCGTAAAATCTTCAACATATTTTGGAAATACATACGATACATTTTACTTCTCTCTAGAAGTATCACACTAACCTCTAATTCCGACAGAAGTGTAATTAGAATTTTTTTTAAAAAAAATCTTTAAGCATAGAATTTTCATTCCATGTGTCTCCATCTGCAGTATGACAGCTTTAAATGATGGAACAATAGCATATGCGCGTAAATGACAGAAGGCTTAACAATGCACATATGCTATGGTATGATTGGTATACAGGAATTGTTCGTTGAGCAACGAGATCTAATTATAATCGAAGTCCTAGTAATGTTTAGCAAAATATATTATACTTGATAAGAAATTATACTCGTGTATTAATCCTTTATTCTTGTCAAGTATAATATACTTTGTAATCCATTAGTAAAACTTACTACAAAGTTTAATAAAAGTCATACAGAATTTAAGATTGGTGTAGTATTAATATTTCAACGGTGGAGATAACTGTAGAGTGTAGGGATCCGTTCAATCGTAGTAGGAACGCTCTACGATTGAACGGATACGCTCTACGCTATAGTCTTTCAACGAGGAACGTCTTCTTATCTAGCACTTGAGTATTTTTTCGGATGAACCTGCGTGTGTGTGCTTGGGGTAATAGCATGCCATGTAAGCCTAGACTGTTCCGGTTCATGATACCTGACGAAAGACAAGAAGCTTATCTTTAGCAGAAGCCAATAAATGAAGAAAACGTTCGGACAGGATCAAATACAACTTGAAGGGCAAGAGTTCTAAGCATCTTAGTAATGCGCTCAGATAATACAATGTCAACTTACGTCTTGGTTAAAAAAAGTACGTAAGGATGCTTTTTAATACAATACATGTAACGCCTATAATGATAACATTCATACACTAAAGTAAGACAATATTGCGAATTTCTTAAAAAAAAACGTATTGCTCTTTCATAAAAAAATAACAAAATATTGATAGCATCAAGTCTGTTGTTTCCTGGTTCTTCTATCTCGACTAAAGATTGTTCTTAAAACCTTCTTACGCTCTCCGGTTCTATCAGTAATTATCATGTGGTTTGAATATGTTATGATTTTCACTTTCCAGACCAGTTATCAACGTATAGTGGATTCGTATGAGTACTTACAGAACATTAGTGGCTGGACAAGAGTTAAAAGTCACTTCATGGCTCCAATAAGCAGAAACGTCGGTCACACACCGAGCCATGAAAATCATCTATCTAAAGACATTTACAAACATTTATTCTACAGTGGGATTCTAACACGCGCTTGACCAACAAGGACGGCTGGAAATTAGTCCATATCCAAATTATTTCTAAAAGATCTTTAACATCGAATCACGGTCCCATTGTTTATCCTTCTGTTCTGTATAAAGAAAGAGAGAAGTCCATTAATAGACAACTTCCAATCTACTCCACCTTGTAACTTGTCAAATGATCGGTGATTGGAAATATTGATTCCGTCACCGATTTGCAAGAATGTGTACGTCACTGATCTTGGATCAATGTCGTGCATACCGTGTCTTACTATTATCATTATTACGTGACACCTCTAAGGAGTCTATTGATTGCATATATATGGCTGGTTTGCCATAATCAAAATTATTGGTAGGAATATCTCTGCTACACAACTGTAATGATATAGGCTAATTCGTGTTTACTTGTAAAGTTCTTACACATACTCTTTTTTTTTTTTATCATAGACGTAATTCAAATAATTTATTTTGTCTTTTCAAAGTAGATTATTCTGCTTCCAGAGCCCAGTTAATTTCTTCACTGCTTATAAAAGCTCTCTGAAAGCTTTCTGAATAAGCTGGCATAGGAAATATTGTACAGCACAACTAAAAAAGAACTATTAGAATGTGTTCTACGAACGGAGCCGTCGCCAGATTAGATCGCGCCCTGAAGCAAACAATTAAATATCGCCCCTGATGGATTATAAGATAAAAATATAAAAAAATCTCCAATTGCTGATTTATTTTTATTACAAGAGAAACATTAATGCAAAACGATTACATAATAATATTAATTAAATGTGTGCTCTACGGGGATATCGCACAATAAAACTGTTTTTAAGCTCTTCTAAATTTAAATTCTAAGCAATGTCCGCCTCTATCGATATAGTTGCTAGAACAACCAATCTTTCTTGGATCATTGCTGTTCGCAAATAATTTTTAATCAGTTTAAGCTTGAAAAAATTTCTTTCCGCACTTGCAGGAATTGTTAGCGTAGCGACAGTGCTTACCGCAATATGGCTGAACGAGCGCCCTTATTAAGCCGCGCCATGAGGCAGGCTGCCTCTATGCTTCACTCTGTCGACGGTACTGACTACGAATTATGGGAATGTTAGTCTTAATATTATTCATTACAAATAATCTTTAAATATTATTTACATTACAGATAACTTTTTGTGATGAATTATTTATATCACTCCCCCCCCCCAAGGGATGACGTAATCTGTATATTTGCTTTAATTAGAATTCCGATAATTCACCGAGTAAACAGGACGATTATACACGTCCTGTTCACAAATACCTATTTTTACAGACTACCTATCAGTAATTAATACTAATTGAGAAATATAGTAAATCTTTTTTAATGAAGGAGAGTTGGGATAAGTGACATACCTAAGTAAATAAATGGACCATTGTCATTTATTTAATAACAGACAATTCCAATATTCATATTTGCTCAGGAGTTGGCTCGTTCATCAAAAGGGAGAACACGGGGATCACTCTATTATATTAAGAAAAAAAAAATTCTTCTTCGCTATCGCTCTATTCATCTTCTCGTGTTTGCTTATCTGACCAGTATAATCCCCCATGACACTAGTTACAGCAGGTTTTCTGCATACATGGCCTTTAAAAAATTTGCATAACGAAATTCTTTCCTAGAGCGGTATTAGTCAGAAAATTACCTGCTAAATTACATTCATATTTCACTGCAAACTATTAGGGCTTAATGAAAGAGCAGTGTTTGGACAGCACATTGGCAGCTACTCTCCAGAGAGAGAGAGAGAGAGAGAAAGAGAATTCTTCTTTATACAAGTAATTCTTGGGCGAGGATTTCACTTACTCCTTCTTAGACATTCAAGTATGACCTTCGCTTTCCTTTAGCATATCTTATGTTTTCATTTCATTTGCCATAGTTATCATTCTTGTGGAGAACTCTAATGTCATCTCTCCCATGAAAATTGTAATTTAAAACCATGCTTTTTATTGGTCTTTAAAATTTTGTTCACTCGTGTAAGAACTTCGATTAGTATTTGAAAATTCTAAAATTGTTTTAGTATTTTTTAAATATATTCTAAAAACTTTTAAAACGTTTTTAGACAGTACCAATTATTAAAATAATTAAGAGGTCAATCATAATTATGAACTCATCTCTTTATTTATTTATTTTTCCTGAAATGATGAAAATAAATAAAAAAAAAATCGATACCATTTCGTAGATGAAATCAATTACGCGTTAAATCTCAAGCTACAAATGAATTGCAATGCTTGAATTCCAGTTTATAGTATTCTTCAGCCTCTGTCCATCTGCTGTTGGATTAGACCTCCGTAAATTTTCGTTTGTTTTTGTCCTTAGCTATGTCCGCCATTTTACGAGGTTATCTTTCCATTTGTCTATTTGTTTTAAACATCGTTAGCTTAACATGGTCAGCCCTTCTACATTTACATTCTTTACAACACTTCACGATATTCTCTATTGAGGTCATCTCTCTAATTCCATTATTCTGATATACATATTACCAGTTTTATACGCAGGTAAAAATCTGGAACCATATCCACTTTAAACCTAACACCAAATATTGTTAAGGTGAACAGTACGAATAACGAATAACGTTTCTGGCGAGCTGGGTGAAGCAAAAATGCTTTTCATATTCCCCTTTGTCTGTAAAGGAAGAACTTTGAATGGAGTGTTTATGAGCTATCAGCTCGCCCAGTGAGGACAGTGAAATTAGCTGTGTTCAGCTGGACGTAAGATTGACTTGGGCCTTTTATATTTGTAGCTTTTTGCTTCATTATATTCCGAAGTTTCCTTGATCAACGGGTTTGGGTGGTTGCTTGTCTTGGTAAAGAACTTCTCAGCTAGATCTAGGAGAAGGGAAGAGATGTAAGGAATGTTGACTTCTCTATGGATCTGGGAGTTTCTAAAAAACCAAGGGGCATCTAGAATCATCCTAAGTCACTTGTTATGTAATCTCGGTAGTTTTTGAATATTTGTATTCGCGGTGTATTTGTATTATGCATCCACCATGCGGGGGATGCGTAAGTGATGGCCGGTCTTATTACCATCTTGTAAATTATTAACTTTGTTTGTGTATCCAGTTTGCTTTTTCTGTTGATCACTGGGTAGAACTGTGCAATTACTTTGGATGTCTTCGAGGCAATGTGTCTTATATGATTGCTGAATTGGAGTTTTTTATCAAGTATTACTCCAAGATTTCATCCCAAACTTCAGTCTGCCATGGAATCTTAACTCCCAAAAGATGAATGTCCTCCAAACTATGGATTTTCTTTCTAGAAAACAGTATGGCTCAGCTCTTTTGGGGGATTTACTTGGATCCTTCGGTCTGCTAGCCATTTTTCTAGCACGGTATTAGTCAGAAAATTACCTGCTAAATTACGTTCGTATTTCACTGCTTTGAATGTATACTGCTTTGAAGTCTTCTAGTTGCCAGTTTTGGGCTCAGAGATCTTGCCATTAATGCAGTATCATCTGCATATAATGCAGTGAATGTTATTCTCGGGTTCAGAGGGATGTCTCCTACGTAGATTGAGAAAAGGAGAGGGGCCAGAACAGAGCCCTGAGGTACGTCTGTCAAGACCCTGCGTCTGGACGAAACAGTTTCGCCGACCCTGACCTGCATATGTCTGTCTTTCACGTATGAGTGGATTAGTTTTGTTAACTTGATTGACAAGTTAAATTTTCTGAGTTTGCAAAGAAGGCCTTGATGCCATACTTTGTCAAACGCCTTCTCAGCATCGATGAAGACGGCAGCTGTATGGAGTTTCCAATTATAGCCTTTTGTGATGACCTCCTTTAGCCGGTGTACTCGTTGAAGTGTGCTATGGGCTTTGCGGAAGCCAAACTGCTCTTTGGGCAAAATTCCTAACTTATCTGTTTCTGCTTGAAGCCTTGTGAGGATCACTTTCTCTGTCACCTTTCCGACACTGGACAGGCTGATAGGTTCTGTTGCTTTCGGGGAGTTGAGGTTTTTTTTTTTTTTTCCTGGCTTCTTCAATGGCATGATGGTGTCTGTCTTCCAAGCAGTGGGAAAATACTGGTATCTAAAAATGGCATTGGTAATGTTGACGAGATGGACTATGGCCTTTCTTGAAAGTAGTTTTATTATTCGGTTGGTTATGCCATCTGGGTCTGGAGCCTTTTCGCTGGTTAGATGAATTAAGAGTTATTATTTCTGCCGGAATAGTGGGAGCGATATGTTCTGAGTTATCAATATGCTGCCGTAAAGTTGTCCTTACATGATGGTGAATCTTGTATACAAGGTTAATATTTAGATTTGCATAAGATGGATTGCACTGTGATTCAAGGTTATCTATTAATGCTTCATGCCTGAATGAAGAACCACCTTCAGGTTCTTTTCGCTGGGTAAAGCGAAGGTGTGGTATGGGAGATTTGCATTGTCCATAAATCTAGTCATTTGTCTATAGCCTGTGACTGTGACAGGTTGAATTTTAACTCCGTCGGAGTTTTTGACCCATGAGAATGTGATGTTATGTTCCCTGAGTGCTGATGAGACAGGAATCCATTTTTCTTTATCCCTTAAGAAGACTGGTGGTACCTTTTCTTTAGGTACATTGACTGATTCTATCTCAGTTGTTTTGGGTTCTTCTGTGGTGGTAGAGATTTTTCTCTTCTTTCTGACCGTTTGGAATTCCGTATGTGTTTCCAGTGTCTGACAGATGCTGTCTTGGGATGTAGCATCTTCTATATTTGGGGAGTTTATGAAGTCTGATTGCGTCTGTGTAATGAATTCGTCACTAATGTCATCCATTTTGTCTTCTGTGACTGCTAATGGGGGGGGGGGGGAATATATCAAAAAGCTTAACTTTTCCCGGCTAGTTCTCACTCAGCAGCTTTCCAAGTCTGAGGAATTCCTTGTATACCTCCTCAAATATGACATCATTCAGAGGTTTTGCCATGATAATAATAAGTGAAAAATGTGTAAAGACACAGATAGTGAAAGAATAAAGATTACTCAGGTGTCCCAAGAAAATTACAGATAATCCTGTGGATTTTTGAGGGTTCACTGGCAAATCCCGTAGACACACACACACTGGTGTCTAATAGCAAAACAATAATTATAGTTTAAAATGCCCTAAAAACAGGGAAAAGGAGTGTCAAGAACTCACTTGACCACAGTGCGGAAACCTACCTCCCTATAGTACCATTCATCCACCACTGGTCCTCGTTGCGGGTGGGGGCCTACGCGGTCATCAGATATCGTGCATTTTTAATGCAGTGGGGGGAGACAGTAAGTTTCAGACTGTGTTAGCGCCAGTGCAATGTGAGCTTCCCGAAAAACCGTGTATAAAATCTAATCAAGCTCAATCTGAAAATAACACGTCTGATCTCTATTCACAATCTTACCAGAATCAATCAAGTTGAACAGTCCGTATAGTCCTTATAAGGACTGGCTTAAAGGGGCGAAGCAAGAATGCTTTAAAATTCTGAGGTAGTCTTATACTTGAAAACACTTTTATAGATAATTAAAAAAAAAAAAAATCCAAAACCATTTTTAAACGCATGAAGTCAGATAATATCAAAGAGATAATTTATCTGGTCATTATATTTATTTTTATGATACGATAATTAAATGAACATTTTATTTAAATCCAGTATAATTAAAAAATTGCCCATTCATCTATCACAAGGCTACTGTTATAATAAGCAGTCATACATTAAAAAAAAAAAAAAAACAGAAAACACCTGAATTTCAAAATTTTCTACATGGAAAGAACACCTGTAGATAAAACCGATAAAACGTTTACTTCAATGGCGTGTGTTGGTTTACACTAGAGGTAGCCAGACAAGATAAATTCTCCGGCACGCGTACATTCACGTAAGCACGCCATTCTGCCAGGTATTCAATATTCGCCTTATTTGATCTGTTTACTGCATAATGCAGATAGCTGTCATCTTTCAAAGTCCACGAATCTGTGTACCTCTGACATATTTTTCCAACGATTTTGAAGCAGTGCAACACGAAGCTAGAATAAGATCTGCAAAGCCACGACTGATTGAATATACGTGACAAGCAACCCACGAGTGAAGGATACCCTTCTGAGATTTTTAGATTCCTTGTGACTGTGAAGATGCAATGAAAACCATCGATTTTTTCCATCCCCGTTTTGGTCTGCCTTGGAGCAAAGTTCCTGAGACACCCCTTCACGGCAAGCATTATTTACCCCGCTTGTCAGCTCCGTTGAAGAGAGTACGAGGAGAAAGAGAAGTTCTTTTGTTATCGTATCTGCCAAATATTACTTGCTCTTACGTTAATGGCAAGCCACAATAAAATACAGACGAACGCACAGGCATGGATGGATGCGCGCACGCGCGCGCGCGCACACACACACACACACAGCATGCGGGCTCGTGTTATATAATTTCATAGGGTGGAGTATCGTTTATAATCTCGGCTGCAATATTGGAATCCCTTTATTGGCAGACAATATAACAGCTGGCAGGTTCAGAAGTGCCATTTCGGCGTGTGTTAGCACGTGCAACGTGCCACTTCTGCGGTGCCATTTCCTTGCATCGTCAATCTCCCACGGCGAACGAGCCGTCAGTTCACAGTTGCTAACACTTGTCATCTATCACGAAACTCAGGTTAGTGCTGTGAAACCCACTTGGCTAAAGCGACGCAAGTTGGTGTCACAGGGATACAAATACGATACAATAGCTTGAACATATACGTTTTTGTTTGTTATCATTTCTTCCCGGTTTACTTACATTATCTGTTGTCTTGTGCATTTTCCAAAAGTTTCTGGAAACTTTTATAGCTACCATTACGGATGTGTTGAGGTTGCCCATATATTACAACATATGAGCTTCTCTCAGATTCTGTAAAAAAATATAATAAAAATAAAATACATCGCCGAAAAAGGACAGACAGAGTAGCAGATAGATACATCATAAATCGGAAAGTATTATTTGTCTTTTGTGTGTGCTTGTATACGAGTATCAGAAGTTAGCTGTGCTCAGCAACACTTCTTTCACTTCTGTTTTGAATAGCTTTTATATGTAGCTGGCTATCATATTTCACAAATGGTGCTATAGTAATTTTTATGAATAAAAAAAAGTTAAAAATATGAAAACAAAAGTACTCAACTGTTTAATTATAATTTTATAGTTGTCGCAAAATTATAGAGTTAAAATAATTTCAATTTAAAACTGTTTTAAAAAGAAACAGCAATTTTTCTATAGTCTTATACAACAGGCAGCTATGTTCAGAATATTTTTCAGCCTTAGCTTAAAATAGTTTGATATGTAGCTCTCAGTTAAATGGTACTATAGTAATTTTTATAGATGAAAACGAAGATAATTATCTATTCAATACCATAGTATTATAGGTGTCACAAAATTAGGAGTTCAAACGAATGAAAATATTATTTCGAAACGATATATTTTACCACTAGAAGTTAGATTAAGTATGCAATTATAGTCTTACACATAACACATCCCCACTTCCCAATTCAACATCTAAACGACGTCACTATCCATCATCCACACACACACATATACAACACGATCTATTCCATCAATAATAATTTTTGTTCGTGAAATACGCGTGTTCTCCAGCTGATTTGTCTGTATGCAGGATGAAAAATCAAAGTTTCAGGGAAGATAAACTCAATAATGGTTCCTTCGTGTGAGATCAATACCTCATCTTGAAATGAAAGAGTCCATATAGTCCATATATATATATATATATATATATATATATATATATATATATATATATATATAATATATATATATATATATATATATATATATATATATTAGAGAAGTATTTAATGTGTTTATATAATGTTAACTGAAAATTCTGTTGGCTTTCCTATTTGTTTGATTTCTTTCCTCTCATTCTCGGGTTTAGTGATGTGATGTTTAGACTTTACTGATCAGTAATAAGTTCATTGTTTATGGTACCCTCTTATTTTAAATAAAGAGAGAAAGAGAAACGAAGTAACTGGTACAATATTAGGAAATTTATCATCATATTAAAACCGCATATTCAGGAATTGAGGTCTTAACAAGGTGCACGCGCGCGTTCGTATATCCCTTTCTCATTATCGTGTCATAGACGGGATTCGAAAACTCAGACTTTTCTAATCAAAGGGTTTAAAAACCAGCTACGAACGCTCTTGTTCGTATATTATATTATTTTATTTATTCTTTATGCATCTCTCACCCACAAAACGGTTGTAAACTTACAGCACATTAGTACAATGGGAGGGCTGAAGTTTTTTTATCATCATTTTTAGTTATTTAATTTAATGAATCAATTAATTAATTGTATTTGTTTAAATTTATGTTTAGAGAGTCTGTAAGCCCTGCTCTAGAATCCAAACACAGAACTTTTAGCCACCTTAGGCATCTAATAAGCGATGCGGTAAGGGTAAAAAAAAAAAAAAAATGACGGTGTCAGTTAGTGGGAGATGAATTTTTATCATCCAGTGATAAAAATTCGGTGATTTTTATCATCCTCCAATGGGAAGGTGGTCTCACACCTCCCCATTGGAGGTCTAAAGCGGCTTGAAAAAAAGTTATACATTTGATCTCGGACTGTAAAAATTAATTAAAAAAATATATATAATAAAAAAACTTCCTTGCCCACCCACGATACTCATGTACTATAAGTTAACGTTTTGTGGATAGGAGATACATAAAAATTATTTTAAAAAATTAAAAAAAAATGTAAGCGAAGTGTAATAATTTGAAATTTATAATTATTTCAATAGAAAAAAATTATAAATTTCAAGGAAGATACAGTGAGGAAGACTAAAAGAAGGCTGTTATATTGCGTGAACTGTTATCAAATCTCATACAAACTTGGGAGCAGTGGAAAAGGTCACAGCAGGGACGAGCAAAGTCTATTTTTTTTATTAAAATAAGAAGTTCAATAGAACTTTTTATTTTGAATCAAAATTAATATATAAAAGCTACTAGATTGACTTATTTAACTTGGCGTCGCACTTGAAACAAATGCCATATTAATAAATTACAATGGTAAATAAATGACTTGATAATATTCAAACCCCCTCCCCAGTAGGACATCAGGTTATGGCCATTCTTGAAACATGATATTGGCATTATCTAATCCTAGGCCTTTGAGATTATCCATTCTTATAGGAACTATCTTTTTCCAAGCCATGAACGTGGTGATGTGTCGTTTTGTGTTTGAACACTTCTTATGATTGATGTTAAATTGTAAAACTGAGAACAGTGATTTTTTTCTGAGTTAAATCAGAACCCACTTCAAAAGATGCATCAAAAGGTTAGAATATACTTAACAAAAGGACTTAATTTCTTTTTGCTAATAATAATGATCATTATTATTAGCATTATCTGAAAAGAAAGTTGAGACGCTGGCCTGAGCAACAGTTCACGATCTTTCAAAATATTAATTTTTCTCACATCATTGTATGTTCTTTCATTCTTCTTTCTATGCATATCTAATACTGACTTTTTTTTTTCTGTATTTATCGAAGCATTAACGGCTAACCTTAACATTATGTTTGTCATTCACGTGTTCCTTTGATGTGCAGTTTAGCGACGTTTACCATAATGAATAGAAATTTCTCTCTGGAGAAAACTATTTAAATGCTCTCTTATGACTTTAAAAAAAAAAAAAACAGCTCTCTTAATATTTGATGTGGCCAAAACTGCTGCCGAAATCGGTCCGTTGCAAATTTTCCCACCCGTGTCTTTCTGTGTCCATAATAAACACAGTAATCTTATTTATTGATCCCATCTCGTAAGCTTTCAAAGAATTAGTGGAACGAAAAGCTTTCTTGATTGGTAAAAAGGGTTTTGGCGAAATGCCAATAAAGTCCAATGCCGCGGCAATAAACAGTGTCTCTGCCCTCTGTCCAAGTTCATAGCCCCATTCTAGTACAAGCAAATTTTTCGAGTTATTTATAATGCACTTAAAACATGAAGGATGCTTCTTTATTTTTCTGAATTAAACTGCCATACCAGAAGAGGGAGAAATATTTAAGAAAGGATGAATTAGGCTAAAGGAGAGTGATTTAAGATGTTCAATAACAACGAAATTAAAAATTGCACAAGGTAATGAAGAATGATGAGATTCGTAAAGTCTGTTAACCGAGTTTATTAATAAGGAAGGGGGGGGGGTATTATTGTAGAGCGAGTTTGAAGTGCCATCACTGTGAGAAAATTAATAACTAACCAACCTTCAACTCAGTCACCCGAGTTATTTCTTTCTTTCTCACCGGTTGCCGTGCTTTCTCAAATTATATGTAATTTCATTTACGGAGTGAAGCCGCAGACACATTAGACGTCTGCGGCTTCACTCGGTAAATTTTCTTCATCGTCATTTTCATCTATATTTGATGATAAAATATTAAATAGAAATTTCGACCAAATTCTGTTTAGAAATTGCCGATATAATAAAAGATGAATGAGCTTAAACATAATGATGGACTTTTTTACATGGGTAAAAATCTCTCAAAGTTTTATAGTTCATTTCTCTCTCTCTCTCTCTCTCTCTCTCTCTCTCTTTAATATTCTGAAAGATGTGACAAGATTTTAACAAATATAGTCTTCAGGTGAAGAAGTTCTTATTAAAGTACCTTCCCTAATTTTGTTCGTTGTAGTTATAGTCTTTCGGCTGTTTAGGGGCAGCTATATACACGCCGCCATCTAGGGAAATGACTATGAGCAAGGTGGTTTCCCGATGCCTTCCTTGCTGTACTATATCCCATGATTGTAGCCTCTGTGTTCACGGGGACGGTTTGCCTGTTTGCGGGATGAAACCTCCAGATAAACTGGCGGGAAAATACCCTGCTGTCCACGCCCAAGACTGGCTAACTTGGCTAGGGCTGAGGAAGATCGTCGACGAGAATCAAACCTAGGACGCCCCTTCCCCAGACATATAGTTGCGAAGCGCATAGCCACTAGGCTAACCGCGCGGACACCTGCCGTAATAAATATCTCTAAAAGAAAAAATGTCTATAACAGATAATCTCTTTCTCATATAGACGTTGCAGAGTTTTTCCTGCGAGAAAATCGGGTTTTTCACCCTGCAGAATAGGCAAGCAATACAGAGAACATATCACTCGATTAACAAGCAATAATACATTGGTCTTATATCCTAAGTTTCTTCGACTGTAAGTCAAAAACAGTCATCTGCAATGAGCAGTCCTCTGCAGAGGAAATCGCTTTGAGGAGAACATCAATGCAATTCAATAGTTAAACTCCTTATTTGTATATCTTATCTTTCTCAAATACAAGATTTGAGAAAGATAAGACTTTTACCTATTTGGAAAAATAGGTAAAAGTGTTATCTTTCTATAGAAATATCTTTCAGAGAAAGAAATGGATGTCATAAAATAAGATATTTTACTTACGAATGGTTATAACAATCATATTGATCGTATTCTCCACTTCTTTTACAAAGTAGCCCTAGCACAATCGGGTTGCAAGTGATTGTAACAGCAATCACATTGTGTTGCACTCTTAAAACATTATCACTACACATTCAGTACTCTTCTTAGATATGCCTTTATTTATTTATGCTTGCAATTAAAGGTTTATTATTTATATTGTTTCTTAGCTTTTTTCTCTCTTAACATTATCAAGGAAATATAATAAAATTATCAGTTGTGTGTCATAGTGAAACCTTAATTTCTGCTTTAATATTTATTTATTTTAATAAAACATATTTTACCAAAACCTGAAATCTTTTTTTTTATATATTCACGAAATGTGTTGTGAAGTGTGTATCCCGAAAAGGTTTACTGAAGATCGACAGCGTTCTTCAGCGTTCCATAACCTCGCGAGTGTGAGATTCCTTAATGCAAGGCAACACGTTGACACAGAACTCGACTTTCATTCAGATTTGTCCCCAGTGTTCATGTGGAATGAGTGGCGATTTTAATCCAATTCTCCATTCCATAAAAAGAAACCCAGAAGGTTATGCTCAACAGAGGTGGCGGCTGCGGAAAAGAATGCATTGCACTCTTTATCGTAAGCACTCTTTGGTAGGAAAGGTTGTTTCACACGTTTGGAGAAACGTACGGAGCAACATTCCTCACGTTTCTCCAGAAACGTGTAAACAGATAGAACTACGAGTTGAGATTCTAGATCACGCACAACAGAATACTCTCTCTCTCTCTCTGACGGTTTCATGATGCACTTTCGAGGTTCAGCATTTTCTAACTCTTTTGCACTGCGAATTTACTGACTGCATTGAGATACTAAAACGAGGTTACTGTTTTTTTTCGCTAATTATTTCGTCTACAGAAGTATAACTAAACTTATAAATCAAATGAAAAAATAATAATATTTCGGTATTCAGTAGTATTTTCTAGATATCGAAGCACTACGAGAAGGTATGACAAATACCTGGTTGTGTGATTGAAAACTTGAGTTTGAATCATCTTAAGGACGCAAGGTCTTTTCCAACTGAAATTAAGTTTATCGGTCTCAGGGTGGAACTTTTTAAGTCAGAAAATTGAATTTTTATTTTTCACAAAACCCATTAGTTAGTTGATTAGTTGGTTAATATTGTGAAGTAGAGAATAGGGATAGGTTTCTTTAGGGATAATTTGCCGTCCATAAGATATACATATATGTAGTTTTCTTAAGTAAGTAAAAATATAAACTAACATAAAACACGTTTTATATAAAACATAGAATTTAACTAAACCATAAATATATAATCTGTAAAAATATCTGATAGTTTTTATTGGTATCTGATTCGGTAAACAAATCCCGCAGTAACTATGTATTTTCTATCTATATGCGCATGCTATTGATGTAGAATAAAACTACGCATTCCTGTGGTGTAAATATATACATATTTAAATTTTATAGCTTGATTTTCTCTCTATCGACAGCGTACTTGTTTTTCTGAGGACCGATAACCGGTACTTATCCGCGGACCACGTTTTTAAAAAAAAACTGCGCCCTAAAAGTTTCAAAACAGTGACTCTGCAAAATGTGTGTCTTTTAAGTTAGCTCTACACTAGGCAACTGTAGCAAATTTTTTAGGCTTCGTTAGATAGTAAATCATACTAGAAAAGAAAGTATATGCTTGTTTTTATACTTTATCCAAGCGTGAGCAACAAATTTTGTTTGCAAGGTCAGCGTCTCCGTAGTGCAGTTGAAAAGGAAATGCATTCTCCGTTTGGAAAAGACTTGGTTTGATTCTCGTCATAATGCGAGGAATCTTTATATGACCTTTTTTCAATTAAATGGGAGCAGATCTCATACGGGGATAGCATGTTTTTATTTCAGGAAAACCGAGCACAAAAAATAGACAATCGACAAGAGAACGCACGCAATTAACAGACGAATGTACTAATGGTAAAATAGGATAGGTGGCATGTGTATTGTTGTATACGTAAAATGGTCTTGATGGTTCCTCGAACTCCTTGAATGCGTCATGTAATAATAATAAATCAAGTTTGCCGGTGAAACGACGTCACGACTATACTACTTGTATAAAAAGGCAGATGACTTCACATCATTTGCCGTAGTATCCCATAAAAGGGATACTACGGCAAATACTTCCTTTTCCTAGTCCTGATGGACTAGGAAAAGGAAGCACACTTCCTTTTCCTAGTCCTGAAGTTACTTCACATGCAAACTTTGTTGACGCTTGGGTAAAGGATAAAAAACAAAAATATAATTTATCGTCAAGTATAATTTACTGAGGTAACTCTGGAAGAAAGAATACGTGAATTTCGCAATACTCGTTCTGAAACTGATTTTGAAGATTTGTAGCGCAAATACTTCTTTTCAAATAAGTAAATACCTAGTATTATTTTTTTTCGAAAATTCTTTATCAGCCAAACAAAAAAATACGTATTTACTTTACTAGTGATTTATTATTAGTTTAATAGCTCCGCTCAGTCTGACATGTTTATTGCTAAGATCGCTGCATTATAATTAAAATTCTTTAGTTTACATTCCATCCGACCTAGAAGCGTTTGATTTTGAATTGCTCGCAGACCTATTGAAAGTCGCTCTTTGTAAGTTTTATCACTCTTTTGCTCTTCTTATACTCTAGTGTGCAACGTTTTCTTTAGACAACAAGTACTTTTTACTGTTCTGAAATTTGATAGTAGTTTGAACTGTCGAATAGCAGCAGCCTTTGATCATTTGTGTGTTTGCTAACATTCCAAAGTCGCGCGCGTTTCGTAACATTGCTTTTCTTAACTCTCCATGGTTCTGTTCTTTCCAAAAGAACAGTTATATTAGAGTTATAGCTTGGTATGGAGCATTTTTATTACAGACTTCAACAAGAAAGTCAGACACGTATGCTCACCAAAATAAGAGGCCAAAAACATTAAAGGCAACACTCAAGAACTCGGCGTTGCTCAAAGTGCAAGCTAGTAATTGCTGAAACGAATCGAGTTGTGTCGTTCTACCTATTCTAATAATACCTCTATTTCCATAACGATCAGTCAGAGGCGTGTAATTGTAAGTAACAGATTGCCAGTACTTTTGTTCGGTTTGAGGGGAAGTTCAGGGCTAATATTTTTGCTATAGTGGCAATTAAAACATCCCCCTCCTCACACACACACACCTGAAATAATTCTCTCCCTCACAATGCCTGAAATTTATCGCGATTGCCATGGTATTATACAACAAGGCTTGGCTCCTTCGAGGGATTTTTTTTAATCTAACTTTAGTTGAGGACGTTGGATTTCTATTTAATTTTACTTTGATTAGAAGAGCATTTAACCATCTATAGTCTCTTTAAAAAATCTCCCCATTGCTTCTCATCCGCATTTCCAACGGTGGCAGCAATGATGAGCTTGCTCGTTAGTATTTATACCCATTAGTGGTATCTTACATGCACATCTTGATGGGTTTTGTAAAAATGAGATTTAATTAGAATGCTAATCAGCGCTTGATTTCAGTAACGATGTACTGCTGTCTACGTGCTCCCAAGGAGCTGGTCAATGATCAGATGTACGATGCGGAAGAAAAATATGTCTACACGTGAACTCCGGTACAGCGAACAATAAAGGAAAGAAACAAGGCAACTTAGAAAGCTGTAGAAAAGAAACCACCAAGTTTTTTTTGCATTATATACTTAAATCAGAAGCGCGTTCCCCCCACCCCCACACAGATCAATAAAGCAAGCCAAATTTAATAATACATGACTGGCGGATAACCAGACGTCTGACCTGAACGCAGGGGGTAAAGGGGGACGTAAATTACTTTATAAATGTCACAGGGCGAAGTAGAAATGCTTTCAACCTTGTATTTTATTTTGGGATAATTTTCTCGCAAATGTTTAAACGTTTAAATAAGAACCTTTTAGAATATAATTCAAACCACGGAGTTCTTTCAAGATAGAAAATTTATAGCAGGGAAAGGACAGGGCAAGTCTCAATAATGATTTCATCAACCCCACAATATGTAGTGCAGTACCATGAAATTTTTTTGCTGCAAATGCAATGTATATTACTTGTTTCAGTGACAATTTATCAATGAATATCTTTTAAACGAAACAGAATATTTAAGTTAAAATCCCGTTTGCTAAGAGAAAAGATTTTGGAGTGAAGTGTACAGCAACCTCCTGTGATGAGTCCCGGATCTCCACGTAGATGTAAAGTAATAGTAAGCAAGGTAAATCTTTGACTTTAACACCCAAACTAAAAATTATATGTAAAAATTAAATGCCATAAATTGTGAGCTGTGAATATTACTTCAGAAGCAGCTGTTTTTAAAAGTAAGTATAGATTTTGAAAGCCGAGACAAAGTTTTACACATGAATAAAATAAAACTATTTCATTTACTATTTTAAATACAATTCATATTTTACAGTGTGGCGCAAAAAATGTACTGAATACCTACAACGATTATATATTATGGAGTAAATGGGTTTATAAACAAAGAAATATATGTTTAGACATGATGATGTGTACATCCACAACTATCGGTGGAATCTTGGTCTAATAAAGCATTAACGACGGTAAATTACGCACTCGAAATGGGCGCCTTGTCTTTCAAGACAGGTTTCGTAGGTTCTCTATCATATTGGAGGAAAAAGATCGGGACATCTGCTGACACATCGTGTATTTTCACCCTTAATTCATCAAGGTCATGGTGAACGGATCATGGCGGAACAACCATTTCTTCAACATACCCCAAACGAAGGCATCAAGGGATGTGAGATCAGGAGAACCTGAAGGGTACGTGAATTCTGTGAGCCTCGGAATGAGCTTCCCGGGGTGGTTTTATGATAAATAGGCTCTAGAATCACGTAATATATGATGGGTTGCTCTGTCCTGTTGGAAATCTGCAACCAACACGAAATTGAATGTCTTTTTTCTTACACGACACATCCTATGCGAATCCTGGATAAAAGGAACCAACGTATTCTCGATATAACATTCACTATTCTAGATCACGGTTACATCACCCTCTTCAGCGGAGTAGGGGCCCAATTATGCTATGGCTGGAAACCCTACACTCTGCGGTGACCTTCTCACTGTGAAAAGATTTCTCTTGGACAAATTCAAGTATCGACAAACCAGGAAACCTGTAGGTTCGTCTGTTTTAATGACCGCTTTGATCGAAATGCGCTTCGTCCGAGAACCAGACATTGTGGAGGAAGGACGGATCTTTGTAGACATTGGCCAGCAAGCATTCACAGTATTCCCACTGTGCATCGTAATCCGTTGCTGTTAAACACTGACCCACCTGAATGACTTAAAAATGCACCCAACTCCTTAAGGATTCTCTGTAGTGACCGCCTCGGCATCCGAAGTTTTACTGCTGTTCAGCGTTGACTGTGCTTCGGAGACTGTAACACTTACTCCAGCATACGCCCGTGATTCTCATTTGTGTTAACAGTTCGTGGTCTACCAGAATGCTCTTAACATTGCTGCAGAATTCTCCAAAGTACGTTGAAACCTCTCCGTTGCCTTAATTGGGGCACGCATAAGGAAACGACGAACAAAATGCTCACAAAGATGTCGTAGGCGCGGACCATTTGCTCTATCAACTCCGTATGAACGAAAATAATGCTCAACAATAAATGTCTTTCTTCTAGCGTCGACACCATTGCTACAACTAAATGTAATAGCGTAGACTCTACACGTGCTCTTTTATTAATGTGCATGCAGCCGAACAGCAACAACTATATTTGCCAAGATAAACTGTCTTGCTTGCATTTTGATCACTCATATCACGGTTACTTTTGTAAAAATGAGCAAAGCAGCGATTTGACATCGATCTACTTCTGTACTTACTACCTATCAAGCTAACAATGTGTGCATAACAACATAGACTTTACCATCATTTCTGACATACGCTTGATTAAAACCGAAGCACTTAAGTGGAACCAGAGGACTTTAAAAATTACTGTGCATAAAAATTTCGAAAAGATTCTCATTATAGAAACATTTCTACCTATCATTATCTAAACAGTAGAATGAGATTTAGGCATTCAACAATATCTTCAGTCTTGTAATTTTGCAGGATTTCTGAACTTCAAGAAACCAACCTAAATATGCTACGCAATATTGCAACATCTTCCAGTTATAGAAACATCACTCGAAGCACTTTGAGAGACGTCTAAAAAGAGGAAAACAGTTTCTAATAAACCAATACACATCATAGAAAAACTTTACAATTTCAAACTCTTGAAAAAAAAAAAAGAACTCCGAGAACATTACTTTTGAAACTAATATAATAAATAACCATATTAGATCATCAACGAACAACTATCTTCCTACGTGAAGGACTTATCCTTTCATGGCGAAAAAAAAAAAAAAAAAGGAAATTATTTAGCTTTGTGGAATGTTAGTGAAATAAAAACAAACGATAGCTTGAACTATTTTCTCAAAAGCCTTTCTTTTCTTTCCTAAAATACATTTTTCTACTCACTGTATAAGAAGGTTTTTAAAGTTGTCGAAGTACAACTCATCTGGTTGATTTCGCTTCTGCTTTGACCTGTTCGTCATTTTCAGAAAAGGATACTCTTGAGATGTGTCTATAGTTTAGGAAATAACAAGAGGTCCGACATAGTTTTTGCAACATAGCATCACGAGGCCGCACTCAAGTGTGCTTACTTAAAAGCCATCGAAGAGATCTGATTTTAAGTTGTAGAACATCTTCTTTACAATCTGGACTTAACTACATCGGATTTCTGATTTTTCTTCTTGTTTTGTTTGAGAATGATAAGACGCGGTATTTGAAGAAATTAAATCCGATCTTCAATCTAGCTTGAAGATATTGAATATCATTGAAGGTAAGAAGACTTGAAAGTTGCTAGAACGAAGGAGATCATCCTAACCTTACTAAACAATAGCAATGCGAGTTCAAAGCATTACTTATGAAAGAACTTGAAGCTTGTAATTTTTAATTTTATGGATTCTACTCAGAAAATTTGCAAACCAATCGCGCATTACTGCTAAGCAGACTGAATGTTAGATAACTCAGAAAGCCTGTTCCAGTAAACAAACTGTATTTTTTCCCCAAGATACTTCGGCCTTCTGATAAGGAATGATGGCTTACCACTAACCAATAAAAATCATTTACCATCTAAAAGGTACCCTTAACTTGAGGAATCATAGTTTTGTTTTAAGTTTTACGTTCAGTTCCAGAGCTGGCCACCAACCACAGTGCAATATGTCCGTTATCTCCCTAGCAATAAATGCGCTTGGATGTGAGTATCAAAGGTTACCTAAGATATCATACAAGAGTGAAAATGAGTTTGGGATGCTGTGGTCGAACATTGAAAAGCTTGAAGGTAAGTGCACTAGTGGACTGATCCCCTCCGCGCCGTCTAAGATCATCTTACAAAAAAATTGTACACAGAAGGAATCCGCTTTTCCAGATACATACGGGTTGCACCGCACGACAAATATGGAGGAAAAGAAGGAATGTTTGAGAAATGCAAGTTTTTTTCTACTGTCATAAATTAAATTATGGATTCGATCTGAAGTCATTGAACGAAGGATATTTATGCATAGTTAGAGTAAGTGGAGCGAGAGTTCAGAGCCCTTAGGCGGTCCTGAATTGGTCGCGCTATCGGAAGAGAAGACATTGTCTACCATAACATGCAGTGAAAGACTGGAGAAGAAACTAGCGACCCATTTACAAAAGATGAAAAGAGATCATAAGATGGTGTTGGTATGCTGGACCAGACCCTTCAAACATCAAACGCTGTCAAACGGTGTCAAAATTGTCAAAATGGTCAAAATTGAGTATTGTTAATATATATAATTCGGGAATCGTTTCGGGAAATTATATATGTACATATGAACTCGAATTTTCCCCGTTGCTAAGTTTTTGGAGTTGTAAGGTTTGTTGTTAACTTGATCAAGCGACGTGTGTCATTCGCTCGAACTGTGCGTTTACAGTGACAATTGTATACAATGAACACTGTAAGGCTATCATCCCTGGAAAATGAAATAAATAACCGAGTTTTAAGGCTAACTCGGTTATTTATTGTAACGAGTAAATGTTTTAAGGCTAACTCGGTTATTTATTGTAACGAGTAAATGTTTTAAGGCTAACTCGGTTATTTATTGTAACGAGTAAATGTTTTAAGGCTAACTCGGTTATTTATTGTAACGAGTAAATGTTTTAAGGCTAACTCGATTGTTACGAGTAATGTGATCGCTCCTGACTATTGGGCATTTGCCCAACAAGTAAACCAAACTATGGAGAAACGTGTAATTTCATCAGGAAGTGGGGATTTTTTTTCTAGACTTGTTAAATCAAAGTCGAATTAAAAGTAGCCTCTGATGGAAGTGATTTTTTTTCTTTCCCTAGAAGAGACACACTCGTCTGAAAGCACATGAAACAAAGTCTTACTATAAACTAGAAATGACCAACTTATGTATATGCTTGGACTTCCACGGGATTGAAGATTAAAGCGCTATACCACATATTTATTTTTCCCCTGTAAATCATACGTTGTGAAAAAAGAAAATCAATTAATTTTTTAAAATTATTATATAAATTAATATTGTAATTATTATATAAAATAATATTATTATATAGAAATATATATATATAATTTTACAACCAACTATTGTTGTTATAGTAAGAAATAAGATCGTAGCGCTAGAGCGGTAGGATTTGAAACTACTCTAAGATATATAACAATATCGTACAACACAGTGTTAAATAGGGAAAAGTGCATTTTAAAACAGGTGATTTTAATAATTTTAAGGAGTTTTTTTTATTTTAGTTTATGATTTTATGAACAAGTAAGTATATACACGTACTGTCATGAATTTTTTTTTTATGTGACATTACTTGCAAAGCATCTTAAAAATATAATTTGTAAACTGGTTTTAGGTTATTCGACATCAGAATTTTTCTTTAATAACACTTTTCAATCTATATTAGATTTATTTATTTTCTAATATTATCTATTTTAGATATATTTTATTTATCAGGTAAGTAATTTTTGTTTTAATTTATTAACTTATTTTATAATTAAATCTATCTCATTTAATTCTAGAGTATGACTAGTCGTGAGAGACATTATTATGGAAGAAAATACCCAAGTGGGCATGAAAAATGAAAGCGAAAACAAGAAAACGAAGCGGCTGAGGAACGTCAAAGAAATTCACTGTTTAAATTTATGAAGTTGAACTCGTATATTTGTTCAGATATATCAGTTGATAACGGGAGTTCCCAAATAACTACAAACTGTTCTTAGGCTTCAACGTTAAATTAATAATGAGAGTTATGAAATACTCAAAGGAAGTGGAGAACATGACGCGTTTGGTCAAACAATGAGTATTGAAGATTCTAAAACTGAGACACCAGAGGAAGGTAAACTATTTACTATTGATGATCCAGCAACATGGCCCAAAAGTTTGAACAACGTAACACTAACACAAATTGTACAACGTGGTCCATCGTCTCCTCCGACTAAACTGAGACACCAGAGGAAGGTGAACTATTTACTATTGATGATCCAGCAACATGGTCCAAAAGTTTGAACAACGTAACACTAACACGAATTGTACAACGTGGTCCATCGTCTCCTCCGACTAAAAATGATTTTCCAACAGATGACAACAAGAGGTGTTTTTCCACAGCTTACTATGTTAGGACAATTACAAACGGAGAGAAGCAAAACAGAAGAGGGCTTGTATATTCAAACTCTTCCAACTCTATTTTTTGTTTTTGTTGCAAATTATTTCTTCTGATGATAATTTTTTATCTAATAATGGCTTTTCTGACTGGCGACATGTAAATGAAAGATTAAAGTCGCACGAACGATATCCAGTGCACATGAAATGCAGCATGTATCCATGAACACAAATGGAACGTAATTTAAAAAATCACCATACAATTGATCAGGCAAATCAAAATGTCATAAAATTTGTAGCAGAACGGTTAAGAAATGTTTTAAGACGAATAGCAGCAGCAATTCTTTATTTATACGACCATAATTTAGCTTTTAGATGTAATTTTGATACTTTGTACACAGCTCACAATGGTAATTTTTTTGGAATCATAGAATTAATTGCAGAATTTGATCCACTTTTAAAAGATCATTTAATGCGATGTTCGGAAAAAAAAAATTATAGATGAAAAACAAAATTCGTATCTATCAGCCATTGTACAAAATGAATTAATTGTTGATATGGGAAAACCAAAATTCAACAAAATATTGTTGAATTTTGGTTCCCATATCAACGATTTCAGTGATTTCAGTGATTTTTAGATTTTTAGATGTATTTGAAGCAGATATTGAAATTCGTGAACACTTTTGGACGTTTTTAACAACTAATGACACTCCTGGTAAAGGTATATATGAAAATATAAAATCACTTTTGAATGAATTAAATCTTAAATTGTCAGATTGTAGAGGGCAAGGGTATGATAACGGCGCGAATATGAAAGGAGTATATAAGGGAGTCCGTGCTTACATTTTAAATGAAAACAAAAAGCATTTTATACTCCTTGCGCCTGTCGTAATTTAAATTTGATTTTAGGAGATGTCGCAAAATCATCAATTATAGCAATAAATTTTTTTAATATTATACAAAAAATATATACGTTATTTGCTGCCTCAACTTCACGTTGGCACATATTAAAGAAATTTGTTAAACAATTAACTCCAAAACCGTTATGTGATACAAGATGGGAATGTAGAATAGAATTAGTTAGAGCTGTACGTTTTCAAATTCCAGAATTTTTAAATGCACTAAAAGAATTATTTAAAACTGCATCAGATAATGCTACCAAAGTAGAAGTGGTTTCAATATATGAACAAATAGATTCATTTGAGTTTATACTAAGCTTTGTAATTTGGTATGAGCTTTTGTCAAAAGTTAATTTAGTCAGTAAAATATTACAAAATGCAAAAATTCCCATAGCCTTAGTAACTAAGCATATTAAAGAGTTAGTGCAGTACTTTGAAAGCCTGTGTAGCTCAGTGGAAGTGGCGCTTGCGTTCTCTGCGCTTGGTCGCTTGAAGTCAGACTTAAGTTCAAGTCTAGTCTCCGACTGGAGGAACTTTTTCTAAGCCTTTCTTCGACCGATTCTCGAGTTAGTCGATCTCTGCCACGGGTAAGCGGATTTTTCCTCCCGGAAACTCGGGTTTTTCATCCCATAAACTCAAGAAAATCGACCGTAGTACCATATTATGTCAGACAGTAACCTATCTTGTTAGGGTTAGGTACCAAGAGATGGCAGCACTTGTTTTCCAGCCTCTTCATTGGTGGCTGCTATAATTAGTGATAGACATAGGCCAGCTATCTCTGATTGGTTACCGGTGGAGATTGAACTGGACACTCAGTCTCCAAAAGCTAGATAGGGTTAAAAGGCCTCGCCTACTCCCTATAAGGGAATAAAAGGCGTTAGCTGATTTAGCTAGCAGTACTTTGAAGAGCAGAGAATATCAGGATTTGCTAGCTGTTTTGAGATTGCTAAAGAACTGTCAAATCTATTAGAAATAGAAATTAAATTTAAAGGAAGTCGAGTACGTCGAAGAAAAGTATTTTTTGATTATGAAACGCCTGATGAATCACACATAAGTGAAAACAAAAATAATTTTAGGAAAATTTCTTTTTTTTTGTAATTTTAGGTACTGCTCTACAATCTGTCAAAAAAAATTTGAATTGTGTGAAATTCACGAAAAATCATTTGGATTTCTTTATGATATGAAATTACTAAGAAAAATGTCCGCGCGGTTAGCTGTTGGCTGTGCGCTTCGCCACCATGTGACTGGGGAAGGAGTGTCCCAGGTTTGATTCCCGTTAAATAGACGTGAGGAATTTGAGGTTCTTCCTCAGCCATAACCAAGTTGGCCGGTCGTGGGCGCGGGCAGTAGGGTTTTTTCTCGCCAGTTTATCTGGCATTTTTCATCCCGCAAGCAGGCAAACCGGCCCCGTGAACACACACGGATCAACAGCCATAAATACTTAACCCTCATGAGGGGGCTCAACGCCCCAATAGGGACAGGGGAGAAAAAGGGAGGAAACTCCATACGAATAAATAAATAAATAAATAAAAGAAATGACAGAAAATGAATTAAAATTTTGCTGCAAACAGCTGTATCAAAAATTAAATACAGATATTGATGAATCTGAATTTTACAATGAATTAATTATTTTTAGAAATATTGTTCCAGAAGATGCACCCATTAATATTTTAAAATTCATAATTGCAAATAATTTGTCGGATATTTATCCAAATATTACTATGACATTTAAAATATTATTGACTAGTCCAGTTACGGCACATCAGCAAAAAGGTCATTTTCCAAATTAAAATTAATAAAAACATATTTGCGATCTTCTATGTCTCAAGAACGTTTGTCGTCCCTGGCAATAATATCTATAGAGCATGAAACTGCAACAAAAAATTGAATTTTGATAGCGTTATAAATGATTTTATTGATAAGCGCATTAGGTTAAATAAAATTTAATATATTAAGATTTCTTTTAAATCTTAATATATTAAGTTGTTATACATGTATTTCATTCTTTATAGTAAAAATTGACATTTTTTTCCATATTTTTATATTATTATTTATATTATTAAATAACTCATTGTTCTGGCATATTTATATGATAATATGTACTTACATAATAAAATAATATATCATGTACATACAAACACATTTATTGTTTAACTCATTTTTCCCTTTACTTAAATTGATGCTAAAGAGCCTACTCGTTTATATGCATAAATATTTTTCATATTTGATTTAATTAATTAATTAACAAGATATTCTTCCATTTAAAATTTCCATAAATGTTACTAACTTTCAGGGGGCCCCTTTTCCATTTCGCACAGGGCCCCGCAAAATGTAGAAACGACCTGCTAATTACAGTTAAATTGTTCGTTATTTTTTTATATCTCGTTGTAAAGATTTTTTGGGAGTCATTAAGTACACTTTTTTCATAGACAAAAGGATATTTTGTATATTTGCCAACATTAACAATAAAAATATTGAAAATAAGCTAAACACTAGATTTACAGTTTATTTTGGCGCTTTCATTCATTTCTTGAATATATATATTAAAACTTTTCAAAGAAGTCTCATTCGTTTAAGTCGTTCGTTAACATACATGACCTTCACATTTCAAAGTCCTAGGTGGTTTGTTTTATTTTGATTTCTATAGTATCTTTCCAACTTAATACATGTCAGAGTCCATACTGAAAAAATTATCTCAATGAGTAAATTAGAAATCAATAAATTATGTGCAGATGATGTCTCTACCCTTTTTTCCCTTCTGTGTTTTGTATGTCATTAATTATCTACAACCTGTGGCAATACAGTGACTCCAATATCATCATCTTGTTAGTTTTACACTCATTCACCAGTGGTGTTCCAACCTTTTCTGGTATATACGCTGTATACGGAATTTCAGGTGGAGAGGAAGGCAGCCTTATCCATGTCTAAAATTCGGGAAGAAGAGTGGGAGGAGAGTATACAGAGAAGCAAACTGGAGATAAAACGAACAAGAGAGGTAAAAAAATAGGGTTTGATTTATTAAACAGTTTTATTGAAATATGTCAAAATGTTGCTTACTTACTAATTACTCTTACTTTTTGTAAGAGTAATTTGTTTCAGAACACTAATTACTCTTACAAAAAACTAAAATAATAAAATAAAGAAAAGAAAAGAAAAAAAACACAATTGGCACACCAGTTACAAAAAAAAAAACAGTGAAGAGGATCATCTGCCATCCTGTTTATAATATAGATTTAGACAATGTTCAGTTTAATACGAAAAAAAGTCTGCTCACAAATGCGACAACACTCAAAAGGGACAAACCATCCAGCAGTACTCCGATGTTCTTGGCGAATGAATGTTAATTACAAATCATAACTGGTTGCTTAAATGCATACGCACGCTTACGTTGTTGGCACTCGAACTATCAAAGAAGTTGGCGATATATTCTCAGAAGCCAGATAAAATCCCCTAGTGGGCCATATTTGACTCGCGAATTGGCCATTCCTAGTCTATGCCTTTCTAAAGAAGATACAAGAGTTATTTCGGATTGCAGTCGCTGCCATTAAATTTTCTAACGAATTTACTTGGTCTCCAGGGGGATAGGGACCAACTGGAGACTAATTTAATATAAAAAAAAGCAGTTAAACATTTGTAAGTGTAATAATAACGGGGTTAAATACACAAACGGGTTTGACATCTTGGGCTGAATAAAAAAATATATATTAGAGAAATCTTTAAATAAACAACTAATGCACATTTAGTCTATAAAAGATTCTGATTTGTGTGAATTGATCATATTAAGAAAATAAGAAAGAAATAATGAAGACAACATAGGAATCATTTATTGACGTTCTTTAAAGCTATAAAAATTAAACTGGCGGTTGGTAGAATTTAGTGGCGGTCCGTACATAAGCACGGCGACACTACAGCACTCCCGAGGAAAAAAATGAAAATTTTAAATTTTGTTTGTGTTTATAAATAATAACAATGCTTACAACATTATATAAATGCAATACAACATGTTAAAGGTTACAGGTTATGTTTCGACAGTTGAATAGTTCATAATTGGAATTGTTCGATTAACGCTTTAGATTACGAAACAAATGCACTGCGATCTAACGCAGTGTCGGAATTATCACGTTCGACCAATTGCAGCCAGACTCGCCGATATTCGTTTGCGCTTGTGATTGCACGTTACAAGTCATTCCGACACTGCTCGTTTGGTCAGTGTATCGTATGCTTGCGCGTGTTATTTCTGTGAGATACGAAACTTTTATTATTGGTGTTTGTTCGTGGTGAGAGTGAAATATTTTTAATAAAGCAATTTTTTTAATATGTAAATTTATTTATTAATAAATTGGTTACTGATTAGGAAAAAAATAATTTATTTTATTTTATTTTATTTTGTATATGCAGCACCCCCACTTAAAATTTTCACCGGCCGCCACTGGTAGAATTACTGATCGCTCAAGAAAATGGAAAGATGACAGATTGGGAAACAAAACAAAACAAACAAACAAAAAATATAAGGTGACAGATAAGGTGGATGAAAAAAAAATAAACTACATTAGTATGGTATTATCCAACTGTAGATAAGACTAGTAAGGGGGGGGGGAAACGATTGAAAACTACCTAAACTGTAACCCTGGGGATGCAATAGGATTTAGGTGAGGAAAGTTTGAAGCTCTTAAAACAGTTCACAAACACACTTCTAACTGGATCAGAAATTCCATTATTATAATTAGAAGAACATTCACTCGATGAATAAAGTACTTTACAGATGCGAAATAGTGTAATGACCCTCCATAAGAATACTGGGAGAGTATTCTTATGAAGGGGTGGGGGTAGGAGAGATTAAGACAACGCTATTATCATCTGTTATGTTTATGATGCTAATGGTGATTTTATTTCCCATTCTGTCACTCGGAATTTTACGGAATTAGCGTGCAATAACAAGCAACGGAGCATTCTTAAAGATCATTTAAAACACAAATGACTCATCTAGAATTCTTACTGGTCTGTCTAATGGACGCCACTATTGCATATTACTTTACTGGCGCCTACCCAACAAACAACGAAGCAATTAAACTGGGTTCAGATCAAACTGGGAGATTGATCTCAGTACTGGATATCGTATCAACATTTACGTAAATAAATACAATATTGGGGGGGGGTTAAATTATATCTTAAGTACAATTTTTATCATTTTATTTTAACATATAGACCTTAAAATGAACTTATATCATTAAAAAAATAAGCTGTTGACTTTAAAATAAAAATAAAATAAAAAGAGGATTTGATTCTTGACACACATTGTCAAAGTTTGTAAACGGAAGACGCTTTATTGCCGCTAATATCAATTTCCTCAGGAAGAGCTCCTGAGGAAATTGATATTAGAGGCTCTCTTCCTGCAATAAACATTGTAGGAGTAAATATATATACCGGATATTGTGTTAATATGAACCACTTTTTCAGAAGCCTTAGTCACAAGCTATTATTAGTGCTTATAATTCTACTTTTCTGGTCCCCACCTCTCCCCGTCATAATTTATTTTTGGAAAAAGGGAGAGGGAAAAGTATAGCTAAACCGTTAGTGTAGTTGAGTCTGTAGTATACACCAGCATAGTCCAATCAATGTCATGCTGAATGTACAATAGATATAAGAATACTTCTGTTATTATTTTGCTGGTTAAATTTCTCACCAGGAGAAAATTTACTCGTTTTTTATTTTTTTCCACCTTCAAGACTTAACGGGAGCCTAAATACTCTAAATCGTGTCAGTGGATATGTTTTTATTCACTGCGGACGCAATAATTTAGGACTAAAACTACAAAATAAAATAATGTTGTGGATTCTGCTTGTCCTAAAATACTACAATGCTAAGCGTTTTTACAAACAAGAAAACGACAATCATTTATTAATAATAATTATTATGATATGATAATAGGAATTTTAATATGATATTGTGCTTATTTACTAAAGATTTCTTCCTTCTTTCAAAAAAAAAAAAAAAATCACGGAAGAAAGAAAAAAAATTAGCAAATAATTTTTAAGGGGATGATGTTCGTCGTCCGATGTGAGATTATCACATACTGCTTTTGGAGTTTTATGCCCAAAGTGGCATAAAACTTCCATCTTTAGTCTTTACAGGTTGCCGGATTATGTATCCCTTTAGGAAACTCAACATACTCATCTAGTATAAGTTTACAACCTTTCTGGACACAGCATCATAAAAATACAATAAAATTAATGTTATTATATTTATTTAAAGATTTTTTTTAATAAGTGCTTTATTTGTTTATTTATCGTAAATAAACTTTTTTTTTTTTTTTTTTTTTTTCCTGAGAGAAAAGAAGCCTACTTGCCAGTTCCAAAGATTGACTAACTCTGGAATCGGCAAGAAAGAAAGAAAAAAGTCTTGAAGACTTTTACAGTGACCAAATGGAATCGAACTCATAATGGGCTTTCTGCTGTAAATTTATTAACATGGAAGGTATGAGAATATGCGCGCCTCCTGTTAACAATACCATCCACCACAGTAAAAAGAAAAAACTTAGTTTTATTTTTTATTTTTTATTTTTTTTTGAAAGCAAGTTTAGTTTCTTCTGCTTATTTCGTTAACAATACAACAGCAGTTTAATCTATATGCTTATTTAGTTGGTCATAACTGCTGGCTTATCTCAACAAGGATCGCTCTTTATGTATGCACAGAATACGTACTTTAATTCTATTTGTAATTAAGACAGTGATGAATAAAAACAGTGTAAATTATTAGGATGACACGATTATTATGTTCTTGACGAGGACATAATAATGAGAGAGAGAGAGAGAATTTTAATTGAAGTTAATTGAAGTTTCTGCAACGTATCGTGAAAGGTTCTCTTCATACTTGAGTACACCACATTTCCCAGCTCTGTCAAAATCATTCCCGTCAATTGAAGCTTCTTAGACGCCTTGTCTTGTTAATTACTTGGGTCTACTACTCTTTCTTAGAGAAAGAGAAATCATTTAAAGCACGCTGTCCATTGCTCACTTCCGTTGACCTTTATATTTCCGTTACAACGCTAAGCACTTCCGAAACTCAAACTCAAACCATTTGTCAATTCAGCGATGTCATATGTCTCTTTCCAGCTGTCCCACACCTTCAGTAATGCGACACTGGTTATGATATTGCAATCGGTAGGGAGAAACACATTTACAGCAGAATGCAGGTGGCGTGTCTTGCCACAATTAAAATACAATTAATTTTTATCCGAGCAACCAAGTTGTTCGCTGTTCAAATGTAGACGAATAAATAACATTACATTAATAAATATATTAATCTTTTCAAGCATGCAAAAATCACTCTCATCGTTTATGTTGACATGTTCCGAATTTGGTAAAATAATTGGGTTTTAACTAGTGGTGAAGATACCGCCTAATGTAGATAGATTAGAAATTACTTCCTAGTAGCTACATACCTTATGGCAGGCGAAAGAGACTCAGTTTCTTCTATTTTATAATGTTTTGCGGCCCTTTTTTTTTCGTTTCTCTGCGGGAGTTCACCACCTGCTTATTGAAGGTGTGAAGTGACTTGAAAAAAATACCATTCTAGAGAGACACTTGTGACATGAAATTAAGAATTATCAACATGTTAGCACAAGAATATTTTAATATTTGCCAAATATTTCAGTCTGAAATTAACAGACTATTACTTTTACTGGACGTTACATTCTCAAACTCTCTGCCCATCATCCTTATCAAAAAACAGGAATCATAAAATGTTTCATTCGACGAGCTAGAACTAATTGCTCAACTACTCACGAATTACAGAAAGAACTTTCCACTATCAAACATTACATGAAATTAAATGGCTTCTTCGAAAAGACTACACAACTTCTGTTCGATTCCTACAATCCAATCCAGAACAACAAAGATTCAATACGTCGAATTCCAATTCCATATATTTCCGGGATTTCAGAACCAATTTCAATAATTCTGAAGAAATATGATTTAACAATTACTTATATCCCTATTAACAAAATATCACCTCTTTCCCCTCTTCTAAAGACAAAAGCTCAACTATGTCGCTGCCTGGTGTATATCAAGTTCCATGTGACTGCAATCTGTTGTACTTTGGACAAACCGGACGCTCTATAGAAAAAAGAATACAAGAATATCAATCGTACATTCTTCACAACAAATCCGATGTCTCAATCGGTGCAACACGGGAAAGAGACAAGCCACAACATTCTTTGGTCTAGGACTCGCCTTCTACACAGATGTCGCTACGCTAATTCAAAGAGAGTATTGAGGCCTTACTTCAACGCCCTAACTTGAATCGACATGATTTCTTATCCTTGTCAAAAATATGGGAAAATTTAATCCGGATAACAAACTAAGTTTTTTTCTTTTTTTTTTTCAATTGAAACCTTCTAATTCTTACATTAGTCTAATGTTACCTTTAATTGAATTTATAAATTAAGATTGTTGTATGAAATTACGAATTGATGCCTATAATTTATTCATCACTCTGATGAAATTCACCTCTCTTTAGTGCTTAGCAATGTGACATCACGCGTCTCGTTCTACTTTTGAATGATCAATTGTTTGTATTCCACCTTGTAAAAACTGTTCCTATCAAGCCATTGAGGATAGTCTGTTAATTTCAGACTGAAATATTTGGCAAATATTAAAATATTCTTGTGCTAACGTGTTGATAATTCTTAAAATATACCATGTTTGATCTTTAGATGGTTTTCATGGATACCATTATCATAAAAATGTCTGCCTGTTTACACATGGATAGTGTATCCCCTGGCTCACGTCGATCAGCCATCCTTGAAACCAGGCTACTAACTGACTATCCATCCCGATATACAGATCCGGGGAAGAATTGGGGAAGATTTGGGGAAGAATCTGTACGTGATAAGGAAAAATTCTTGTCATGTACTTGAAGAGGACTTAAATTAATAAATAACAGCTAAACCTTTTCACACCTCATAAACTATGGAGGCTTGAGTTATCAATACGAGTATGGTCTGAAAAGTTCTCGGCCTCGACCATAGATGGCAGCACTATCGGTGATTTTTTTTTTCAAGTTGGTACATCTGTCATAAGCATCCATGTGAAATTGCAAGTCATTCTATCGAGTAGTTTGTTTTATATAGCTATCTGAATTAGAAGTGTTGTTTGTATCCCTTGAAATGGATAAAATTGAGTATCGTGCGGTTATAAAATTCTTTGTAAAAGAAGGTTTAACGCCAAAAGAAATTTATTCGAAGTTTATAATAGTTTATGGGCATTCTTCTCCTGCGTTGTCGACAATTAAGAAATGGACTGCCGCGTTTAAACTTGGCCGTACCAGCCTTGAAGATGATCCACGTGAAGGACGTCCAAAAAGTGCAACAATACCAGAAATCATTGATCAAGTGCACGATATGGTATTGGATGACCGGCGAGTCAAAGTGCGTCAAAGTGCGTGAAATTGTTGATACTATGGGCATTTCAAAAGAACTTGTAGGATATATTTTGCATGAAGAATTGCAAATGAAAAAGCTTTGCGCAAGGTGGGTGGCTCTTGCTCACAGCAGATCAAAAACGCACTCGCATGAAAATCTCTGAACAGTGCTTGGAGCGTTTAAACAGGAATAAAACTGATTTTGTGCGTTGATTTATTACTATGGATGAGACTTGGATTCACCATTACACGTCAGAATCCAAACAGCAGTCAAAACATTGGACAGAAGTGCCAAAGAAGACAAAGTCGGTTCCATCAGCAGGAAAGGTCATGGCATCGGTGTTTTGGGATGCTATAGGCAATTTGTTTATTTTTGGGATGCTATAGGCAATTTGTTTATTTTTGGGATGCTATAGGCAATTTGTTTATTAATTATCTTGAAAAAGGTAAAACAATAACCGGAGAACATTATTTCGATCTTTTAACCAGACTAAACGAAAAAATTCGTGAGAAAAGACCCGATTTGCAGAAGGAAAAAATCATCTTTCATGAGGACAATGCACCTGCCCATGAAGGTGTTTTGGCAATGGGAAAATTAAGGGATGTGCACTATGAATTGTTGGAACATCCACCCTATTCCCCAGATTTGGCTTCCTCTGATTTCTATCTCTTCCCAAAACTAAAACTCTTCCTCGCTGGTCAGCGTTCTTCTTCGAATCAAAAAGCGATTGCAGCTGTAGAGGGGTTAGTAGCGCACTCAGGGTGTAATCTTGGGGGGGGGGGGGCAAGTTGAGTAGATGATTTGAGAATACACACTACGCATCGCATAGGACCTTGACTGAGCACTTGCAATGATTGCTAATTCATAAGTAGTATAAAAAAAGAAGATACAACAGAACATAAATTTAAAAAAATTAATTTTATTAATTAGGAAAAGATTTTTGGAAAATTTTCTAGTGTTTTTTTTTCCTTTTTCTTCGCAGAGGGATGGGCCCCCTTGGACGTCCCTCTGTGTGCGCCACAAAGAGGGGTATTTTGCAGATCTTACTAAGAACCACTATAGGGACGGGATAATGGCGCTGGAGCATCGCTTGAATAAATGTATTAGTAATTTTGAAATTATAAATTTATTTTTTCATTCTTAGGCCGAGAACCTTTCAGACCACCCTCGTACTTTATGCTGTTGTCGTTTTTAACAGATGTTTTGTACAAACATGATTTGTCTCCCCAATGGCATGAATGTATAAGGATACAACGAATACCGAGAGGGAAAATAACAAATGCCCCCCAAAAGGTTTGAAAATAAACATAATTAAATAAGCAGAAACTAACAGTAAAACTATCTTAAACAGTGCTAGATGTTTCACTGAAAATATAGTCTTCCTTTTACTAGAGCAAGTTCTGTAGTAGTTAAGAGCTCAAGGGATTCCTTTTTTCGAGTAGCTGAACTAAGCTATTTAAGCTTGATGGCAATGCCGTTAGTGGTGCATGATTATAAGGGATTTACTTTCAGCCCACGCACAACCTCCTCTAGAAGCATTTGGTTTCATCCTGTAGAATGACTAATTCGCACAGTTTTTTATTTTTTCTTCCGCATGCATATGACCGGATGATTTGATATCCGGTCCACTACCCTTGAATGAAGATAGCTTTTGACCCATGACGAAGTTTCCTTAGATATACTGAAGCGAAGTTACAGAGACTGTTTATGAGCGGAAGATCCTTTTTCTACTCCAGAGATTATAGTAAACAGTTATGGGATTTGTAATGATCAAAATGGCGAGGATAAATTTACATATTTTGTTTTTTTACCAAAACGAAAAAAATAAAAATCAAGGGTTTTGCTTTGATGTGGACGTAGTACCTGCTTCTGAAAAAGCATGAAGAAGAAAAAAATGTATGATTACAGCAAATGTAATCATACATACGTTGTTGCTTATAACAACATTCATATATTATATCTTAAGTTTTTTTTTTCTTTAAATTTCTATCTATTAATATGCAGATTAAATTGCAAAAATGCAAGAAGAAAGATGCAATTACTTCTTTATTAAGTCAATCGCTTTTAAAACTTACTTAGCTGGCATTCTATAGTGGCTTCTCAGCAGGTGAGGTTTTCCAGCCTCATACCTGGGCATACGACTTTTCCCAGATTATTACTCAAAATAGCAAAACGACCAGAAGAATACATGGAATATTAACAGGCAATAGTCGCCTCACAGCTTTAGTTGATTTTGCCGTAATTATTATTATTATTATTACGTGACACCTCCAGGAAGTCCAATGACTCATCGAGGGAGGGTACCTACTCTACGCCTCTCTCTCTCTCTGTCTCCACTACTCAATCCATCAACTACAACTAACCGCAACTACACCAACGCCATCTACCGCCTGCCACCACCACTAGTATTTCCACAGGCTATCACAAACATCCATGCTCACGGCGGGATTCGAACCCACAGCCCTTTGTCTGGAGAGCTGATACGCTAACCGCACGTCCAACCAGGTCGGCAATTCCAAAACAACAACACCAACTTAAATCCCTTTTGATGGTTGTGAAACACCATTGACAACCGAATATTAGTTTTATCCTTCAAATTAGCTTTACGTATTGATTATTTACACTAAATCGTGAGTGTAAGTGCAAACCAAATGTTGGTCAGTTTTGATTGGTCGACTGTGCTAGTAATTCTGTTACAACCTGTCTGTCTCTATCAGTCTCACCTTACACGATAAAAATCAGGTTCATTGCTAGTTGGTTAATTAATGGAACATCGAAAATCAGGAAACTTTAATAGCATCACTTCAAATGAAACGTTTTAAACTTATATATCGCTAGAGGTGTAGAAAGCCTATAGGGAATACAACAGTCGGTTTTGCAAACAACTCCTTTTATGCCGCTAGTGGAACGATGTCTTAAGATTACACCACTTTGAAGTTCTGAAAGTTATTAGGTTATGTACAGAAAGATATCTCAGAAGAGGAATCAGGAAATTCCATTTAAAGCTTTTAGTGCAAAAGGCCACGTTCAAGTTAAAGATCGATGGCATTAGCTTGCGGTAAGGAGACTGAAATCACGTCAAAATTAAAACAGAACAACAAGAAAACAGGTTATTTTTGAGAAAATGTTTAGGTGAAGCGAGGACAAAAATAAATACTCTAGCAAGTAATAATAAAATAAAGAGCGAGGAAATGAAGAAGAGAGAAAGGCAGTCATCACAACTTATAGATAAATTTAACAGCCGGTATCTCAATTTATAGAATTTGTTTAATTCTTAATTGAGAAGACACTGCTATCTATTGCGTGTAACATATTAATTCATTAATTAATCCTGAATGCCTCTGACTATAAGACTAGTATGCATATCATAAGAAATTTTCATGAAATAAATATGCTTTGTCCTTTGAATATTCACATTAGCTCCTCTGTATAGGTTATCTTCTTGTGGTACGCGTGGCATCAGAATATCCTTATTCAACTCTCGGCAAGTTAAACATTCTGGTATAATATTAAAGCATGAATATTTCACAAATATAAGGAATAGTTAATAATTTTATTGTATTTAATTGAATATAATTTAACTTAATTGTATTTGATATGGTCAGGACTTTCCTGGGATATTTATGGAGACCTTTTCACGGGAAACCCCCTCCTCATGTGTAATCATGACACTTATGCTTTCCATGAAGGCAATGGGAAAATCATTGGACATCTTTTGAACAAATTTCTTCATAAATGTTTTTCAAAATCAGATCTTTTTACTAATTTCTTGTGAGACTCGATCTGCTATTATAAAATATACTCATTTCAATAAGTTTATTCGATGTTTAATGTTGGCTTATTCCTTTTCAAAACGCTTCATTATCGATGAAACATCAGGGTGGTTTCATCTTGGTGGTTGAACTAGTTAGAAATAAGATAAAAATCACCAAGCATGAAAGCCTGTCTTGATATTATGCTAGTTAAAAGCCTCGATCCCAAAGGAAGTTGTTTTCACATTTATTAGTGTTTCCCTGACCAGACAGTTTTTCGAACTTGCTTTAAAGAGGAGAGAAATATCTAAAATATTCTCCAATAATTCGTGTCCAAAGTCATGCAGCTCATATCTAATGAAATCATTAGTTTGAAAGAATTTTTGAGAGAAGATTGTTGTGTTGTTCTGAGTACACAGCAGAAACAACTAAATCTATGAGACTGTATTATGTGTGTTAACTGCGTCTGCTCTTATGAATGATTAATTAACTCTAATTTATAAGAAGCAGAAATCTGTTATCTCTTTTCAATTTTAACGAAGAATATGTTCAACTAATTTTGACTAGACAGCATTGCATATGGCTACTGTCCTTTGCAAAAAACGAATGTTTTTACAAGAAATAATAGCATTTATCCATGAATCATTCTAGCTTGAATGCAAACGATGATTTTTTTATGTTTCTTGTGAAACAGTTTCATAAGCTAAAGGGAAAAATAATATGTCATTAATATATCTATAATGTCTTTTATTATAGTATTTCAGTGAAACATGCATTTATTTGAAAAGGTATATAACAAATAAAATTATTGTAATGTAAGGATTTTTAACCAATTTCAAGAACGAGAATGTTTAGAAATACTGTGGAACACAAAATGTTGTGAAACTTACTAAAGAATGCAGTTTTTTATTTCCAATTTGCATCCAAAAGATTTGCTGAAAGCAAAAAACATTTTTTTTCTCTCTCTTGCATCTACCTAAAAGAATACAACCAAGTTAAAGTGCAGTTTGTAAACTCGGCACCGAATAAAAGCCTGTTTGTGACAACCATACCAAGCTGGGCATGGTTAAAATAGAAACTCAATGAATACAAAGTACCAGTCGTGAGCTTGCTTTGTCGTGTTTTGCCTGGAAGTAAATTGTGTTGTTTAAAATGAGTATATAGGAAGCTTTTTCGAAACAAATACGCTTTAAATGTATTATTCACCTGTTTCGTGATAGTGCATCCCATCCTGGTTTTTGAATCTATTCGCAGAAATAAACTGTGATTTGTATCAAGCAATCAAATTCTGAATGGTTACACTAACCATTCTCTCTTTGTGTTTCTTTAGCTATCTTTCATCCTCCAACTATAGCTTATTTTGCAAGGATTTATGGACTGACACATTCCTATTGTGGCCAATTTGCATACAAAAACATATATTTTCTCACTTAGGAAGTCATTTTGTTATTCGAAGTAATAACAGCAGATTGGCAAAGATGTTTATCCATTATTATCCTACATTTAGGACTAACACCGTAGAGTTGATATATTGCATGTGCTTCGTTTAGTCTGAGGCACTGAATCTTGTATAGGATATGTTCATAAATATGTAACAAAGAATTTATTGGAGAAAAACGTAAGAGATCAGAGCGATGCATAGCGTCCTTCTTTCTCTCTCTGGCTTAGAAATAGAGATCAACATAATAAGAATGACCTTTAAATAACTCTTTCTCGCCAAACCTTCACCCCATATACTTACATAACCAAACAGAACGATGTGAATTGTACTCTATCTTACATCTATGATATCTTTATCATCAGAATAAAAAAAGATTCATTGCTTTTACTGGGACTCACACTTAATTAACGGAGTTTAAGATTATTTACCGAATATCTATTAAACGGTTTTTCCTTTTCTTTTTAGTATATTTTAACAGATGTAAATAAGATAAAATCACTAACTTGGTTTGCGAAACAGTCTTAGTCTATACGATTAAGAGCTGCGCATTAATATTTGGTTACAAACCATAACCTTGGGCAGATCAACGGCAATTAAAATAGAAGAATTGAAGAAGAATAGAAGAAGAAGATGGAAAAAAGAAAATAGAAGAAGAAGAGGGTAAAAAAGAGAATAGAAGAGGAAGAAGAACATTTTATAGAATAGAATAACAGGGCATTTAATAAAATAAATATATTTTACCCATCCTCTCCCTCTATCTTACTTGTGCATCATATGGGGCAATTTGATTGTTAGATACTCGATTTTTTCGTTTTTATGAAATCAGTACTATAAAGTAAACCCGAACCCAAGATCCTTTTTTAAAGTAAAGAAAAAACGAAAAAGCAAGAATTAATGTATTATATGAAATATTTTTGGCAAGTAGCTAATGGTTTCAGTAATGAATCAGGAAAAAGAAATATGATGAATGCGGCCCTCCCATATTTTTACAATCAATTTTAATTTTTTGTACTCTGAAGTTTGATGCATATAAAAATCTCACATTAATTAAGATATATTATAGTAATAGAGTTAATTTTTTATGATATTTAGTCCTACGGACCACAAAAAAGCTAAACAAATTTTTATGTGGTTTCCACCCACGAAATAGTATATTCTTACCATGGGTGAGGTAAACATTTTTTCTTTCTTTTTTTTATTGATTTTATATAGTTCGGAAACCCTGTTCTCAAAACCAAACATGTAATTTTGTCAAGTCACTTCAGGCTTCAATAAGAAGGACGGTGATCTCACACTCGATGATGAAATTCATCTCCCACGTAAAGATACAAACAGGATTCGAACTTGCAGTCTGTTGGTTGGAGGGCAGATGAGGTAACCACTCGGCCAACCAGGGCGGCAAAGAACAGAATGTCCAGTTTGAGAAAATGTATTAAGACTAGGATTACAACATAGTATTTAGAGACATTGGTCTTGAACCACCAGTACAGTTTGCCAAAATGTTGGCATGAATAAAGTGAATTGTTAATTAAAGTGAAAAGGTGTATTTAACAGAATGTACATGTCAATGCATCTTATAAATAAAACTTTTACTATTGGAAATTTTACGGTTAGAAATAACTTTATAGAAAGAATTTATGTTAAACGTATTAGAGGATTGAAATGTTAGACATCATTCCTCACGGTACGCAATACTTCGCATGATAATTTGATTCGATTCATTGATTTTTTTTATGTGACTCTCAGCCATGAAAGGCTTGTAAGCCTGTGCTTGGGCTAAGGATACGTTCTCCATTTTATTTTTATACTTTTTATATTTTTATTAAGTTTTTTATCTGGAAACTCTGCTCTAAAGACCAAACATGGAACTTTTATAAGCCACTTCAGGCTTCCAGTAAGCGATGCGGCGTATTAAAGTAAAAGAGTTGAGCTTAGGTATTGGAAACAGACATTTAAATTAATTACCACATTTTTCGCGCGGTTAGCATAGTGGCTTTGTGCTCCGCAACCATATGCCTGGTGAAGGAGTGTCCTGGGTTCGATTCCCGTAGCCGACGTGAGGAGCTTAAGGATCTTCCTCAGACATAGCCAAGTTAGCCGGTTTTGGGCGTGGACAGCAGGGCCTTTCCCCCAATTTATCTGGGGTTTTTCATCCCGCAAGCAGGCAAACCGGCGCCGTGAACACACGGATCTACAGCCATAAATACTTAACCCCCCATGAGGGGGCTCAATCCCCCCAATAGGGACGGGAGAGAAAAGGGAGGCAACTTTATATGAATAAATAAATAAATTATCACATTCAGTTAGTGGATGACAATAATACAGTCAATTCAGATAGCCAGACTACAGGGCTTGAGTGGCGGTTTAATGAATATGAAATATAAATGAGACCATCACAGTCTTAAGACTTATTTCATTGGACATGACGATAAAATGTCTTGAATGTTTGTTATAAGTTGCATTGCATAAAACGTATTTAGTCTTTTTTTTTTTTTTTTTTTGAATTTAGACACTTGCCAGACAATCGTCCAGAAGATGACACTGCCGCAGATGCTGATCGAATAAGTAGTCTATGAAAGCACTTTGCAAAATCGCATAATCCTTAAAGGCACAGAGTTTCGCTTTCATTCTTCCGATCTTACATCATCTAAAATTCACCTGTGACTGTCACCGAAAGAAAGAAAAATAAAAAGTGCTCGAATCAGTGACAAATTTGAAGCCAACGCTAGACAAGTTTAATATAATACCTTGCAAATAATGAGCAACCGTTTAAAACATCATATATTTTTAATAGCCACGATAGCCGTAGCTAATAAAAAAATTAAAAAAAACTGAAACATGCAAATATTGCAGATATTCGTCTCCTGTATTTTACTGTTTTATGAATACTAGAAATACGGAATATGTCTGGAACATAGTGAAATTTGTGTAACACCTAAAAATATCCCCGTGCACATAAACCTTCTTTACAACTTCATGCCAAAAGTTGGGGGTGGGGAATCTTTTCAATAAATGCTTGTATAAAACCATCAATATTATATTTCCTAATTACTTTGGAAACATTAGACATATCTAGAACAGTTAGTATTACATCAATTCAAAAACGAAACAGAAACAAACACGAATTTAAAATACGAAAATTACAAACACGAATTGAAAATACGAAAATTACAAACAGGCATAAGTTGAATTACTGCTTAGAATCAGTTCTTATTGATTTGAAAGCGTAAAGACTTGAAGGCATTATCAGCTCATAAAATCTTCATGCTTTAAGTCTCTTTCGTGTGACTTTATAATTGCAGTTGGGCTATAACGGACCAATTCACACATAAAGTAATGACGGCCACATTCACTCTAAAAGCGAGAATAATTTCTCCTTGGAGAATAGTGTATTATTAAATGTAATATCATCCACTTTTCTTTAATCGTTTTCTAGATTTTCGCTGATAACATTTATACTGTAAATTTTGCATGTATTTAACTAATTCTACTTAAATGTATTTAAGTAGAATTATGTTTATAATTCTACTTTAACCTAGAAATGATGCATGGAAGTAGATGCATAATTTATATTAAAAAAGTGCTAATATAGAAGTATCTATAATATTTATTCTGCTATTACGAAACTGTTGTCATGCGACTGCCGCACCCCCCCCCCCCCCACACACACACGGTGAGGAAACAGGTCTCCCTCTTGTCACTATAGTCATGACTCGCACGGTGTGAAATCAAAGGGCAACGTTGCTACGTAGTCTTTGGACGTTAAAGGACACCTCTGGATATCGATCAGGTGAGTTTGCGTGGCAGACATGTGGGAACACCTTTCCGGGTGTCAGTGTACGGTCAAACGGACCGTCACTTTGTCAATTTGGCGAAGAGTGACGTCTGAGACAGAACAGCCTTACACTTTTATCTAATCAGACCTGCGTGCTCTCATTCTGCTTGGTAACTAAATGCTCATGGCGGGTGATGGAATATGATGCGACTTCGTTCGCAGTTAACTTTCCAGTTTCCCTACCCACTTGGCGTTCATTACGGGGTGTTGCGAAAGGGAAATAGATGATACGGGTACAGAGTTTCCGACGTTGCAAGAAAAGATCCCTAGGAGAGTGACTAAAGCTGCTATAAGTCTGTGGCAATGAGAGTATCACCCTGAATGCGTTTTTTTTTTCTTTGAATCATTTGTGATTTTTCGTTTCTACTCTCTTCCCATTACTTGCTCACTGTTGACAAATGTACGCCGATACCACATCGTAAAACTTTGAATAACGAGCTAAGTCAAAGTTGTTCCTACGAAAGTACTTGTAAATTTAAAATTTACATGCTATTAAAAGATAATTTTGGACTTCCACCCATTTCGTGTAGTCCTAAGTTTTCTTAAAAGCACTTTTGACATCTTAAAAAAAATAATACGAAAGTGCTGATAAAACATCAAAATTCTATGTGACAGAAGGCATTTTGCTGTCATTGATAATGATCAATCCATAAAGTTTGATTTTACTGTTAAAAGATTGGAAATTAGCCGTACACTAGCATAGTAAAGAGACCATAAATTAGATACAGTAAGTAAGGAAATCAGATGTAGAAACTAAATATGGAGTTTTTCATGTCACTTCAAGCCTCCATTAAGCAAAATAAATCTCGCGCTTGTCATTGATAATCATCTACCATCCAAAGACTTTCGGAGGTATCCATGCTAAAGTGGGATTCGAATTTACAGTCTGGATTTCTTACTGTGGAACTCGCAGTAAGAAAGAGGAGGTGCAAACTATTCAGTGACATAGGTTGTTTAATGGCATGTGAAAAATCAGAATTTGTATATTTAAGCTGCTAAATTAGTTGAGACATGCACTTTAATTAGCCTTATTTAGAGTTGAAGACCATCGCTAAGACTATAGGACGAATATATACTCCCTCAACCTGTATGTTCCTGATTTGTTTGAAAAGAGAGAGGAACAAGAGAAGAATCGTGCCACCTCTATCTTAAACACTTATTAGCAGCATTTCTGGAGCCTTGCAATTCAGGGCGTAAAGCATGAGGCGCGTGTCTAGTGCCTTGGAAAAAGATCTGTATATGTACCTTGCGTAGCTTATGGGATTTGATTCGAGATGTTTCCAACCAAAGGGTACGTGTAAATACTGTGAACTGGGTCAGAGAAATGCTTCGCATCACGAGAAATCATTTATTCCATCAACAAATCTTAGTTATTATTATTAGTGATTAAAATTAGAAATATTAATTTCTTAGATCAAATAGCCATTCAAGACAGTGTGCAATGGAGGCGCTTCTTTTTCAACTTTCTCCCATTCACATACTTTTCTTTATACGGTTCTAACATTTTTGTGTAAACTGTAGGAGATCCAACTTCTACATACAGAAATCTGATATTGTCGCTCAGTAGCTGTGCAATCGGAAAGCGGAACTCACATGTTTCTTGAATTATACAAAACTTAATATATACCAGTAGTTAAAAAGCACTCTTTAGACCCTTTATTTAAGCATGATGAACTTGATAGTGCCCTCCGTCATGCAGAGTATGTGCATTGAACTAGCATAAGAGATAACACTAACTTCTATGTTTCGTATTCTCTTCATTTCTTATTTTTTGAAGACCAGCTGTTTAAAACAGAAAAAAAAATAAAATATTTACTAACGTAGAATTAGCAACCAAATTAAGTCAGAATGTCGAAATTTGCATTCTACTCCAAATAACAGAAACAAAAATGTTAAGAAAATTGAGAAAGAAATGGAAAGAAACATTTGAGTTCTGAGAAGTGACTTGTCAAAGACGAAACCTCCTTTGATAACGCCTGCTTCGACAAAATCTTACGGGCTGATAGATTTAAGTAAGAGAGAGGCGACTAACTGTTGATGGCCACCAGGCGGTTTGTTTTGATTAGGGAGTGTCTGGTAAGAACATGCAAGGACGGCAATGAGACTGTAGATAAATCTCCGTCAAACGCAGCCACGGAGTCGCTACAAACACCACTTCTAGGGGGAGGGGAGGGAGGACATGATGTGACAAACCGCGTGACAAAACCAGGTCCTCAATTAACACGGAAGTATGGAGAGTGAAGAAGAATTAGTTGAGTTTCTTTTATGTTTGGAGAACGTTCACAAACAGGTGTCAGGAGAATTCGTATTCTTGACAGTTTGTTGTTGGCAGCTGATTAGAAAATATTAGCAATCTCTTTAGTTCTGGATGGAGAACAAGAAGATGAAGTAATGCAGCGCTCGGATACCGGAAGGGATTGCGAACATGAAACGACGAAAGTTTACTTGACACATTACGGAAGCTTAACAGAACATTGACTACAATGACATTTTATGGGCGCGCTTTTAAATGAAAATCACGAACGAGGAATTCATGACTCGATACAAATGACATCTGAGTTTCCCTAGAGGATTTTAGTGACGAGTAAATTACTTGTGTTGCATTGATTTATTAAAATATTCCTCGAGCACAAGTAACAGAGTCACGTTATCCTTAAAATGGGTTATTTCCGTGTCTGTTACCGAATCTGGAACACTGAGATGGAGTGGGATTGAAGAGGTGGTGGCTGACAACATTGAACTGAAATTTAGAAACCGCCAGTATTAATAAAATTACAACAGTCATGTAAATCCGTTGTGTTATGCTTCCGAGAATAAAAATATATTGGTATAACAAAATTATAAAACGAAAATAAAAAATAATAATAGAATTGCAAAAATGATATTCTACAATTCCCACATGACAGTATACTGCAAGATGCAATACACGCTTCTCATTCATATCTTCAGAGCCATCATAATTATCAGACGGTCTGAACAATTCATTAGCTGCATAATTCGAAATTCGCTGTATACCTCATCGATGGCTTGCTTCAAAGGTTCATATCAAGTTTCTGATATCCTCCTTCAAACATTTCTTTCTGTCTGGAAAACTAGCTGACTTATAGACTTATGTTTATCTCTCAGTGATAGCTTTTATGATAATGCTTTGAACAATTCTCAAAATATGAAATGATGAAAAAAAAAAGAGGCAAATAATCTTTATAAGTACTTTTTTTTCAGTTGAAGGTGAATTATTCGGTTCCATATGAGAATAAAAAGATTCCATCTTCTTGAAAATATGTGTTTTTCGTCCCGTAAAACGGACAAACCGAGTAGAAGAACACACGTAATTAACAGACGTAATATATTGGCCGTAATTCTGTTTCAAACTCAAAATCAAAGAAAGAGAGAGAGAGAGAGAGAGTCTTCTTCATAGGAAACTTTTATTTATTTATTTTATTTTATTTTTTTGTTGCTATACGTGAATTTCATAAAATGCAATATTCCACATGAGCGATCTTCTAAGAGACATTTGATTTAGATTTTCAATGATTTAAGAACATGCAGATAACAACGTTATATATTCTTAAACTGTGTGAACTCAAGCAATAAATAGAATGAAAGCTTAAAAAAAGAAAGAACAAAGAAGAATGGAAATTTAACATATAGCTGATCAAAACCTATTTTCTTACTTACCTTCAAAAATTGAGAGATACTAAAATACGTTGTATGACAGAGTAGATTGGCACTCTCTTTTGATAAAAAACCTCAAACTATCAACCAACTAACATTTTCGATTATCTAATTTAGGAATGCAGAAACGAAAGTTACGAGTTTTTATTAGACCCTACTTTGTGAAAGTACCAATAAGAAGAAAATTTAGTTTTTGCTTTCCACAATTGGATTTCATATTCCAGAATGTACTTTGATATTTTAATACTTACCAAAAATGGCTCTGCACTCGTTATTGTAAAGAAAACTGAAAACGGTGATACGTTTAGTCCATTAATACATTTTCGATGTTTTATTTCACCGCAATTACTGAACTTGTTTGAAGAAAAAAAACAGGATTATGGAGTTGCTAATGGATATTTGGCTGTTAAATGAGCCGTCGCTACACCCATTTAACTTCATATTATTCCTTGCGTAAATAATATAGCTTTGGAAGACATTCTTTATTTTCTCGTTAACAAAATTCAAATAAAAAGAAATCCACATAAAATATAAAACATCTCTTGGGAAGAGAACTGGTTTGAGAGAGATAAGAAACTTGTAGATATGGAATTGTTGGGTATTTAAAAAATATTGCAGTCGTAAAAAAAAAACTATTTAAGAGATGCTAATGTGAGAGAAGTGATTGTAATGTTGAATAAGAATTCAAATCACAGTTGAGCATCGATTATCCAAACAGCTTAGGTTCGGATAATCGATCCGTTGACATCGGATTTCGAAAACAGAATGCGCTATTGATTCTAATGAGAAAATAGAAATGTGAAAGAAATCTTTCCAGCATTTAAGTAATAAAATATACAAAAACATCATAAAGACTGTTGGAAAAAATTATAGACGTTTCGTGAAAATTTTAACTTGTTTCATGATAAATTCGGTGACTATTTCATTCCATTCCCTTGCCTTGGGGTAAGGGATAAAAATTAGAGAAAGTATGAGGGGACTACTGCATATTTAGAATGATGTCGCTTCATAAAAGAATACCAAGAAATAGATGCATTAAAAAATAATAATGTTTCAGATTATAAACATAGCACCTGACATAGTTCAAAAAAATTAAGAAATCATAAGATTTCAAAGTTAGAAATTCGTTTATAGTCATCATAAACAGGTAAATGCTAAAAAGTATTGAAGTTGAAAAAAAAAAAACGTATATTTCGTTTTAAATGAAAAATTATTCAAGTTGGAAAAAAAAGGTATATTTCGGTAATCTTTTTAATGTAATTTGACATTCAGGAGATAGAGGGAGCATTTTCTGAAATTTTGTTGCAAAAATGCGCCACTATTTTATATTAGTTATAAATCCTACGTATTTCGTATTAAAAGAAAGATGGCATTTAGGTGTATCCAGACATGCGAAAAAAATCCCACAACGTCTGGTCACCCTTCTCGATCATGTACATATTTATTTATAGAATCCATTCATTTATATTTATGCGGTGTTACAATTCATGGAATATATTACTGCATTTTAAGAAAGTAGTCCCAGAGAGAATGTGATGACAACTGCACAGAAATGACGACATAAATAATTCACTGAATGTGAACGCTGCATCACCAAGGAAACAAGTTGTTTGGAGCTCGTGTGAGATTGTGTTTAGCTAATTACAAAATGACGGAATTAGGTTCCGTCCAGGAAGCCGGAACTTGCCAGATAAGAACAAATAGGAAGTTGTACAGAGGAAGCGACCGACAGCGATGCAATGGAAGACAAACTTTGAGACTAATATAAAATACGGTTATGTATTAAATTACAGAAACACAGAAGAGAGAGAGAGAGAATTTCATGTTGTGTGCTAATCCGTTTAGTTTGCAATTATTGAATTAAAAATCAAAGAAATGCATGTTTTATATTGAAAATTTCTTGTTAGCTTGGCCGATGAATGTTTACAACATGATTTAGGCTAAGAGTAAATATAAAAATAAAACTGGTGATTGAACTACCAGTTAGTTGGATAAATTCATTCCCTCCCCTCCCCAACATATTAATATGAGATCATGGGTCAGCATATTGCAGTAAATTTTATCTGAATTTCTTTTTATTGCTCTGGTATTTTTTTTTAATGTTGTTCACTTTATTACCGAAATATTTATCACATTCCTAGCATATAGAGGTAATTTTTATCGCAGCGCCATCTTATTGCAATGAAACATTATCACAGAGCGATAAAAATGTCACTCAGTGCGGAGTTTTTTTTTTTTTTATGCGTAACATTATCATTTTACATCAGTAAAGTTTTTATTACAATTTTCAGCAAAATTGGATCGATAATATAGCATCTTCCATTCACTAATATGTAATTTTGATGCAGCCCGTTTTTTATTTTTTGTTTCCTACGCAGAATCTGACAAGCTTTAAATTTTTAGTCAGAATTCAAATTATGCATTAATATAGCTCCCTCTAGAGTAGAAAAAAGGAAAGCCAGTAGGATTTTGACATGCTTCACTTCCAGTAGCTGGTTTTTGTGGAATATCATCGTGTTTTGATATGTTAGGCATGTGAAAACCTTTTCGGCTTTATAATGTGACTCGGCTGAAACTTTTGCTGAAAATAAAGTCTCGAAAAGTGTTGTAAATCTTTGTTATAATGAAGAGAATTCTTAAGACGCTGAAGGTGTAGCTGGCATTATAAACAAAAAAAAAAAAAAAAAAAGTCCTGCATTTACTTGTAATGAGGAAAACGTATATGATGATGGGAGCGTATCTGATATTCCAACCGGGAAAAAAATGTAGGTCTTGCTCGGTTTATTTATTTATTTATTTATTTTTCATTCCTCAGTTGGATTCTTTGTATAACGGTATCCCCTCTGTCACTCTTCATGTAACTACTTGGTATAACTGCAGTTTGAATGTTTATTGGTGATCCGATTAAGGTATTACCATTTCACTAGTTGTACATGCTCATGCTTAAGTATGATTAAATTTTTGCTGTGCAGGTCTATATTTTAATGACGAAAGGGACATGGAGATTTAATGTATATGTGTGAAACAACCTGCTTTATAGCAGGAAAATGTAGATAACAAGACCAAAATTTACACCTTGACTTCTGGGTAACGCTAACAGATTCAAAAATAGCTTCCCATTATTCTGTAACAAATTCAAATTGTTCTGATAAATGTCATTTTGCAAAACACGTTCCTTCTCATTAACTCAGGAATTTTCTACCTGCAACGGCGGTAATTTGTTTAAAAGGGATCTGTGTGAAATAATAAAGATTACATTAACGCCTCGTGTATAATACCTACTTTGACGTTTACGTAGCTGAACGTGATGTGAGATGACAGCGAAGGTCTAGTCTAAGTGACGAACTGAATAATAACGATTTGGATAATGTAGATGTAAAGCACTATCCAAGGAGCGGCGAGTACTGAAGAGGGAAAAATGCTGCCATTTTGTTTACAAAAAAGTGATATCAGCTGTGACAAAATTCTCTTTAATGTATAGCGTAAGTAGTTAATTAGTATTGGAATGCAAATTTCTACTCTTTGGAGCATTATTATTGTTTTTTGGTTATATTTAAACAAGCCATTAAACTTTGTTTAAGCCTTTATAGCTAACGTTTATTGTAAACGATACTGTGTTGAAGTAACTCGTGTTGCCAAAATAAGACAAAATCGTAAATAGCCTGAAACAATTGACCCACATTTATTTACATTTATATGACTAATATAAAATACTGGATACTGATGAACCCTATAGATGTTCAACCAAACACTTTTTGGCACATTCCCGCTAACTGATTCTCATTAGAATGTGTCATTTTTTTTTCTTTTTTTCTTTTTTTAAATAAATAATAAGCTTCAGCTAACTGAAGTATGTTTTGACTGTCAAATTATCCAAGCTGTAGTCTTTCTTCCATATAATATGCATGATTGTCATGAGCTCTCAACAAAAAGTATACGAAAATGGAAAGGAATTTTAATCAGTTTAATTGGTTTGTTCTGTGACCTTTACTCTCAGACTAATTTACGTCATAACGAAGGCCTAATTTGAAACTGTCGGTATCTTTAGTATTCAGAAATGTATCTGTTGTCACATTATAATGTTAATGTTTTCAAGGGAAGTTATTTTTGATTCACTAATTTCAAGCAAAGCAAAACTTCCTCCCGAAAATGGAATAAATTTCAGCTGATAAAACAGGAATTATGATTAATTCATTACAGTCGTTTATATGCAAATCGGAAAAAAACTCGATCTTTTTAAAGTTCTTTTTTCAGCACAGCCAACTACATTCTATAACCCACCAATTATATATACATAATCCTTCCGAGGAAGGGACGTTCAAGATTCCATTCTAATCGCCAACCAGTGGAACATTTCTGCGTTTTTCTTTGGTATTATTAAGTAGTTTCTATTTTTTTATGTATCTAATTAACACGTGTTTTAATTAAAATCTAAAAGAAACTCCTGAAAAACTCACACATTTGCAGACAATAATACGAATGCTAGGGTTTAGAGCCAAGATCGCGGAAGTTGTCTGTAACATTCTTTTTCTCCTGGAAACCCTTAATTCATTGATAGCTTGGGTTCATTATCAGTGAAGGCTTGAAATGAAGTATCACTGCCGCTTATCTAAAAGTTACTTAGGGCAGAGAACTCCGCCTACTCCCTTTTGAAAATGAAAGGTGCTGGAAGATTTACTTTATTTATTTATATTAAAGTCATCAGTTTACTATTTATCGTATTCTCAGGTGTGAACATCTGCTTTAGTGCCTTAACAGAGTCTTGTCTTTTCGCTTGCAAAAGAGATCTCAATTCATTCGCCCTACGCTGAGTAATACACAAATCACCAGACAAGAGCAGATCTCTCAGCTTGGATCACATTTAGTTCCAGACTCTCCTGGCATAAACACATCACATCAATAACTGCCTTAGCATCCAAAAAATTAGGTATTCTCTTTCATTCAAGATGTTATTTAGCATCCACCCAACTCTCCCAAATCCCAAATCAGCCCATGCCCAGAACACTGCTCACATGTTTGAGCAGTTTTCTGCTCAACCACCTGAAACTAAAACTCACTAAATATTTCTGACGCACAAAGGAGAGCAATTTGGCTCATGATCTCTCTCTCTCTCTCTCTCTCTCTCTCTTATGGATTTACTCCAACTTCTGTCTCACAGGTGCAATCTCTGAGCACCATGTGGGATAAATATATATACGAGGGTGGTTTGACACGTTCTCGGCGTCGGTCATAATGGCAACACTAACGGCAGTTTTCCCCTAAGTTGCTACATCTATCATAAGTATCCATGTGAAATTGCAAGTCATTCTATCAAGTAATTTGTTTTATAAAGCTGTATGAAGCAAACGTGTTGTCTGTATTCCCTTGAAATGTATAAAATTGAGTATCGTACGGCGGTTATAAGAAATTCATTCGAAGTTCATACACGTTTATGGGCACACTTCTCCTTCGTTTTCCACAATTAAGAAATGGGCTGCGAGTTTAAATGTGGCCGTACCAGCCTTCAAGGTGATCCACGTGAAGGACGTCCAAAAAGTATAACAACACCAGAAATCATTGATCAAGTGCACGATATCGTATTGGATGACCGGCGAGTCAAAGTACGTGAAATTGCCGAGACTATAGGCATTTCAAAAGAACGCGTAGGATATATTTTGCATTAAGAATTGTAAATGAAAAAGCTTTGCGCAAGATGGGTGCCGCGCTTGCTCACAGCAGATCAAAAACGCACTCGCATGAAATTCTCTGAACAGTGCTTGGAACGTTTCAACAATAATAAAACTGATTTTGTGCGTCGATTTATTACTTGGATTCACCATTACACACCAGAATCCAAAGAGCAGTCAAAACATGGACAGAAGCCGGTTGTTCAGCGGCAAAGAAGAAACCTTTCCTGCTGATGGAAAAAAGCAGGTTCCATCAGCAGGAAAGGTCATGGCATCGGTGTTTTGGGATGCCATAGGCAATTTGTTTATTAATTATCTTGAAAAGGGTAAAATAGTAACCGGGGAATATTATTCCGATCTTTTAACCAGACTAGATGAAAAAATTCTTGAGAAAAGACCAGGACTGCTGAAGAAAAAAATAATTTTTCATCAGGACAATACACCCGCCCACAAAGGTGTTTTGGCAATGGGAAAATTAAAGGCTGTGCACTATGGATTGTTGGAACATCCACCCTATTCCCTAGATTTGGTCCCTCTGATTTCTGTCTCTTCCCAAAACAAAAACTTCCTCGCTGGTCAGCGATTTTCTTCGAATCAAGAAGTGATTGCAGCTGTGGAGGGATATTTTGCAGATCTTACTGAGAACAACTACAGTCAGTGGATAATGGCGCTGGAGCATCGCTGGAATAAATGTATTAGTCTTAAGGGAGATTATGTTCAAAAATAAAAATAATTTTAAAATTATAAATCTGTTTTTTCATTGTTAGGCCAAGAACTTTTCAGACCACCGTTTTCATTATATACAAAATAATGAAAAGTTGAAGGTGGGATTGTCAATAATGTGGCTGTTCAGTGTATGTAAAGTTAACTCGAATATCAACAGCCATATATAACATAATGACAATCAGCATTACGGTTTGATCTGATAATTAAGACATTCGATTATAATCTAAAAACGTGAGTAATCAATCAGATACTAGATCAAGAAATTTCTCCGCCTAGTTTATACAAATTTCATCGTTCTCCTTTGTGGTTAATAATAAAAAGAAAGAAAGAAAGAAAGAAAAAGAAGAATTTTCGAAAGGAATGTTAACATTACTTGTTTTGGGGCCTTGATATCTAGCTCTGCGGTAATTTATTTGAGTAATTCATACTTCAAATTAAATAAAACTGTGCATGTTTCTATCTATAACGTGGTTATTCATTCACTGTTAAGATTATGTTCGAACTTTGTAATGTATACGAGTATTCAACATTTTCTTCATTCAAAAGACAAGCACGCAGGAGTCGTTAGTTTGTCCATAGGAAAGTAATTACAATCTAAATGCGCAATCACGTGCTAATAACGGATATTTGTGCAATCGAGAGATGGTCTTGTAAGGGGTCTAGTGACACAAACATGAATACAACCACGCAAATTTATGTTAGCTCCCAAAGGTGTCTCAGTATCATTTCAGAAACCATCCATAATTTGTTGCTCTTTTAAACAGGTCTTCTGACTAAACCGTGACTGATCATAAACGTCTTACGACTGAGTGAATACACGTGAATTAGATAAGCGTGATCGAGTAATGTCATCGTGGTTCAGCAATGGAATCAACATCATAACATGTCTCCGTGCTGAAACACACAAATTATAAAATGTATGCATACTTTCACAAGTTTGCAACATTATCGAAATAATGAAATTCTTCTGTTTTTAATATTTGAGATTTTCTTCGGAAGGGCTACAATGTATGCACTTTGGATTGCAAAAGTCCGGATACGAATCTCATCAACATGAATATAAATTATTCATATCATGTTAGCATATGAATGCCTCAGAGTCAGGTATTTCAGAACTAATGAACTAACTTAAGCACTTTTAATCAGTTATTTAGCAACAGAACAAGTCCTAGAAGACGTTACCAAATTAAAAATACCAATTTATCAGAATTTAATTAAAAGCGTTGATTAAAGAAAATTAAAAAGCTGTTGAGCCAACACTGAGATAACGGGAGCATACTGCTCTTGAACTCAAAGATGGCCCCCTTTTTAAGCCATTTAATTCTTCAATAAGCAAAGTGATGATCTTATATTGGGCAGTGAAATTCATTACACTTCATACATTAAAGCTTTCACAAAATTGTGGTATTCGAACACACTTTGTTGGTTACGAAAAGAAACATTCTATAGTTTACAAAATTTTGATTAAAACTGATTAAATTTTTCATAAACTGATTAATAGGTCTCTTCGCATCTCAATCTGAAAACGTGTTATGTTATAAATAAATAAATTCATTTTCTATTTTTCATTATTTTATTCTTTTTATCATTGCATAGTATAGAGTGTCAACAAAATCAATAACATCCTATAACATCCTATGACGCATGACTTTATGATCACCCTGTATTTAAGCAAAGCTCATACTTGTTTTTGTCTTAGGTGGCAAAAAAAAAAGCGCCAAAAGTGTTAACAATATTTATTTTGGTGATTTTTCATCCTCCTTTACGACATACCTTAGTTCACGTTTAATGCGGTTACGATTTAATAAATCATAATACCGACGGAATCTCTGGAGTCATTCATAGTCAGAGAATGAATTTGTTGTTCTGTACCAAAGGAAACATCATACATGAACATTAAAATAAATGAATGTCAGATGGATACGCATAAATATTTAGTGAGAAGTAAGCTTAGGAAATTAGAGATATGATTAGCGAAATACAACTTGCAAGAGACGAGAAGTTCTGAAACTGTAAATAGCGATCTAAACTGTAAATTAGACTGTGTATCGGGGGATACTTGAACAGATGAAATGAGAACGTCCTCGAAGTGCGGCAAAGAATACCTAAGGAGATCGATTAGCTTTAATTTACTCAACTGGCAAAATAGGAGAAGACATGACTTAAATGAAATGAATAAATTAGTGAAAGGAATTACAAATACGTTGAAGTAGATTCATTTCTTTTAGCTTGATCTAAAATAAAGAAAAAATTAAATAAGACCACAGATGAAGAATGTCTGAGTCATTTTTATAATTTAAATTTAGAAACTCCTGCAGTACTCAAAAAAGTTGTTGATGTCAAAATACGAAATCGCAGTGTAGTTAAGGATACTGTAGAAAAGATGATGGACATTGATTAGTTGGACGTAAACTATTTAATGAAACTTTCCATCATGTTTTTTTTTATATAAAAAGCAAAACTTTCTGGCTTCTAATAAACACAGAATGAATCAGAGAATGTATAAATAGAGGTCCAAGCCTATGGCGAGATACAGATGAATGCTAAGAGTCTGTAGATGGCAGTTTTTCTAGTAGCAGTTGGAACAAACAAGATAAGAAGAGGCTTTATTGCATTTTCAACAGGTCTATTTTTTTTTTTTTCGGTTAAGGAAGATTTCTGGAGCTTTGCACATGACATTATTAGAAGTTCTAATGCACAAGTAACAGCATTTTTTTCCCTCAAGAGAAACCTACTTTTCGTTTTGCACAGCAGCTCTGTGGAATGAAAAAGTCAGTTTTTTGCTTTTTCATTGATTTTTGTTTGCTTAGGGGACGAGAAAAAATATCATCTGAGAACGACTGACAAGTCGGTTTGCAAAAGACAGATCAAGTATGGTCGGAACTCGAGTATTCATTCCGCAGGTTAGATGAGAAAAGTGATCTAATTGGCATGATGTGTCACTTTTCTTAGAAACTAAATTAACAATGAAAAGCAGAAGTTAGGCAATCTAGAATGTTGTACGAAATATATAGGAAATATGTTATGCAGGTTATAAAGTAATTATTACTATCTATTCTTAATATGAATCAGTCGGTCTCATAGTGAGATGGTAGGGCTTTAATGGGTTATTTATAATATATTGGCCTCACTAAGTTTTAGCTGCTTCGACTATAATTCACAAACAACAACCTTCTCTCTTTATCACTCCTCGATTCTTTACCAGAATTTTCTGTGCAAACAACATTTGCTTTATAATTCATATAACACAATATGCAAGCAACTGATAAAAGTACATTTGTGCTTAATGTTATTTATCTTTTTATATTTCACCTTCATGCGGTCAGGATTTATCTAAAAAGATAAATTTCTATTTATATTTTTTATATATATTTATATATATAAATATGTATAAAATATTTATAAAAAATATATAAAATATATATAAAAATATAAATTTATATATTTATTTATATTTATATTTTTACAATTTATATTTCCTTTATGCTGTCAGTAAGCCAGCTGTAGTTCTGCAGATCAAAGGACAGAATGAACTGGTTTGTGTTTATCATAAAAATATTCGCGTACAAATTAAAGTGTTGTTTTAGATGCTACGATAGATGGAGACCAATTCACTAACCAAATGAAAGATGACAGAAAAAAGAAGCGTTTCTCTTCAACAATGGTAGCATTAAAATCTTGACCCAGTTTCCGTTAAGAGGTTCACCCAAGCAAAGAAGAAGGAACCCGCATTTATGAGTCTCTCCAATACTCTACATTCAAATGTTGATATTTATGGGTATTATAAACTTTTTTTTTCTAACATAATATCTCCAAAGATGATCATATATTTCGTTCATTTCTTAGGTTTTCTTGGCTTCTTTTTATCGAAAATTATTCCTTGCAAATTGATCTGCTCGTCCATTATTCATTCCTTTGGTTACGATGAATTTTTTTAAGCGATTTTCGCTATTCTTCCCAGAGGGATTACTTTCCAATCTCCAAGCTACTCTTCCTTGGTAAAATGTTTCTTAAAATTTTTCCTATCAATCGCCTGAAACCTTGACCTAAATTTGTTAGTCAGTGTTTTGTGCGTTCACTCACGAATCACCAAGGAAACCGATGCATTTCATTTTTGGGTAGTTGCCAGTTTTTTTTGAAGCAATATATCCAGTTAATCACTTCACAAGTAAAAATTTTTTATTTACGTACGCTATAGCTTCAATCTGTAATTCAAGGTTAAGAAAGACGTACGATTGCATTTATATAGAACCTCATTATTATATATTTGAAATCTCATTTTCAAATCTGGCTGAATTTCGATGGGTTTAACTAAATACATCAAAGGTATTCGTGAATGAATTAAAATCAGAGGCGGCTCGTGCATAGGCACTGAGGAACTGCAGCATCCCAATTTTTCTCGATATATAAATAAATAAATAAATTGATTTATTTAATTTTTTTATTTATTAATTTATTTATTAATTTATTTATATTTGCTTGTAAGATTTAATTTTATCATCAACAATCGTATACAATTCTCTTATTTTGTATAAAAAATAATAAAAATCCACCTTGTAGCACTTAGGTGGACAATGGTGAACTAAGGTGAACGCTAGCAGCACTGTGTTTACCACAGTGTCATATTGCTACGCGCGCAAGCATATGCATCTCATAGTGAGATGCGAGCTATTAGCGTAATGCGGCACTGTCCGTCGCGCAGTTCCACTGTTGTTTATATGCAGTTTGCGCCAATAGTAGAGTGTTCGTAGTGCTTATCGTGTTTACTCCGTCTCTTTAAATATTTGGACATTACAATTAAAGACATAACATTTGTTATAGTTTTTATTTTAGAACATTATTGGGTTTATTGACAATTATGACCTCAGAATTTTTAAGTAATTTTGAATTATACCAAACTGTATAATTTTATCGATAATAAACAATATTTTTTCATGTTTAATTTTTTTAAAAAATGTTACCATAATTTTGATATTTTATCCAAACACGTATACACTGTACTTAAAGTGTGTATGTATACTTCGAAAGTTGCAGCACCCCCACGATTTCAAGCCACGAGCCGCCACTGATTCAAACATCTTTTTCCTTTTATGTTTTTACACTTAACATAAACATCTTGGCTTTCGCTAATACAGTTGAGCGCTAACAAAAGTTTCATCTTTGATCCTGGAATATTCTGTCTCTCCATTTGTTATTGTACATTAGAATAAGAGCTGATCGTAAGCATGATCACTTTCCCAATTTAATGCCGACGCATATCTTGAATAAAATTTACTTTTGACTTCTATTTTGGTTAGAAAACAAAGTTGAGATTAAGGGACTTGATTAATTAAGGAAAGTAAAGGAATGCCTGAAGTGAATGCAGATTCAAATTGCTATCATTATTGCTTACCAACACGCTAAGTATCAAGCCCTCTGAGTACGCAGAGGAAGCACCACAAGTTGCATTAACCAAAATAACCTCTGAGACTACTAAAAGTCCCTTCTGGGGATTTTCCTCATTTCTTCAGAAAAACATCTCATAGGTTTCCAGTCTCAGAAATTACAAAATCACAAGAAACTTTACCGTAGTATATTTGTTACTAATCCTGATTACTATGGGATCGAGATTATTTAAAACTTTATAGAATATATAACGTAATAAATAAGTATAATTCCAAACTGTGTTGTGTATCAGACATAATAAGGGAGTTTTTTTTTTTTTTGTAATTCGTAAAAAATAACTTCGTGTTTTGCTAATCGTTTCATATTATGACCATTCTGAGTTTTAATGAACTATTTGTATTTTACAATAGTTTACTCCCTGAGAGACTGTCTCTAGAATCGCTCAGCAGGTAAACTCTCTCTCATATACAAATCATAAAAAGAATTTCAAGTTAGTCTGTCTAATGAATTTAATTTTCCTATTCACATGTTATTGTCATATAAATCGTAATTTATTTGTACTAAATTTCGTTGAAGAGTTGGAAAACAAATAATGAATCATATGCTATGTTAAAATTGTATATAATGATGATTCTCTGTGACTTATATAAGTCTTTGAATGGATTCATGGACTTAAAGGGTTAGGCTGGTTGCATTTATGACCGAGCTATTAGAGCAATGAAGATCGTATATTATGTCTGTTAAATGTATACAGGGTGGTTCAAAATTCCATGTAAAAACTTTGAGGGGAGGTAGAGAACATCAAAATCAACCATATTCACTTAGGAAAGCATGACCGGAAACTCCACAGGAAGGTACTAACCGGGACACAAAGATACAGAAATAACACAAGGCAGTAAGTAGTGTAAAAAACCTTTATTAGGCGTAACTGAACACTTCAATAGTAGTTGGATACATAACATGGTAAACGAGGTGCATATATGCCATCCCAGCGTTCGTAAAATGACGCATGTTCTTCGTACGACGTCGAAAGCTTGAATGAGGAAGCCCCAATTGCTCACCTGGCAAACAGCGCCACCTATCACTTTTGAGTGGCGTTTCCAGTCATGCTGTAATATGTGAATACGGTTGATTTTGATGTTCTCTACTTCCCCTCAAAGTTTGTACGTGGAATTTTGAACCACCCTGTATATGTGTGTGTTATAGTTGGTTCGCCTGCTTGTACAAGAAACCTGTACTCCTGGTTGGAAAATCCTGCTAGTTCTTATGAGAATTAAGTTAAAGAGGTTAAAATGGAAAACTTTCTCAATGAAAAGTGATTCACACTTAGACGGTCATCGTAGTCGAGAAAGAACGAAAGCACACAGTTTTATTTATAGTACAAAATCACATTTTGTACTGTACAGCGCACAATACAAAATCACACGCAGTTTTTCCAACAGAAACTCCAACATCAATTTCTTTAAGGTGTAATTATCGAAGGTGGTCTGAAAAGTTCTCGGCCCCCACCATAGATGGCAATACTATCGGCAATTTTTTTTTTAAGGTGGTATATCCGTCATAAGCATCCATATGAAATTGCAAGTCATTCTATCAAGTAATTTGTTTTTTATAGCTGTCTGAAGCAAAAGTGTTGTCTGAATCCCTTGAAATGGATAAAATTGAGCATCGTGTGGTTATACAATTCTTTGTAAAAGAAGGTTTAACGCCAAAAGAAATTCATTCGAAGTTCATAAAAGTTTATGGGCACCCTTCTCCTTCGTTGTCGACAATTAAGAAATGGGCTGCCGAGTTTACACTGGCTGTACGAGCCTTCAAGATGATCCACGTAAAGAACGTCCGAAAAGTATAACAACACCAGAAATCATTGAGTCAAAGTGCGTGAAATTACTGAGACTATAGGCATATCAAAACAATGTGTAGGATATATTTTGCATGAAGAATTGCAAATGAAAAAGATTTGCGCAAGATGGGTGCCACGCTTGCTCACAGCAGATCAAAAACGCACTCGCATGAAAATCGCCGAACACTGCTTGGAGCGTTTTAACAAGAATAAGACTAATTTTGTGCGTCGATTTATTACTATGGATGAGACTTGGATTCACCATTACACGTCAGAATCCAAAGAGCAGTCAAAACATTGGACAGAAGTACCAAAGAAGACAAAGTCGGTTCCATCAGCAGGAAAGGTCATGGCATCGGTGTTTTGGGATGCTAAAGCATTTTGTTTATTAATTATTTTGAAAAGGGTAAAACAATAACCGGGGAATATTATTCCGATCTTTTAACCAGACTAGATGAAAAAATTCGTGAGAAAAGACACGGATTGCAAAATAAAAAAATCATCGTTTATCAGGATAATGCACCTGCCCACAAAAGTGTTTTGTCAATAGGAAAATTAAGGGATGTGCACTATAAATTGTTGAAACATCCACCCTATTTCCCAGATTTGGCTCCCTTTGACTTCTATCTCTTCCCAAAACTAAAACGCTTCCTTGCTGGTCAGCGTTTTCTTCGAATCAAGAGGTGATTGCAGCTGTAGAGGCGTATTTTGCAGATATTACTGAGAACAACCACAGTCACTGGATAATGGCGCTGGAGCATCGCTGGAATAAATGAATTAGTCTTAAGGGAGATTATGTTGAAAAATAAAAATAATTTTTAAATTATAAAAATTTGGGTTCTACGGTTGATTTTCTTGAGTTTATGGGACGAAAAACCCGAGTTTTCCGTATATATATATACACCCTCTGTCCAGAAAGAAACCGAACGTTTCGAAAATAGAAGAAACTAGTGTCGCCACCTGTTGTATCTTTTTTTTTTTTTTTTGTCGCAAGCGATAACCTTCATTAATGTTGTGTCAACTGTTCATGACATTTGTTTCGTTGGAAGCCGAGTTGCAGTATAGTGCCAAGAGTGACAGCGTGTTTTGACGAACGGTCGGTCGTCACAATATTCATGCCGTACGCTACGAATTCTCGCTATCAGTCGCTTCAAAACTTCGAGATAAAACCTACCACTGACCGTTTGGCCATGCGGAACGAATTCTTTGTGGATAATGCCCTTGGAATCGAAGAAACAAATCAGGATTGTCTTCACTTTTGACTTCTCCAAGCGACTTTTTTTCGGGTGCCCCTTTTCTGGTGGTCTCCACTCAGCACTCTGGAAGTTTGTTTCGGGCTCATACTCAAAGCGCCATGTTTTATCACGAATAAAGATCGTTTCAAGGAAGTTTGAGTCCTTACGAGCAGTTTTAATGAGGTCCTTGCAGTGTTCAATTCGATACACTTTTTTGGTTGTCGGGCAACTTGTGGGGAACAAATCGCGAATTCAATTTACGAAGGCCCAAACTCTCGATCAAAACGTTGTGCACAGTCTATTTTGAATCCCCAATTCATCTTCAATCAATCTCACGGACGATTTCGGGTTTTCTTTGATGAAATCACGCACTTTTTGGGTGTTAACTTCGTTTAGTCCAGTTTTTGGACGGCCAGGCTTTTCATCGGCCTCAAGCGTCTCATGACCACTTTGAAATCGCTTAAACCACTCGTAAACTTGAGTACGGGATAAGCATTCATCACCGTTTGCTTTCTGAAGCATTTGATGCATTTCGGTATAAAAGTTTTACCAAGTTTAACACAGAAGTCAATCGCAGCTCTCTGTTTGAAACTCATTTCTTCTATTTTCGAAAAGTTTGGTTTCTTTTTGGACAGAGGGTATATTTTATAGCCCATTCGACATAGCCGACTTCAATATCCGGGTGTTTATCAGCTATGATGCGATTGCCGGTCATCTTACTATGTACAGACAGGTAAATAAATTGAACAACATATTGAAGAACACATTCGAGATAGTGAATGATGTAGTGAAGCCTCAGCTTTGTCATAACATGTGTTTTCTTCAGCTGACCCACAAGGTGCTTCATAAATGAATAATTAAGATTCATGGGATAAATGGAAACTGTTACACCGTTGCTACGATACAACAAAAAGAAAAAGATGGGAATCTTTTTGAAATAGCATTAGATCTTAAACATCTAAACATTAACCCAAGTATCAACTTGTCTGAATGCATCCTAGCCTTCATTAGCCAAACACGTGCACGTGAATATGTAAACACGCATAGCGTTCTGAACAATGGAACATACGATTAGAAATATTTTAAAATAATACCAGTCTCTTCTATGAGTGCATAATAGTTGCCACCTTTGTTAATCCTTACTGTTTGATGTACCAGTTTGTATGTTTTCACCTCAAGAAATCGTATGAAATTAGGATCAAACGTGATGTTGTCAATTAAAATAAATGTCATCATCTTATTTCGGTGTTCTGTCTTATCAACTCTTAGTGATATGGATAAATATACACACACTATTTTGGAATCTCCTCCTTTTGATCGTTTTTGATTAAAAATCTCTCTCTCTTTGTGCCTAACTCGTTCTATGAAATTCATTTGCTGTCTCTGTAGTTCTCACAATGCCACAAACCATTCTAATTTTATTTTTATTCCCTTTGTATAAATTGCTGATTTTTTTTCTTGCACAACTGTTCTAATAATGATGTCATATTCCTTGGAGATTTTAGTGTTCACAACCCCTTGCTTCATTTTTAACTGCACTGATTCAGCAGACAGCGGAGCTAATACGTTATCATGATCTTACACAAACTGTTCACGTGCTTTCCGGAATACCAGATAACCTTAATCACTCTCTCAAGACTCTTGATCATTTCTTCACTGTTGACCCTTCAAAGTATACTGTGGATGTCGTTCGCCCTCCAGGAAGTTCAGAACGCAATCTTGTGTTGCTTTCTTCTCTTACGGCACATAAGACACTTCTACATGCTGTCTTGCATTATAACAATGACAAGCAAGATGATTATTCGTAAAGCCCATGCGTCATAGTTGTGTGGTTGAATTATTTTCAGTGTTTTGATCCAAATATTTGTACTGGCTGCGCCGTTGAAGCTGTTATTATTATTGCAATGAAAACATTTATTTTCCCATTGACTTTTATCGTGATCTCTATCTTCCTTTTCTGTTTATACCAACGCTTTAAATAGCTGCACGAAAACTATCAGCACATCGAAAACTGATTTCTAAGGATAAAATAGGGAAACTTTCATCACTACCAAAATCTAATCTCCTGGTTTTTTAATTTTCCTCAAATTCGTTCATAAATGACCTTGGTAAATGTTCCTTTACAATCCTACATGCTCAACATTCAATCTCCTATGATTTTTCTTAATACAGAAGTCAGAAAAATCTTGCCCAAACTTGATATTAAAAGGTCTCCATTTCTCCCATTGTTCTGAAGGTTGTACTCAGAGCTAACTTCTATTCTGTTCCACTGTTATTTATCCTGCAACCTAGAAATTAGCCGAAAGTCATCACTAAGAATGGCGACAAATCTTTGCTGTTAAATCACTGCCCAATTTCTTCACTTTAAATCTTTGTAAATTAAAGAAAAGTATTACCACTCAGTTGCTACTTATCTTACCTGTTGATCAAGAGAAGGTTCTTCTTTCTTATTCATCCATCTTTTGACAAATGCCACGGGAAAAGTTTGGGAAATTACAAATGGTTGCTCGATATTTCTAAGGTATTTGATGCTTTGGCACAAAGGCTTATTAAGTAAGCTTCCACCATATGATCTTTCTTTTAACTTCTGCAAGTGGGTTGCTAACTGTCTATCTGGATATACATTCTGAGTGATGGTTGATGGAACTTTATTCTCAAACTTTGACACGAATTCTGATATTACGCAAGACTGTCCTTTCACGTGCTTTCTCCCTTCTATGTACATATCAATGATATTCTCCAGCTGACTGTAAATGCAATCCGCAGTTATGCTTATGGCAGTACATTCCTCTGTGTCATTCGCACTAAACAAATCAGTTGAACTACCAGAATATGAACTTCTCAATTTTAAATTCTGTTCTTCAGAGAATTCTTCAGTGGGATGTTGAGAATATTAATTTCAGTGGTAGTGAACATGTTTTTTTTCTCGTAAAAATTAATTATTTTTGTAGTCTAATTTCAGTAACACCCAAATTTCCTCTCAAGAGAAGATTTCTGTTCCTGGGACAACTCCAATATTTCTTACATAAACATATTACAAATGTTCACAGCATCAGCATCCCAGATAAGGGCTTGTCTCGTTCTGCTCTTAACGGGCTACTTCACCTCTGAACTCTAAGTCTGTACAGATCACAAATATGTTCAACTATCGAATTATTTTCTCTTTTCCGTGTTCTTAAAGAGAGTTCTTTAAAATACTTCATTTAATACAGACGAGACTAATTTATTCGATTATTGATCCATTTTTCAGTAATTCAATCCATTACCTTTCACGCAGACATCCAGTTTCTGCTGTTTGTATTATCCGCAACTAATTTCTGGTCACTGTTCATTAAAATTGGGCATCGATAATTCCTTCACGGTCTTCTAAATCTGTCAAACCACATGGTCAATATTCTTTCAGAGTTCAATTCCAGATCAATCTTTTCTTTCCTTGTTATGCATTTCCTAGATAATATAATTTACAGGTTAATTAACAAGATTTTTCTTTCTCTTAGAGTCTTCGCTCACACGACGCCCAATAACTCTTAGTTGATACATATTCTACCTCTTCAAGTATTCATTTCTTCTGTATTTTGGAGCAATCTTCCCTCTTATTCACTTCCCAAGGAATGTAATCCATAGTTCCTCAATTCCAGCATTAAGAACCTTTAGTTATTTCAGAAACATTTAAGCATTAACAATTCTGATGATTGTATGCATTACTTGTTCATATGATGTGATATAACTCCTCGTTATGGGAAGGTGTTAGATTAGTTGCTTGATAGCGCTGGTCGATATGGAATCTTATCGTTTTTGTTCGTCTGTTAAACATTTTGTTCCAAATGCTTCTGTTGTGACAACCTTCTGAAGAAGACAAATGTAGCATAACAGTGAGGAAAATCTACAAATGAAACCACCATCGCTAATAATGGTCAAGTCATCAGTATGAGGATAAGATGACGGCGGATTATGTGGTAAACATATAGAGAAAGAAAGAAAACGTTGAAGACGTTTCCGCATTATTTGGACCTTCAACAAAGAAAGTCTGATTAATTGCGTGCCACAGCTCTAGTACGAGGTGTAACTGAGTACCTACGGGATACCACATTTTGCGAATATTTCTTGGAAAAAAATACACACAAACACACACACACATGGAGCACGGTAGTTGGGACCAATCAATGGAATTTTTGTGAATGGTTGCTACAAAACAAATTTGGAAGCAATGTTTTTGTGAAAATTTAAAATTCGTATTTGGAGTTGTGCATTTCTATATTATTATTATTATTATTATTATTATTACATGACACCTCCAGGGAGTCTAAAGTCTCATCGAGGAAGGACACCTAATCTACAGCTCTTTGCCTCCACCAAATACAACAACGCCATCTACCGGCCACAACTACTAGCAATATATGATTATCTGAAATATGATTATATAGACAGTATGATTATCTGAAAACAGCAAATGAATATGATTTTTTTCCCACAGTATGGATATATAAATCACAGTACTATAGACAAACTCTTTATTGTTTATTAGTTTAGAACCGTACTTCAAACTAATAACTTGTGCGATATTTGCATTTTCGTGCAAAGTTTTCATTCCCAATCTCAAGAATAATCAGACTGTTTAGCTATTTCAATATCTCTTAAATAATTAGTTTGTATATTGTATCACACCATCAAACTTACCGCAAAGCGACGAGTGCCTATGTAGAATTTTAGTACATTTCGTGACGCTAGGGTTCACAAAAGAAATATTTACAAGTTTGATTGAAATTACTGGCTAGAAGAATTTGTTATTGATTTTTGTTTTCAGCCGATTGCAACAAATATAGTCTTCCTTCGAGCAAGAACTCGGTAATTCGTAACTCTACAACTCATAAAAATAGCTTAAAATACACACATGAATACTCGCAATAAATACTAGTTAGGATTGGGAACTTTCGCCTAGTACGTCCCATTAATGTGCTCAACTGGGAGAGATCAAATAAATGAAGAATCATTGCCTACCGATATTCCTAAAAGTTATCCAATTCGTGTTGTGTAATGAAAAGACATTATAAAATAAATTATTTCTGTTTATTGTGATGACTGTCGATATACCATAATAACAAGAGACAGTCATGCGAAATATAAGAAAATCAAATTGTGCCAAAAATATTAGCATTTATTGTTGTTCGGATTGCAGCTATAATTTCAAGCATAGATTGCAGCCAAATGTTAATGACTATTAAGGTAATTTTGCAGCCGTTTCTTTTATTCTTGGATTAATTGTCTGTTTTAATGTCAACAGTTATGCACAAACGACTCAATGATTTTGCATGTTTAATGATGTGATGAAATTAAATAGCGTCAAACAAAGGAACAAACTTCTAGATGATAGTTTGAAACTATATTCATTTAGCTGAATCAGATGTATGCATGTGTCTATTGAGAGAGAGAGAGAGAGAGAGAGAGAGAGAGATATTTATAATAAATTTAAAAATGGCACTTCGGGTAATTAACTTAACTAAATGTATTTTTTTTTCTTTTCTTATTGAGTTTTAACAATTCAGATAATCAGTTGAATTCTAACAAATTTAACTGATTAACTAGAGCTTCTACTTCAAGTAGAGTATGTTTTTCATTCCATTAAGCAACTAATATGTTCCAAAACACCCTGGGCTTTGTTTATACATCTGTTTAATACATTTGCTTGTTTTTGTTAATAAAAGCAATACATTTACCCACAGATGATGAAACTTTTACATAATTCAGTTATAAAATTACGCTAATTTCGCTTCAGAGAATTGTTTATCCGTTATAAACTCTAGCCTTGCAATACAAATTCCAGTATCCATTTACTTTTTTTATGGGATTTAACTAACCAAGGAATTAAACACATAAGTGATTGTGTTGCATGCAAATCAGAATTTCCAACAATTTATTAAAATATTCTACTATTAAAATTATTTTGTTATAATGATGAAAGAGTAAACATAAGAAATAACAAAATAATGAGCTAAAGAGACCCTGGGGTAAGAAAAGCATGTAACGGATGATTAAAACATTTGAGAGGGTCATTAATCTATTTACTGAGTTCTAGGGAAATATAAGGAGCTACAAAACATCAAGAATTTGAAAAATATTAGAATTTGCTGTGGACCACGAGATGATGATCTGTAACACAATATTCCAACAAAAGGAGTGTAGAAAATGAACGTGGCGATCAAATGATGGAAAAACCAAAAACATGATTATGATTAAAAGAAGATGGATAACATCAGTACAGCAATGTCAAACTTTTCAAGGAGCGGATATAGACTCGGACCATAGTTTAGTGATTGCAAACATCAAGATGAAATTAAAAAAGAAATATAAACCCCAACTCAGAATAGAAGAGATACAGCACGAATAAGTGAAGCAGAAATAGGAAGAAGGTACAGAAGTGTTAGAAGAGAAACTTAAAAGTGTGGAGAAAGAAAAAAACTCGAATTTAAGAGTGAAAAGAGTAATGAAAGCGATAGAAGATGCAGTTGAAGAAACAGTACCAGAAGAAGAGAAGATCAAGAAGAAATATATTACACAAGAAACACTGAAGTTAGTACAGGAGAAAAGAATGTTGAAGATAAGAAGGGATACATCAGAACAAATAGAAGAGCAATATATAAGAAAGTGTAATGAGATGAAAAAAGCAGTCAGAATGGATAAGATGAAATGGTTAGAAGCCCAATGCAACAATATAGAACAGTACTATGGAAAGCATAAAACAAGGGAGGTATACAAAATAATCAGAACCATTAATAGAAAGTGGCAACCAAAACAGTCCACAATTAAAGATGAAAAAGGCAAAGTATTGATGAATAAAGAAAAAATTGTACAGCGGTGGACAAGATACTGTAGTGAGTTATATGAAGAAAAACTAGATTCAGATAGCGTTGGGAAACTGACTGAAGAATTGAAGCAGATATCACCCAGGTAATGAGCATGATATGGACATTTTAAATAGAGAGGTAGAAAAAGCAATAGGACTGCTAAAACACAACAAGAGTCCTGGTAACGATAACATTACTGGAGAAATGATTAAATATGGTGGTGAAAGTATGGTTACAGAAATGCACCAACTATGTAATATGGTATGGAAAGAAGGGAAAATGCCAGAGGAGTGGGTGAAATCAATATTAGTAACATTATACAAGAAAGGAAATAAGCTAGAATGTAAAAATTATAGAACAATTGCCTTGATAAGTCACCTTGGTAAAGTGATGATGATCATATTGACTGAAAGATTGAGAACACAATTGGAAGCATACCTTGCAGATGAGCAAGCAGGATTTAGGAAGGATAGAACTACAATTCAACAGATTTTGACAATGAGGTTAATAGCAGAGAAAGCTAGGAGAAAAAACAAAAACATATATACTTGCTTTGTTGATTTTCAGAAAGCATTTGACAGTATTGACCAGAAAGTGACATTAGCAGTTCTAGAATCCTATGGAATTGATAAAAAACTAATAGCTATATTAAAAGATGTTTATCAGAATGCAGTTGCAGCAGTTAGAATAGGCGATGATTTGGGGAAATGGTTTAAAACAAGCAGAGGTACTAGACAGGGAGACCCAATATCACCAAACATTTTCATCGCACATTTAGAAAGAGCAATAGATAAAATGAAAGAAGATGCCAAAGGAATATCTGTTCACGGAATGAGAATTAATAATCTGATATTTGTAGATGACATTGTTATTATTGAAGAAGACGAAAGAGAACTACAAAACACACTGAAACTATTAAATGAGGAAGGGAAGAGATTTGGACTTGTTATGAACTTTGAAAAAACAAAGACAATGATATTTGGTGAGAAGAACATGAAACAAAAGATACTAGTGGATGGAACTGATATAGAAAATGTAGAATTCACATATTTGGGAAGTAAACTGACATATGACTTGGACTGTAAAAAAGAAATAAAGATCAGGATTGCAAAGGGAAGAACAAATCTGAAGGCCATGGATAACATCTGGAAAAGTAAAGTGATCAGTCTGCAAACAAAACTAAGAGTATTGGAAACATGCATCTTTAGCGGTGTACTGTACGGATCTGAAACGTGGGCAATAAATAAGGAATCAAGAAAAATAATTTTGGCATTTGAAAGATTAGGAAGATTCTAAGAATAGGATGGGTACAGAAAATCACCAATGAAGAGCTCTATCAGAAGATACAACCAAAACAGAATCTAATGCAGAAGATTATAAAACGGAAGCTGCAATTATTTGGACACATCTGTAGAATGAATGAGGACCGGAAGATAAAGACATTTATGTTTGGTATTTTGGATGGTTTAAACAGAAGAGGTAGACCATACAGAAAATGCATAGATGATATAAAAGACTGGTGTGGAATGGGTGTACAAAAACTGCGACACTGTGCACTGGACAAAGAAAGGTGGAAGAAGATTGTGAAACAGGCATCAGACATCAACGGGCAGTGAGCCCATGGTTCTTGATGATGATAATGAAAACATCAAGGAAAGTTATTACAGGAAATTTGTAGTAGGAATTCTCTATATGGTATATCATCAGTTCTAGATAATTTCAACTAGTGGTGAAACCAAAAGCACATGCACTAAAAACAGCACCACATAATTATTCGATGTCACAGTGCCTTGGAGTTTAGGTTACATGTGCTGTGATTGATCCCACTAATAAAATGTTGATTGGATCGTTCTAAAAATTTATACAATTACGAGTATACAAGGCCAGTATCTTATTTATCATTGCTCGGTTTTTAAATTTAACTTAAAATTTGGTCTTTGAATAGTTTAGTTTTTCTTTAGTACATTTCTCAAGTTCCAGGTAAAATATCAAAAATAATCATTTTACATTAAAATTTGTGTCCTGTAGCGGAAAAGACATTACTCCATAGCAAAGAGCTCAAGTTATATCACCAAGAACCATACAAACGGGTCGGGCGAATCATTTTGTTGATTATCAAAGGAAATCAACATTTTGGATTTGGACATACCCAACAGTATTCTAATCAAATGAGACGAATATTCATTCCAATTCTAAATATCACACTTTGTTGTGGAATTTTCCTGATTTTAAAATGCGCTATCTCTTTAAATAATATCTTATTGTTGAAATAGCATATTCAAAAATTATGCAATAAAGTATAAAAAGCGATCCTGGCGAAAGTAGAAACTTTTTAGCGTTGTTTTTGCTCCATATTGCTTTAATCATAACTATACAAGAGCACATGCTTTGTTATTATGTTAATCCAGATCATACGATATAATTTTTTTTCGCTCTTACTCTTGTATTGTTATTATTTTTTCTGATAATTCTACACATGTAAAAATAAGGGATGGGATCCAATTGTGAAGTAATATTTCTTTTCTTCGTCTTCTTCTGGAGAAAAAATTGATGCTGCATCAAAGACGTTTTTGGAACGTTTCAACTAATTGATATTTGAGTGCTTCAACAACAACTCTCCGAATTGTTGTAATTCACACCACATCAGTCATTTAATCTGGAAATATACACAAGTTAGCATAAAATGATAAAAATGAACCATTCTGTCATGGTTTAACATGAAATAAACTATTCTGATATAATTTCATTTTTATTTTAGTATTTGTGGCATTAAAATAGGAATGTGCATGAAACAGTAAACATTAAAGGCACGTAGTAGATGGGACTACAGTTAAAGACAATCAAGCTCTTTTTTTTTTTTTTTTTGGAAGAAGTTTTATGGGGAAAAAAAAAGAAATTTAGCGGTAGAGGATAACTCAGGAGAAAAATACATTCCGGAAATGACTTGGAACACGCTCATGAGTACTTTTCTGCATCAAATCTAACTCAGTTTAGTGTTTTGGCAGGGAAGAAAACATGCAAGCTACCCATTTCTTCGTCGCGCAGTGCAGTAAAAGTATTATGTGAAGTGTGTAGCAATTTTACAAATTATATCCTTTACCGCATTTCCAAAAATATCTTTCAACGCCTCAAAAAGTTGAAAGATAATTTAAATATCTTTCTATTTACTGCAGTAAAGTATATGCGAATGTTGTGGTCACTGAATTAACCACGAAAAAAAAAAAAACGGGGAATTCATCTGTGACGTTTTAAACTGAATATGCTGTATTTTCAAGCGATTTTTCTATTTTTAGAGAAAAAAGAAAGAAAGGTAATTCAAGATTTAAGGAAGAAAATACCTGTTTCTTCAGCTAAGGCTAGTTAATTCGAAACCCGTTGAAAATAATCTATAAAAGTTTTGCTATTCCTATACAGAAAACCTATTTAATTTATTTATTTGATACCTCCTGGGAGTCCTAAGACTCATCGAGGGAGCGCACCTACTCTACACCTCTCCGTCTCCACCACTCAACCTCATCCAAAAACTGCCTCATCTACACCAACGCCATCTACTGTCCACCATCACCACTATTATTTTCACAGACAATCACAAACATCCATGCCCACGACGGGATTCGAACCCGCAGCCTTTTAGGTGGAGAGCGGATACGCTGACCACTCGGCCAACCATGCCGGCTTGATTATTTCTACTCAAGAGGCGCATGTTTCGTCATGTCATGCAGACACGAATGCTGCAGTATTGGTCATTTAGAATTAATACCGCGAATTCAATATATCATGTCTATTAATTGAGTTTGTTCTCTGGGTGATCTATCTGTCTTTCTGGAGAGGAACCCTTCGTTCGTAGAGAGGATTTGAATTCAACTCTTTTCCCAACCGAAGAGCAAATGTTGCTTCATCTTCTTGGCTGTTATTGAAGCTTGAATGCCACAGTGAAAGTGCATAAAATATCTTTTGAAAATACAGTGATTCTGGGTCGTCTGAAAAATTACAGTTGTGTAATTCATATCTGTAAAGACCACTGTTTTCCTAAAAACATTTTGAGAAGATCAACAAGAACTCGTATATTTTAAGAACTTAACATAGATCTGTAACATTCGATCTGTAAATTGTTCCTTAGTAGCGATGAGAAAGAGGACGGAAAGAACGAAGAGTGGTTGCTTTCGATACGAATTGAGTAGGTCTAAATCAAGAACAGATTTGTTGAATATCTACAAAAATACACATTACATTTTTATCACGAGTGAAACATAAAAAATGAATCTAGTTTCACTCTAAACCAGACAGGCGTGATCTGTTTGACCAAGTAGATAGCGAATCCGCTTTCCAGCTTACGGATGGTAGTTAAAATTTCACTGTCACGTATATATTTGTGGATGATTTCCTCACTTTCGGGGCAGAGCACGCTATCTTCATTCATTAGAAGACTGTTGAAAACTTTCTTTTTTATTCTACAAAGTTTTGTTGTTTTTTAACTATCTAGTGCTTACGCCACTTACTAAATGCTATGGGCTTACAACCGTTCATAGATAGGACTGACATAACTATACTGAATAGTAGTTTTGTTATTCTGCTACAACTTTTTCCTGGTTTTAATCAATAACTAATTAAAATAATTTATGGAATAAACTAATTCGTATTTTATTTCATACCATAAACGACTAGCTACAATACATAAGTACGTTACCTACAATAAACCAAATGTAAAATCGAATAATTAGAAGCTAGCTAGGCCAGTGACAATTCCAGGTGGAGTGACGATCGGGACAATTTCTTCAAAGAAATAAGTGAAAAACAAATTAAGTTCAGTAAGGTAAAACAAACCCAACTACATATTTCATTACTTAATACAAATTAGAGTTTGCAATAAATGGTATTAGTAAAAAAAAATCGAAGCCACTTCTTTTAGTAAAACAGGAAATATTAAAAACGTAATAACCATTTTTCAATTGCATTTTCTAAAACTAAAGTCTGGATTAATTACATTGTAGTTTCCAAAAACTCTGGGAAAAAAACTGGAAATTGCAACTTTGGTTTGGGAAAAGACCTGAGTCCATTTTCGTCTTGATGAGGGGGGGGGGGGAGTCCTTCCGTGGTTGAAGGTCAGTTAACCGATCTCCTACTGTGGTAATAGGATTTTGCCTTCATGAATGTTTGAGTTTTTCATCCCGCATGCAGGAAAATCGGCTACAGAATTCACACAATTTACAGAACAAATATATTATTGATGGGCGGTAAATAAAGTTGTGTGCCGATAGTGATACGCAGTTGTGTGTAGATGAAGAATCACATAATTGAGACGGTGGGAAGTGTGGTGGAGCTAACTCCCACGATCACTCTTTGGAACTCTTTTGGAGGTGTTACGTAAATGATGATGATTATTACCATTATAATGGTAATAATCATCACCATTATAATTATATATCAGCATAATTATTCTGGAACGAGACTGGCATTTTACTGTTGGAATTAATTTGAGAAAATAGTATAATTTTGATACAATTCTGATCTAGAATCAGAATAAGAGTCAGAAAGAGGACTTTTAGTATTACTAATTTTCACTACACACAGTGAATCGATCAGGCAACATCTGTTAATAAAAAATCGTAAGAGAGAGAGAGAGAGAGAGGCAATCACCGTTTGTAAAGAAAAATCAGATATATCTTTACACTTCTAGATAGCAAGAATGCCACATAAGAATTACTTTAGGGTAAAAGACTTTGTTTGAAATATAGGGTGAGAGATAAATAAAGAAAACGTCTGCTTTCAGGCGAACTGTGATAACAAGAGAAAACTGAGAATGGCAACAACGTGCACTTAAGAATGTTATAACACCTGTTGGCGAAAAAGTATCAGCGTGGAAAGTAAACAAAATAAATCACGTAGACATTTCGAATCTCTTTGCATACACTTATAACTCAGAGGAAATGAAAGAAAAAGAGAGAAAAACTTTATTTGCCTGTGCCAGAGATTGACTAACTCCGGGAGGGACCAGTCGAAGAAACGTTCAGAAAAAGTTCTAGTCAGCGACCAGAATTGAATTTACAAGAAGTATTTCTTTGAAATATTTAGCGCTATGGAAGCAAACGTTATTTCCACAGATCTTCACTCTCATTATTTTTATATATTTCTTGAATTTTTAAAATTTATTTTTTCGTACTCCGGAAACTCTGCTCTAGAGACTAAACATGGCACTTTTTCAAGTCATTTCAAGCTTCCGTGAACAGTTGCAAACATTCATCCACAGTCGTTGGTTGGATAGAGGATGCGCTTTGGAGAAACACGGAGAAGAGATTTACATAATCTTATCAGGAAAGTGATTGTTACATATTTTTATTCATATTGCATGGACATAATTAGTGAAATGTAAAATTATTATGTGTGATGGCGATTCTGAGTGATATCCTCAAAGCTTTTTGAAGATACTTTAGTGATCAGTTGACAATTTATTATCACTTAATCGTACTTCAGGATGTAATTTCCAGGTTTCTCTTAAAAATTTATCATTTCTATATAGTGAGTCTACAGGATATTCTTATGGTTTCTGTAGATGGAGATCGTTTGCCTAGTTCTCTAGAAGTTTCATTTAACATAAAAGGCACAACCATAAGTTGTATTTACTGCACAAAATGTATAGCGTATTTATTGACGAATTACTTCTTGTGTTGGTTCTTATTCTTTTTTGCAGTAGAGCCATAATTATTACATATCGTAAACTACGAATAATATTCAGGACTGTTTTCTATTGACTATGAAGATTTGATACGGTTGTAATTTGCCATTCGCACAGCTCTTTCTCTCTCTCTCTCTCTCTCTCTCTGTATTTTGTATTCAACTGCTGTTCTATATACAGTCAGTAATGAATTATTGGTTCACACAAAGATTTCTATATCACATGTTTGGTATGGTTATGTGCCTAATTCGGAATAATTTGTGTTAATTTCTTCTAAATGTAGTATAGCTTCATATCATTAACTACGTGAAAGCAGAAATATTTCAAAATTGTGACCTGTTATTATGGCAGTATATGAACACTTTTTCTTTCGCATTGCTGCAATCTGTTTCTTTGCAAATTATTGACTTTTCAATAGATGGCAATTTGAAGTCTGATATTTTTAATCATCATCACATGTGTCCTTTATGTGTTGAGATAAATGGAACTCCACTTTCAAAGTTGATTTATATTTTCTTGTGCTTGTTCTGCTTCTTTTTTGGAGATTACTATACGCTAAAATCTTAATCAGTGTGCAGATGACACAGAACCGTGTCATCTGCACACTAAAGAGGGGGCTAGTTGTGTACATGTATGTCATTCATGTAGAGATTAAATAGCATAGGAGACAAAATTGATGCTTGGGGAAGGCCACAGTATGTCTTTCTATTGATGCATTGAGCTGACCAACTCCATAATCAATTTACCATCCCAAGTTTTCTAATTAAAATGATGTGATCTACTTTATCGAAAGCCTTAGATAAGTTGCACAAGGATTAGTATTGCGCATTTGTTCTTGTCAAGAAAGAGCTATTTCTTTGGTCTGCAAATCCAGAGTGAATACCTTATTTTTCTTTTGTTCAGTGGATTGTTCGGTTGATCTTTCTTGTATATACCCTACAACGTTTTACGGATAACAGTGACTGTTCCTTTGCTTAGTTTTCATAGATTAAGCTGTTCCAATATGGATTTGTTGATTCGCTGTTGAAGTTTCCTTGAGTTCTGGAGGGAATTTTGCTGCTTTAGTGAGTGCCATATTTTTTGCTATAAAGTAATGATCAGCCAGTTTTCTTTTAATGGTGAAGGTGTGGTATTCACTGTCTGGGAAGAATACGTTGATGTGATCGATGCATGAGCTAATCAGGTGATTTTCTTTAATATCCCATCTAGCGACATCTGGTATGACATTTGCAAAAGTTAGTTGACCTAATAAATCCAGGTATCTTTATGTATAAGGTAAGTCTGAGTCAGCTGTTCATATCGCTACTCTTAGCAACTTGAATAATCTGCCTTAAGATTAAATTGCTTAGCCAGTTTTCTGTTTCATGATGGAAAGTCATTATGCAATTCCTTCACAGTTTCTTCTGACACACTATAGGTTGATTTAACATAAACATGTATTTCTCTTCCACTTTTTTGCTGTTCTTCAGTGAGTAGTTGTTTCCCTTTCTGTACATGCAGTTTCAGTTAGGATTAAAATATCTGTACGTTCAATTAATGATGTTGAGAGAGACCCAGTAGTGACAAGATTGATACAATGTTCGTAATATATATATATATATATATATATATATATATATATATATATATATATATATATATATACAGGGTGTTCGGGATAAATTTGACATATTTATAATTAATTATATTTTTCCGTAAGTTACATGTATTAACACACACTTCTCTTCATTTAAAAGTTTGGACCCTTCTTCATTCATATACAAGATGTCAGAAAGGATGGATAGCTGGAACCCACCTGAATCATGGAAGAGAATAACTTGTATCATGATGATTCGTGCCCGCCATCAAAATAAGGATATTACGACTGCTGCCCAATGCTCCCTGAATACAGTAAAAACAATCAGGCATGAACTAGAGACTTGCAATGTGACTACGAGGATGTAGCAAGAAGAAAGATCCCTAGCAGACGATCTGATTGCGTTCGTACAGCAGAATTCCTCGCAAATCTGCAGGAACAGGTGTTGAAGAACCCTGGCATTGGAATTCGGGCTTTGTTCGTGGAGTTGCTAACTGTAGTCAAGCCCTGGATAACAAGGGTAGCCAATGGTAGGCCGTATGTATGGCAGCAGGATTCGGCTCCTTGCCACACCTCTGGGAAAAGTCAAAAATGGTTGTCTGAAAATTTCTACGACTTCACCAGTCCAAATGTTTGGCCTCCAAACTCCCCAGACCTTAACCCCATGGATTATTTTGTATGCGGCGCAGTTGAAAAAGACACCAATCGCACTTCCAGTAATACAAAAGCCCAGTTAATGGATAAAATTAAAACAGTTTTTGCGGCCCTTCCCAGGGAGACTGTAGCATCAGCTTGTTCGAGGTTCCGAAGCAGAATTGAAGCTGTGATCGATGCTAATGGTGGTTATTTTGAGTAAATCTTGTTGATAGTATTGTAATTAACTCTGCCTGTAATGTTTTTTTGTCAATTCATTAAATTTAATAGATACAAAGAAGATTTTCTTTTTCCTTACGAAACTGTCAAATTTATCCCGAACACCCTGTATATATATATATATATTACGAACAGATAAACGCAAATCTAAATATTCTCATATGAATCTTTCTAGCTGATCGGTATTTAGTATTGCATCTTAGCAATCTTCTTCTTTCACTACGCGTTATTCCCGCTTCTTATGCAGGGTCCGCGTGTTACTTAGATGCGACTACTTGTTAGTACCACTCCCAACCGACCTGTCGTCTGGTCTGCTGCTGGGGGGGGGGGGTATTTTTGGCTGTAGAAACGTATGTTCACGGGGCCTGTTTGTCTGTTTGCGGGATGAAAAACGCCAGATAAACTGCCGGAAAAAACTTTGCTGACCACGCTCAAGACCGGCTAGCTTGTCTTTTCATTGAAGGATCTTCCTCAGTGAGGAACTGAGGAAGATCCTTCAGTTCCTCACGTCACCAACGGGAATCGAACCTAGGACTCTCCTTCCCCAAACATATGGTTCCGAAAGCGCAAAGCCACTAGGCTAACCTCACGGACTATTGCATCTTAGCAATACTGTATATAATTCTTTCTGTAACTTGCATTTACCTGAGTATCATAATCGGAAGATGATTTCTTGTTTTTGATATTTTGGAGGATTTTTTAATTCTGTCAACTGCTGACGTGGTCACTGACGCTTTGGCTATTTTTTATTTGTTTCTTATCTGTTGTCTAATATACCAGTTCATGTCACGATTTTCCACATTCTGGTTTTCGTATTACTCTATTAAAATTTTCCTTCAGCGAGTTTCGTAAGCAGTACTTTTAAATCACTATAATTGCTTATGATGTCCTCAAGAACCACTACTGCGCTAGTAGACTAGGGGATAACCAATCGCCACACTTATCCAGTCACTGAAAGCTGGCCGACGACTATTAGTGATTTTAATTTGAATCAGAAAACTGCGACATTTTGTGGTTCCTAATATCGAATGACATCGTCAAAATCACAAATTTTTTGTAATCGTCCTCACAGGTTCTGCAAAAGTTTCTTGATGAAATGTTTGAAGGTCACTCACCTTCTTTTACTAGGTGCAGTTGATGTTATACCCTTAAATAAATCTAGTACGTGTCTGTAGGATAAATTGAATAACTGCTGTAACGAATTTCGTATGAAAATACGCAATAAAAAGACCATGAAAATAGGTAGGAATATTGAAACTATTAGTCGAATCCTGAAAGGGAAACCTATAGAACAAATAACACTTAAGCTATTTAGAAATTCTAAATTAAATAGGGAAATACATAACAGAATTACCAAAGTTAGTATGATCGAGAGTCAGCTGAATAAATTCACGTGGAATAAGAAAGTCATTAGTCAAAATGCTAAAATTGCTTCGTACAAGACAGTTCAAACCAATGATAAATTATGATGACAAACCTATGTAGCAATAAAGCATGTAACAAGTCACATATTTGTCGATATAAATTGGAGGAATATGATGCTTCCAAGTCAGTGCAACGTGCCCGAGTGAAATGGCTGCGAGAAAGGAGCTGAAAAAGTTTGAAGGAGGCCTTCTGATAGAATACCATGCTGCAAGCCTATCTGTTCGACAAATTGGGCCATCCTAAGTCAACAATCAGTGAACCCACACTGAGATGGAAGCACAGAGAGTCAACTAAAAGTGCTACCAACAGTAAACGTCTCACCGCACTCACCGAACATGATCTTCGGGTGCTACGAAGAACATGTAAAAACCACCATTCGTCGGCCGACACATTGAATGCGGAGTTCTGGGCATCGCTGGAAGACGAATTTGCACAAAAACATTCAGAATCTGCATACCCTACCATGGAATGGTAGGACCGCAGTATGCAAGTCCCACATTACCCAAACTAACATGCAGTCGTCTTCAGTGGCTCAAAGAGCGTGTACAGTGGGACGTGGAAGCTTGGAAAGTTGTGTTATTGAGCCACGAATCATGCTAGATCCTCTACCAAGCAGGTGGACAGGCGTAGGTGTGGCGGATGCCTGGTAAATGTCTCTTACCAGAGTACGTAACCCCAACTATGAAATTAGGAGGTGGCGGTGTAATGGTAGGGTTGGGTTTTTCCTGGTTTGGCCTCGGACTTCTGTTTATGGTGCCACAAACATTGAACCACCAGAGGTATCTGAACATTCTGAGCAATGAAATGCTTAATACTTTGTGGCGTTTCTTCTGAAATGACCAGTGTCTATCAGGAAAACAATGCACCTTGTTATCAGGCTGCTGTTGTCACTGTGGTTTGTGGACATGCACGTCACCACCCTTGACTGGCCTCCACAGAGCCCTGATCTCAACCCTATTGATGAGTCCAGACTACTCATCAATAGGGTTGCCACATTACTTCCTAACAAGAAGAATGGTTCAGAATACCCATTCATCGCTATCGTATGCTTATGGAAAGTATGCGTTGTAAGATTGCTGAAGTCATCGCAGCGAAAGGAGATCCTACATCTTACTATGGTGGGCGCCATGGTTGTTTGTTTCCTCACACTATGGTGACCGTTGACTTCTTTTCATGCAGTGTATATACTAAAATAACTGCGATAATGCGTTTCTCTGAAACTGTTAAGAAATGAAGAGAATAAAACAAACTAAAAAAAAAGGTTATCTGAACGGAGTGTTCATTCTAATCTTAATTCTTACTTGATGAACGATTCCTTGGTAAAAGGATGTTAAAAGTTGGCCATATAAATTTTACACGCACTGCCAAAAAATCCTTTTCAACTCTTTTTTCTTTCCTTCTTTTTGTTTTGTGAACTAATCATTGTTATTTCTGATCGAAAAACAATCCTAATATATTAATGTCAGTTTCATAAAATTCCCAGAATGAAACAATTAATTGGGAACTCATTAAGTCGCTAATGAAAGTAAGCTACAACTAAAGGTGAATACATTCTCTTACAATCATCGTTAGCATTATTAAGCGCTTGGCTACATATAAATGGAATTTTTCTATTGCTATTACGGATCTTAAAAAATTGTGTTAACAGTTACTGAATAAGTTACTCAATAATAGTATTTAACAACTAAAATAATATTAAGTAATATCATTAAATAAGAAATGGTGATATTGGAATTTTAATTTTTTGTCAATCACCGAATCACACTTCATTCATAAATACTATTTACAATATATGCATGCTCACAAATGAGCATTCAGGTACATACACGTACGCAGGTTATATGCGTAGTATTATGTAGCTCAGTGGAAGTGGCGTGTGCCGTCCACGGTGTTAGATCGCCTGAAGACACTTTTACCATGCCTTTTTTAGACCGATTCCTGAGTTAGTCGATATCTGGCACGGGCAAGCGGGTTTTTTCTCTCGGAAACTCGGTTATTCCTCCCGTAAATTCAAGAATATCGATCGTAGAACCCACAATATTTTCTGACAGTAAACATAGTGTTAGGATTAGGGACCACGAGAAGGCGGCACTTGTCAGTCGCCTCTCTTCACTGGATGCCATGTATAATTAGTGATAGTCTGGGGACAGCTATCTCTGACTGGCTACCATGGAGATTAAACTGTCCCCTCAGTCTCCAAAAGTTAGATAGAGCTGAAACGTCCTTACCTACTCCTTATACGGGAATAAAAGGCGTTAGCCGATTTTTTTTTCTGCAAGATTCAACACACAACGCTGAATACATTTTTAAATAAATAGGTATAAATAATTATCATAATAATCAAATTGAAAACAGATGCGATAAACCTCGAAAATGCACTGAGTGGATTATTTAAATCTTGAAGCGGAAGACCATACCATCTGCTCTCCATAAGCACTACATAAACACCAATGAAAACCAAGTGCCACACGAACATCAAAGAATGTCGTGGGCCGCTTAGAGCAAGGTATTTCTTATTGTTCTAAGGTTCTGTAACAACCGAAATAGATCCAGTTAACTGTCAAGCCGCGCACGCAATGTTTAGATTTCACAGTCATATGTGGATTAGATTTGGTCACGTTTAGATTTCTGCAACATGTTCCGAAATCACCAGCATGTACACATATCATGTGTACATGATATGTATACATGTGTACCTATATCATGTACACATGATATAGGTAGAAAAGATATAGGTTGAGTATAAGTTTTATCTATCTATCTATATCATGTGTACATGCTGGTGATTTCAAGTACTGTGGGAAGTTGAAAGTAGAATTAGGACATTGCCAAGATTCTTTCTCTTTCTCTCTCTCCCTCTAGAAGGAGGATAGAGGGTAGAGATAGAATAATTTCCACCAATTTCTTATCAGAAAATCTTTCGCGATGCACTCATGTCATCTTAACGCTCGCAAGTTGGAGAACACATTAATTTCTGACAATAAAGATATGCTTTGTTGGTGTATATGATAAGCTTTTTTCCATTCTTATTCAGCGTATTAGTTATCGTTTGGAAAAAAAAACATGGTTATTAATAGCAAAATAATTTTCGACCGAACAACACCGATTTAAATCATTGTAAATTTAGCTACAAAATAATAAAAAAAAAATAGAAATATTTCGCAAAATATTATATTTCACAAAAATTTACGCTTTAAAATTGGTGATAATTTAAATAGGTATGGAAATTATCCAAAATGATTATAAAAAGAAGTGGCATTTTGAACAGTATTGTTGGATGAAATTCATCACTACTAATTTAAACCCATAATTTTTTTGTTCATGTTTTTAATAGCTATTATTATTGTAACATATGCATTTCTCGTTCGAATTATTTAGTCTAATTTTGTAATTATGCATCAAGCTACTTTAAATCACAAATAAATTAGAAATCCGTGCACATGTTTTAACCTTTTTTTTCATTTCGTATCTAAACACAAGTGGTACATTAGTAAGTAAGTGGTACAACATGATTTACAACAAATTAGGATACATTACAATGAGATCAGCTTAGATTAGGTAGGTGAATTATACAGGGAAATAATAATTAAATATGAAAAAAAAGGAAAATATACATAACTTATTTACAATAAACATGGTCAGATGTTCCTCCAGTAACTTCACAATCAACTGCTCTTTCTATGCAAGTCCTCTTTTGTGCAAGGCGATGGAAGAAAGGGACAAGAAAGGTGTTCCATGGACTGGGTTGTCCCACACTCACAATTGTCACAATTACCAGCGAGGTAACCCCATTTGATGAGGTTTCAGGTTTTGTTTGCAGCGTCCTGTCATTCGCAGTCTGTTGAGGCTTTTCCAATATTCCAGTGCAAGTGGGCACCACATGGAAGATGTTCGGCTGTTGCAATACCAGTATTATTTTCAGGATATAGTGCAAACCATTGTTGAAGTCTTGTCTCTGGGAGGTTTTTAGGTGGTTCAACAGTTGCCAGGAAGCTATGTCGGGATCTTAGTCTTTGGGGCACTGCGGTCTGGCCGAATAGTGGGTGGCGTTCATCATTCGTTTGTCTGCTTATTACATCAGCGAGAATGCAGATCTTCGAATTGAAGGGGGGTGCAATACCAATCAAAGTATACAGGTCTTTTAGTGGTGTGGGTTTCAGGCATCCTGTAATTAAGCGGCATCTTTCATTCAATTCTGGGTCAAGTTTTTCAGCATGGCAGGATCTGGACCATACGGAACAGGCATATTCAGCAGAAGAATAGCAAAGGGCCAAGGCAGAAGATCTCAGTGTGTTAGGGTCTGCACCCCACTTGGAGGCGGTAAGCTTTCGTAAAATATTGTTTCTTGCATTCACTTTTGCCTTTGTTTTTTCTATGGGGGTTTTATATGAGAGGGTGCGATCGAGAGTCACACGGAGGTAGATTGGGTTCCAGGAATGTTCTATTTTAGAGCCTTCCCAAGAAATGTGTAGTTTCCTGTTGGCTTCCTTATTGTTAAGGTGGAAAAGGCCAGTCTAGGTTTACAAGGGGTTTGGTTTTAGTTGATTGCTGGTATAGTATGTGGTCAGACTATTTAAGGCAAGTGATAGAGTAGTTTCAATGGACTTGAAATTTTTTGATTGAGTAGCTATGGCAAGGTCATCAGCATAGATAAAATTTCTAGTTCCGGTGATAACAACACTTCCCTGGGGGAGGCCATTTTTTGGAGGTGCCAGCGACTCTTCCTACCGCCCCCCCCCAGGTCCACGAATAATTGGATTAGGAGGACAAGGCGATAGTCTCTAGTTATTCTGTACATTTTATTTCTGAGTGTGAGATAGTTTATGGTATCATATGCTGCAGTTAGGTCTACAAAGACTGATCCTGTGGCTAGTTTTTGCTCATAACCATATTCTACATATTGAGTGAGGTTGAGAATTTGTGATGTGCAGGATTTGCCTGGTCTAAAGCCAACCTCCTCAGAAATAATATGGGGTTCGATTAGGAGTTGTAGCCTATTCAAAATTAATCATTCATAGAGTTTAAAGAGATTGCTGAGTAGTGATATAGATCTGTAATTTTTTGCTTCTGTTGGAGTTTTCCCTGGTTTCAGAAAAGCCACCACCTTAACCTTAGCATGCCTCCAGACAGTTGGTATCCTTATGGTTCTGAGGTAAGTGTTGTATAGGTTTAATAACCACTCTTTAATCCTGTTTCCAAAATGTTTACTCTGTTCATTACAGACATCATCAAGGCCCATAAACCTATTAAAACCTAGATTTTCTAGGTTTTAATAGGTTTATGGCAGCGTTGAGTTCAGTGATGGTGAAATCTGATTAATCATATTTTGTTCCTCACTTGGAGTTCTAAGTATCTTCTTTTTTGTGTGCTTTTTAGGGAATTTTCCATTCAACAGCAGCTGGTGAGCAATTTGATTAGCTGTTACCTGCGGATGTTCATATGGCTTAGTGAAATCCTTCCTAATTCTGTTGATAAAGTTCCATGCCTTTCTGCTACTATGGGTCATATCAAGGGCTTCTATTTCTTTTTTCCATGAGGAACGCCTTTCCTCAGCCATCTTGGAGCATAATTTTTCTCCCGCTTGGATAGTCTCTTCTGAGAAGGGGTTGGTGTTGTAAGTAATCAGCATACTGGGTTTGTAGTCACCGGAAAGGCCTGGAATGTAGTTTGTGCAGCATCCTCGGGGGATGTGTTTAGTGGAGATTTTCCTCAGTATTTTTATGAATTCAGGATACTCTTGAGGGTTTGGAGGGACTTGTTCTATGTTCCATGTTTTAACTGAGATTCAAGTACTAAAATTACACAAATTCTATCTAGCTGGAGTAGAATTATTCGACATATAGGAGGATGGTTTTGCTGGAATAATTTTTAATAATGGAAGATATTCGGCATATATATATCTTTCTTTGCAAATCAATTCATAAAAACCGTACATTAAGTTTTCTTCTGTACTTTCTAAGAGGATTTTGTACTTCTTAAGCAGTGCAGCTAATGTGGCTTTGATAACCATGACAGCGCACCTACTAAGATGGAAATTTTTGACCAAAATCCATCGTTTTCGTGTAGCCGCGAACAAACAGTATAATGAAGTCTGATATGAAAGGGGGATGAGCGGGTTTGAGTCTTTGAATTACTTCAGGAGTCAGCTTCAGTTCATTACTCTTCCGGTAAAACTGCGCTGTAAGTCAGAGGACAAAAACTTTCTATTTAGTCATAGTGACAGATGACGTTGCGACTACAAACACGTTATGGCATACAGATTATCAGTGACACTGAACAATGAAAGCGTTTCCAGTTATCCGTACATCTAGGGGGATAGTTCGTACGTCACGAGACTGAACCCAACGTAGTCAGAAGGAAATGTTATTAGTGTAAGCGGCCGTGTTTCAGTATCGAAAAGATATCGTGTAGCGTTGGAAGAGGGGAAAAAAAAAGACGATGGGTGGAAGAGAAAGCGAACACCGTTCGGATAACCCACTCCAATACACAATTAAGAAATTCAAGTCGGCGTGAGGTGGAGAGTAACGTGACAGGATTTTAATGAAATTCGCGCTATTCAACATCGTCCTTTGCGATACCAGCGGATGGTGTGACCAAGAAAAAATCATCGTTGCAAGACAATACCCTGAATAGAAACGCAGCAACGGGAAAAGAACTTCATTGATGTCTGCAGTGGGTAGAGAAGAAGTCAAGTGGAAAATTTCTATCGTATAAGTCTCTCTCTCTCTCTCTCTAGCAGTTTCTTCAGATTTTCTCGACATACACTTCTTTTTCTCTTAATGTACTGTCTGCTCTTTCTTCTTAATCATCTCGCTACTTTTTTTTTATCACAAAAGCCGTCATTTCTGTGTAAGAATCTGATAATTTCTTCGGTGATTTTCCTTCACTTAATTAACATATAAAGTGCACAAATGGTTTGTTTTCTCCATGGAAGAAATGTTAATTCTTCCATTCTCAAATTTATTCAGAAATTTGAGTAATCATATAAATCTTGCTATCTGTTTTCTAACTCCAAATCATGACCAATTTTCTTGAATGAACTCTGTGCCCTTTTCGTATTTTACTATTAATATATTCTCCAGTTGCACCGAGAATAATATCACCTCAGTTTCGTTTTCAAATGTTTGTTTTTTTAAACGTGATATATACAGCATCTGAAAACATAACTGAAATTGTATTATTATTAGAAGCTAACATTCATTATACATGAGAACATATTATTAGTAACACGAAAAAGACGAAACTCACCCCCAAAATGAAAGCATTGCAGATCGCACGCAATTAAGAAAAATAACTATTACGATAGTTATGAGACAGTAAACAGACATTAAGATTTATATAATTAGGAAATTCTGAAGAAATTACCCGGGATTAAATTGCAAAATGGAGTTGAATGGAAACTATTAATTATCTAAACGCAGAGGAACCAAGTCAGGCACGCCAAATTCGATGCCATAAGTTCAAAATAACTATAAGTAATAAGTTACTAACAGACGTTTTATAAGGCATATTATCGGAATCATGAACATTTTAATATCACAAAAGGTACAATATATTAAGGACATTCACATTCTCTATATTTGTACCCGGGTTCGAATCCTGCTTTAGGCATGAATGTTTGTGATGTTTTTCATTCATCAATACACACATGCAAATATATACTCTCCCAAGATGGATTTTTCTTTTAAATTGTAATGTTTTATTTTAGATACTCTGCTCGTCAGAGCAAGTGGATTTTTTTTTTTCAAGTCACTTTGAATCTCCTGAAGAGGAACGGTGGTTTCATATCGGACGGTGGTTTCATATTGGTTTCATATGATGTTCATCTTCCACCTAAAGACATCCGTGTGAAGGGTGAATAATTTGAACCTACCTGTTTGTTGAAGAGCGAATACGCTAACCACTTTTCCGATCCAGGCCGGCATACCTAACCACAGAAAATTCTGCATTGGCTTTCCGTCTAGGCTGGAGAGATAGACTGTGGTAAACCTGTTAGATTAGAAAATTGTGTTTTTTTTTAGTTAAACATAACTGACTATTTTCTTGTTTTTGAATTAAAAACAGTTGTTCTACCCACTTACGAAATTCTGTTCCCCCCCCCCCCCATATTGGACTAAAGACAGTATGCAGGAAACGTCTGAGTCTAATTTTTTATTTTATTTTATTATTTTTTTTATGGGAATATTCAAATGAATCTCCCCACCCCACCGGATTCTTTTGACATTCCTATAAATAAGACATTAGGCAATGCGACACTAGAATGCCAAAAGATTCTAGTGTCCTTCGCCTAGTTCCTAGTTTTAGACAAAAACCGAAGGACAACTATATAGATATAATTTGTACAATAAAAACTAGAATAAACAGACCTAAAAAAAGGTAAGAAAGAGGCGACCATGAAAATAAAGATATAAGTTCAGAGGTACAGAGAAAAGGAAACAGCTAACTATAAAATCTGTGGTGTACAATAAACCTGCCCGTTTTATGAGTTTTTTTTTTTTTTTTTTTTTGGTTACATCATAAAAACTTTTTATTGTTGAGATACGTTTATCTTTCTCTTTATTTCTTTGCGATTATTTTCCAGTTGACAAGATTCTCTGACACACTATCAGGCCTGACGAATGCACAAGTATCGTCCTTATAATGGAAAGAATTCCACGGCGAGCAGTCCATATATGGATTGCTGTGGTCCCAGGTGAAGTTTAGAAATAACAGGTGTCGCTTGGATCTCCATAATTAGATATTTTTGAGCAGACTATAGTTGCTGTTGTTCATGGTAAGGTGACGATATTGGTGAACAGGGAAATGTTTTTGTATTGGTGTTTGTATATTTTGTAATCATTTCATTATATTTTTTGTTGTTTCGTGACATGCTTCTGTTATTGCAAGATAGCAGTCAACTTCCGCCTATTACATTACTCATGCTAAATGGTATGTATATGTATGAAAATCGTATTCCACGGTTGATATTTTCTAAGTTATGAGGTTATAAGCTTTTTCTGTGGATCAGGAGATCCCCGTTACCTACACCAGCGACTGAATAACCCAGGAATGGGAGAAGATATACTATGAGCGTTCGTTTTATTGCTGACGAGAATCAAACCTACGTCAAGATTTAAAAAACAAAAAAAGTCACTTATTGTGCAGTAATATTGTGCTCTTGTCATTTTCAAATTCAGTAGCATGTATACAAAAAAAAGTTTACATTAGACCAATAATATGTACACGATTTCCAAACTGACGTAAAAAACGTTCTAACTAGACACTTTCCAAAACTACAATACATGAATTACACCTTCCTTTGTCCAAAAATGTGTAAATCAGGGTTGGGTGATGAAAGCATCTGGTGCTCAGGTTAAATAAAGGTGTAATGCGCTTTCCTTTTTTGAGAATTTGTTAGGGTACATCATAAATAATCAAGGTTCTAAAAGCTATATTACTACCCAAATTTATTTCAAAGGTATTTCGTGAGTTATTCAGAAGTAATGTCTTGTATGTAGTGCTGTCCTTTGCTATTTATTTTCTATCAGAAAATAACACACTACAAAGAAAAGCATATGGGCAATAATTTGTGCTTCGAATTGGGAGAGCCATGCTGTAGCTCATCCAGTATCGACGATGCTCCTTTTATTGAAAAAAAATTGATTCGCATTCAATGTAGGATCCGAAGAACCATTATAAGTGCTTTTCAACTGAAGATGTTACTCATTCTCATCATAATTGCGCCTGACTCCGGATAAATATCACAGAAACCAACCCCACGAATGCAAAATATTGCTTTTGAAGGTGGGGGGGGGGTAGGAAACAATGAGCAACTAACATATTTCATTCGTTTTTCCAAAGTTCAGAAAGTGAAATGACACTGTCTGCTGATGATGATAGCATCAGTGAAATCCGTGCACAAGCAAAATGGATGAAAGTGATATTGACTTGGTGAGGAATAGCGGCTCCTTTCAAGATTATCTAGATCTACTTGCCATGCATGGACTCGAAGAATATATTAATATTCCTACGAGAGAATTCCAAGCAGCAGTTCTGCGCCAACCTCTCGCGGATCACTTTCCAATCGGTATTAAACTACATTTGCAAGTAACAGCACAGAGATAGTATTACCGAAAACATTCCATACACAACAATTGACTCCAGAGTATTGAAACGTAACTTGAGCACTGTCTCCTGGGAAGAGATAACGACGGAAACAAATCTTGAGACCTCATATCATAAATTTATTGCAATATTAAACAATAAAATACAAGACTCAATTAAAGTTAAAATAAGACAAAATGAAAGAAACACAGCCCTGAAATACACAGGAAATCAGACACTACATAAAAATTAGCGAAAAAGTGTATAAAAAGTTTAAAAAGTATCCGCACAATTAATATTAGGAACACAGTTTCAAGTACTACAGAAATCCATTAAGCCATCAATTAAAAGAAAATAAACGAATAATACAGAAATGAATTCCTAAAATGCCAAGGATACAAAAGAAAATAATGGAAGTTTGTGTATAAATTTAATCGGCAAACAAACCCTCCCCATACTAAAAGATATCGACAGGAATAGAGAAAATGGAGACAGCGGACTAAAAACAACCAAAACTTCATAATGCAATGGTATTAACACAAGCACTGTGAAAGAATGTGCATTATGGAACCCTTAATGTACATTTTAAACTTATCACTGATGACAGGCACGTTTCCATCCGATTTTAAGGCCATAGTTGTACATATTTACAAAAAGAGAAACAAAAACAACTTGAAAAATTACAGGCCGATCTTCCTTCTACGGGTTTTTTCTAAAATATTAGAGAAATTGGTAAAAATTAGACTCATGAAATTTTTGGACAAAAACAGCTTCTTTTCAAAGAATCAATTTGTGTTCAGGCAAAACTTTAGAAGAGAACATGCTTTACTGAACTTCACAAACACAGTTTATACCTCCTTTGATGAACATAAACTAAATTAGGAGTATTTCTAGATATACGTAAAGACTGTGTATATCTAGAAATCACATGAAATTTCAATTAAAAAAAAATAGAAGTCATAGGAATACGAGGTACTGCCCTAAACTGGTTCAAAAATTACTTAAATGCCAGATCACAAATTGTAAAGATAAACAACAGCTATAGCAGCACCAAAACAGTAGACTACGGTGTACCACAAGGATCTGTCTTGGGACCAATATTATTTAATATTTATATCAATGACTTCTGCAATCTTAAACTAAACAGTAAAATAAATACTTTTGCAGATGATACTGTACTAATTTTCTTTACGAACACCACCGAATAAATGCAAACCATAGAGAATGATGATCTTTTAAAAGTAAGAAACTGTCTCCAGTCAAACAAACTCATTCTGAATGTCTCTAAAACTAAATATGTAAATTTTAACTTGCGAAATACAACACGTAAAATGAACTTCACTGCATAATTATTAAATTTGCATGATTGGAATTGCAGGATAAATTCAAATTGCAACTGCCAGGAAATAGAAACAATCAGATCAGTGTAATAACTTGAGATTAAAAATTGATAGTAATTTAAGCTGGAAACCGCATATTACCGATGGCGTAAATAAAGTAAGAATTATGTTAAACAGACTTTATTACCTAAATAGATTCGGAAATTTAAATATGTTAAAAATGTTATATTCTGCCTGGATTCAAAGCACACTACAATATGGTATATTGAGTTGGGGAGGAATCTATCGCACTACGCTGAAACCTTTAGTTTCGACTCAGAATAAAGTAATTAAAATCTTAACTAGAAACAAGTACAAGGCTGCTTAAATGTGTAATAAATACACAATATTAAACATACTATCCCTTAGATATTTATACGCCTATAGGGTACTATTATTCATAAAAAACAACGAACTACGTAAATATCAAACAAGATGATTTTCTTAGAAGACAATGCGAAGACATTTATTATTATTTTATTTTGTAATATAACTACTCCAAGGTAGCGCTGGCGTTCTAATACAGCGCTGTTTTTTTTTTTTTTCACTTCAAGAGAACTTTTGCGGCATAAGTTATACTCGAATACATAACCAGCGTTCAGATCTTCCGTAACACTGAGTTACAGAATACTTAGAATAAGCAGAATTATAGTTGCCATGGAAACATTACGTCATATCCAACTTGCACAAATATTTTATTACACAGAGAAATATGCAAAAATACCAAAATATGAAACATTACGTTACAGTATATAAAAAATACGAAACCTGTTAACAGAGGTAGATTTGACACAGATTCAAATGTCTGTACATTTTGAAATGCGTGCTTTTTATTATTTATTTTTATACTGTAAAACTACGCAATATGCCTACAGTACGTTGGATAAAGTGACATACTGTTAAAATTGCTTAGTTGTAATAAATTCCTGTATCAGGTAACTTGCTCATGAGATCAGTAGCAGCCTGCCATAGCAAATTCAGCGTGCTGAAGTCAGTGAAGTTTGTCGATATTTGTTCATCCCAGAGGGAACGATAGATTGCCGATACTGTGGCATATCGTACATTTCCAAAATTCTTTGCGTTTATCGAGTAATGTCTTCAGTTCTGGCGTGATTGTCATCTCACGGCATTTATAGTTGAGTGGGTAAGAAACAGTATCAGCTGACTATGAAAGTATTCCTTGAAATGTTTAGGCGATAAAGAAACCTCCCCTAGAGAAAGAGTAACGTCAATGACGAAAAAAGGTCATATTAAATTTTGTAAAGAAGAAAAGAAGGTTAGAGTCATATTTTATCTTTCTTTATTTATGAAATGGGAATTATCTGGCAGTTTTTCCTTCCCACCTTACATTAGGAGGTTTGACTCTGCAATTACATTCTGGACAGAGCGTAACTGCTTTGTTAATTATTTATTATTTTTAAGGGGTGTGTGGATATTTTTTACGTTTTTCATAGTATGAGCTTTCATACTATGAAAAAGCTCCCAAACTCTAGCAAAAAATTAAAAACATTTGTGCGTGTATGTGTTTAAAAAACTATAATTTTGACAAGTATTTCTATGAAAGAAATATCTCTTTAAGAACTGAAACGGATCTTTATTATCTCTATTTAATCCACCCTTCACCTATTCATTAACTTTTTAACCACGAACCTAACTTTTGTCACTAAAAATCATTGTCTCGTTGGTTGCATGAGATTTGTGCCTTCAAAGAGATAGTCTGGTCTTTTGTCCATTTTATAAGCAATTTAAAGATTAAAATTGTAAATTCAGTATGCACAAAACGGCTTGAGTCAGTTGAGACCTGAAAGTTGATAAACATGGAAGAATAATGAGATGTGCTCATTACTATAATACAGCTAGAAAAGTGGTATGGGAAGAAGGTAACAATATAGTCATACGGATATATTTCTCTTTGTTTGGTTATCCTGGTTTTCATTTTTGTTTAAATTTCTATTTTTAGATAATAGTATTTTCAACATCAATTAATATATTTACTTGAATAAAAAATCTAATATTATAATCGTGATGTTCTACTTGAACCACTGAACAATTAGGTAGTTGACTAATTTGCTTCGAAATTCGGCCCTGATAGAAACAGTTTGCATATTTTACGCAAATATGATTTTTCTAACTTGAGAAAAACGTCAGCAGACCGCTGTGTGTATATATATACATATACATACACATATATAATTTTTTTTTCGAAACTGGTTTCAATATACAGACGAAATAACTTTGATCCACCATCATCGAACAATAAGGGATATCTGACTTCCTCATCAAGGTCAAAATACGACAGGCTAGTAAAGTTCTTCAAATGCGGTATTTCCTGGAAGTACGAAAAGGTTGATAACCTTATGAACGACAAAATAGTTTTAAAGAGTACAGTATTGTTGTCATTCGATCAGTTATTCAGTTATTATGTCAAATGGAGGTTATGCTTCCCATTTGACATTGTACTAAATACACTCCCATACACAATTGGTCAATCAACCTAGCCTTTCTTCCTCTAGAAAAATTATACTGATTGTACAGATATATATTATTTATAGTGTGTAACTGCTTGCGTAAACCTGCTTCTCCTCTTGAAGAATAAAACGGACATTAAAAAGTATTATAAATATTACACACAGAAAATCAGAAATATTAATGCAACCATCGCGAGTGTTTAAAATAAAACCATGCTTGTATATCCATGTTCATAGTTATATTGTTCATTACAATCCGAAAAGAAAAAGAACATAAATCGATTCTTACATATAAATTTTATTATGTCTGAAATAATAAACTTCTAAAATAAACTTTAGACTTATTGCGAAAACGCAGACAATTAAAAATCAAAAAGAGATGCTTCTGTAAAGAATTCAATAGAATGCCCCTCGGAAATACGCAAAACAATCAGAAAAATAATGACATATGAAATTCGATCTTTTAATACCAGAAAAAAATTAAATCAACTATGGAAAATAATAAAAATACGAAAATCATGAGCAGAACTTTGATTATATGCAAAAAGTTGTTGGTCTAAAGGGAAAGGATGATAAAATAATCAAAGAGAGAAACGAAGTAATAACCAAAATTAAAGAATATCATGAAGAACTTTAGAGTGACAAAAATTTACGGAAAATCAATTTAAAAAAGTTGTGAATTGTATGTGCCAAAAGTTACAAGATAAAGTAGGGAAATGCTTTTAAAGAAAATTGAATTCAGGTGAAACTGCTAAAAATTGGAAGAATGATAGAAGCCGATTATTTGCAAAATTTTTCGCACTTTGTTTAAAACCGAAAAACAAATATCAAAAACATGGAACAGGACATTAAAAATAAGAATTTACGAAAAAGGTGAAAAGAAAATTATTAAAAATTACAGGCCCAGTAGTTTATTATAGGTAACATGCAAAAACATTAACAAAAGTAATAAATAAAGAATAATGCATCAGCTCGATTATATGCAAACACAAGAGCAGACAGGATTTAGGTGTAACTACAGCACCGCTGATTATATCCATACTCTTAGGCAAGTTATAGAAAAGACAAACGAATATAAAAACCTCTCTTATTCGGCCTTGTGGACTATATATATATATATATATATATATATATATATATATATATATATATATATATATATATATATATATATACCACAGTGACATCGCTGTCATTCAACTGCATACGTAAAGTGAAATTTTCTGATAAATAGCGAAAATAACACAGGAAGATAATGTCTTCAAAATTCTTTACATCTGCCTTAAAGGAAGTTTTTCATGAATTTAATTGGAATAATGGAGGGGATAAAATTAATGGAAATATTTGACTCATTTGTGTTTTACTGATAATATAGTTTTCTTAAGTTAGCCAGGAAAGAATGGAAAAGAGCATGCTTGATGGGACGCTTAGAGATGGGATACCCTTCCATTTGATAACATCAAGAACAGGTGTGCAGGACATTATTAAAAGCATCATGTATTCATGATTAAAAGAACCGAGACCAATGAATGGCAGTAGGGAAAAGGAAAGATCAAAAAAGAGATGGCAAGATGGAATTTTTAGGATTTCTCTGATATACTGGATGCGAAAAGCTGAAAGAAGAAAACTGAAAAAGAATTGAAAGATTTTCATCTACCAGTGAACTGATACAGATTAAAAAAGAATAAAATTCTTTAGAACTTTAGAAGATTCAGAATTAGCATATCTACCATATGTTTACATATGGTAAATATGCACACACATTCGGCAAGATATATTACAGAATAATACTTTTGGATAAATCTTTGTTTTGCTACTGGCCACTCTTCTCCTCTGGAAGTGATGATATGTTTATTAGAGGCATCCGTATTGAGTCCAGTAACTGACGGTCGAAGAGTAGCTGATCAATAATCTGTTAATCATCTAATCTTTGACAGAATGGTGATTCAGGAATACAATAATTTGTATAGATATGTCTCATTTTTACATGGCCCATTAATAGCATGGTTAAACCTGTAGAGAATGCGAGTGCTTTGATAGTTGCTAAGAATTCCTTTGTTGTTGATCCGTTTCACAAAGTTATTTCCAGTATAATCTAAGATATTTTAAGACTTAGTTCTTCCATAAGTTGTTTTAAAGCTGATTTCGAACTTCTCGTAGCGTATTTGTAGTCGTTGCTTCATAGTCGCCTTCCTGTTATTTCAGTGTGCCACAGTAGATAACGCGTCAGTCTCTCTCTCTCTCTCTCTCTCTCTCTCTCTCTCTCTCTCTCTGTGTGTGTGTGTGTGGTGTCACTAAGTTAAAAAGAAATTTTGAATTAAAATGGTAATTTTACGACTTACCACATCTAGAACGTTTTTCTGGGAGTTAAAAAAAATTGTAATTCTCGTAAAATGCGTGATGCAGATAAACATAAACTGTAATTACTTTTATGAAGTAATATACCTTTCGATTATTATAAGAATAAAAATACGTATTCCACAGACAAGGTGCAGTTGTCCTGATATAGCTATTTGCTAATCGAATGTAAGACATCCAACCTTTCCGCAAAGAAGGAATATGAAAAAGAATCCTCGTCAGAAACTTCCAATTAACTGCAGTGCACAGGAAGTAATTTAAAAAGTTATAAAAAGTAATCAAATGCCAAGGGTGCATTGAGTTATGGATTCATTAAAGCACTGATCCATTTTTTCCTCGCTACTGCAGCAGCATTTAAGTATATCGAGTTAATGATTCATAACACGAAAAACCGATCTCATGCAATACTGGCTACAATCTCGTATCCTGTTTCCCTCTCGCTGTTATTTTTGTTTCTAACTTGCCTAAGGCACTTTTGTTTATACGAAGGACTAATAATAAAAATATTGACTGAATAGAAAGTGCAGTTGAACCTTTTGTTAAACGCTTCAAATGTATTGAAGTGATTTAGCGAATAATGGGTATTTTATTCTTAAAAACAATTTTTTATTTCTTAAAAACATCCGCTTAATATAATAGGAAACTACATAAAAATACCAACAGCGAAAAAGTCGTTCATTTTTATATTTAACTTGGTTAACTGGCATGATAGATTTACGCCTTCTCTTACAATTTCACAGCATATTAAATTAAAGCGTCAGGTTACTGTCACATGAGGGTAAAATCTCTTAAATTGAATTTCCAGTTTCAGTGAAAGTTGGGTCTCGGCGAAATTCTTTTAGAACGGCAAGAGGCTAATCTACCTCGAGAAAATAAGTCTCGTGTTAAAACGTAACTGAAGACTCCTAGACTTTTCTTTACTGCTTTCATAAAGATATTCACAGCTGTATTTCACTATCCAGGAGTATGACGTCATTGAAACAGATCGATATTTTTCTACACAAAGTAACCATGCAGGAGGATTTTGGTTGTGGAACACTGCACTGACTTCATAAGATTTCTTTCACTTAGTTGTTAATATAACCAAGATTAAAATATTGCTAAGGAGGTTATGTAGTTGACTTCCTCAAAGCTTAAATATATTAGAAAGATAATAAATGGTAAAGGGGAAAGAAATCTATCTGTCTCTCTTTCTTTTTAGGATATTTTTATAGACCGCTTGCATTTTGAATTAAGATAGCTTGCTTAGAGTAAGTGGCCTGTTTGGGTTGAGCTACGAACTTTGTGTGGTGGGTTTTGGAACATTTCAGATGGATTTTTATTGGAGGAAGGAAAAAAAAACATTCTGCGCAGAAAACTTGAATGAGTAGAAGAGAAATATTGTTACTTATGCATAATAAATAAAGAAATATTTTAGAGAAATTTATGTAGGATATCTCTCATTACTTCCAGGGTAGTCGTCTTAACATTCTTATAGCAGAAAAAGAAGAAGAACATGGATGAATAAAGCAATACAGAACAAATGCAATTCTTCGCAATTCTTTATGGAATAGCACATTTTATCGAGCCAGGCTTCAGCGAATGCTTTTTTATTCGTTTCTTAATATATTAATTCTATTATTATTATTTTTTTCGATATTTATGCTGTTTTTTATTTAAAATTTAAATTTTCATTTTGCCGTTCGAATACGAAGTTTTATTGAAATAAATGTATGGCAAACACGCAATGGTTCGGTTATGCCTTTAAGTACTGTCTGTAAATTGCTTATATTCTACTAGTTGGTTTGCCTGTTCTGAGGGAAGAAAAACCCGAGTTTCCAGAAAGAAAAATCTTCTACCTGTATATGAAACCGGCTAACTCACCTCCAGTTAAAAATCCTCGGGATTCTAATCCATTTCTTTTCAACCAAAGAAAGTTAAAAATCCTCGGATTCTAATCCATTTCTTTTCAACCTTCTTAGCTCAGTCGTCTATGTTGACTGAGCAAAGAAGGCTCTGAATAATAAACTATACGTCTCAAAATATGCATTATGTTTGAAAATACAGTTTCGTATAAATTATAAGTTGTTTTTATCATGTTCAAAAACAGGAAAGTTTATGAAATTGTATGAAAAATGTTAATTTTGAATATTTATGAATTTCTCAAAATATTAACTAAATAATTGCATATTATTATTATTATTATTATTATTATTATTATTATTATTATTATTATTATTATTAAGAGAGACCTCCATGGAGTCAGAGACTCATTGAGGAAGGCCCCATACTACACACACACACCACCTATCATACTTATTCTTGAATTCATTCACACTGCTTGCACTCGCAACATCCAATGGCAATCCATTCCAATCAAGCAACACCCTCGCAGAGAAAAATCTAGCCCTCACACCTTTCTTGGTGGCCTTCATTCTCAGCTTCCAAGGATGCCCTCTCGTTCTTTCCCCACCCTCCATAAATTGAAAAATTCCATCAATTGAAATCTTGTATGATACTTTCAGAAGTTAGTAAGTCTCAATCATATCACCCATCTTTCTCATGTTTGCTAGCCTAATCCCACCAATATAATTCGACATTGGATGTCTAATCATGCCGAAGTGAATGACTTTACATTTACCGACATTGAACTGACACCCATTTTCCCATGCCACAATTCCAGCCTATTCAAATCATTCTGCAAGTACTGCATATCGGCAGCATTGCTGATTATCCTACCTACCTTTGCATAATCAGCAAATAGCTGTATGTCTCTTGTCAAATCCTTCCCAATATCATTAATGTACAGATTGAATAACAGTGGACCAAGCACTGATCCTTGTGGTACACCACTTGTTACCTTAAACTTTGCATACTCAGATCCCCCATATACCACTTTTTGATATCTGTCAGTCAGCCATCCTCTTAATCCATGCTAATATCGTATAATCCAAACCCATTTTCTCCAATTTATGCAATAGTCTACCACGCTGTATTCTGTCAAAAGCCTTAGCGAAATCCAAAAGTATCATGCTGTATCCATTCCCTTGTCTAGTTCAATGGTAACATTGTTTATAGAATGTGAGCAAGTTGCTAAGACATGACCTTCCCTTAGTAAACCCATGTTGTTCATTGCAAAGTAGAGATTCACTGTCAACTAATGGGTTGACACTGAATGCGAGCCCTAACCAATTTTCCCAAAATCTTAACCACCACATCGGTCTTTGCACCACCCATGTGCAATGGAATTACCATACATTCCTGCAGAATCTTCCCTGTTCTGAGAGTCAAATTATATAGCCTGGTCATAGGAACAGCCAGTACAGTTAAACACTCTTTTAGCACTTGTACTAATATCTCATGAGTCCCTATTGCTGAATTCTTATTCAATTTGTGCAACAGCTCTAAAACCTCGGCCTACACACCCACGTTTCTTCATCTAATGAAGATGTAACAGTGCGCTCAATGTTGCGTTCACCAGGTTGATAGCTTTTAACAAAATGGGCACCCATTAACTGAACAACCTCTTTTGCATCAGTAACCCTCACGCCATCTGGATTTTTAAGAGTTGCTCTTTCATATTCATTCTTTCTTTTACTTGCAGCAGATCGATAGAATTCTTGTGGATTGTCTTTAGCACGCAGAGCCAGTTTCGATTCATACTCAGACTTTACTTTCCTTACAATAATTGTGACTATTCTAGCCTGCTGCTTATAACGTTCATAACGAACATCATCCTTATGAAAACGGTATTCCTTCCACAACGTCCTTTTCTTACGAATTTCTTGCTTAATAAGATAACACATCCATTTGACTCCTACTCTGTTTATTCTTCGAACTCTCGGGACACATTCTGATATCGCATTATTTAAGTATTGTTTAAATGCTTCCCATGCACTGTCGATATTCTTTCCATCTAGCAACCGATCCCATTACACTAAACTCAGTATACTCCTCAGCTGGTCATAATTTCCTGCTTTGCAGTTCGGTATGTAACCTTTTCTGAATGGAACATTCATAAACTTAGTCACTTCCCAAGTGAGTGAGATCACCGCATCACCAACCGGAGGCAGAATAGTTATTCTTTAACTGAAATGCCCTCTGACACTATAATCAAATCTAACACTCTTTGACCTCGAGTTCCTTCTGTCACATGCTGCTTGAGGAAGTTGTCCCGCAACAGCTCAATAAATGCATTTTCATTCTTCTCTTGAGATTCTACTGCTACCCAATCAATATTTGGATAATTAAAGTCCCCTATTATGATTACTCTTTTCGTGCTCATCTTTTCTATTTGGTAATGCATTTCTTCATCACTAGCAACCGATCCACCAGGTCAGTAACAACACCCCACTATGTAATTGATCTCATTAGATTCCACTTCACACCAGATGGCTTTAAACTCAGTGCCACATGAAATATTGTTAGGATCCATATAAAATTGGATATTTTAAATTGCAGAGCTATGTTCTCAGAGAGGGAGGTCCAAACACTTTGGATTATCAAATTTTGAATCAAGATAATAAAGAGATGAGACATAGCTACAGTTGATGGCCGATAGTATGCAAATCCTGCATAGAATAACAAGGATAGCAGTACTTATAACAAGGATATGTTTTTTCACTTGGGAATATAAGAACGAAAACAAAATCTAATTCTTTTTATATATTTGAAATGATAAAAGAAACAAATCATAAGGGGACAGAGGCAATGAAAGTTGATAAAATCGTTTTTGGTGGAGTGCTTCATTAGATCACAAGTAAAATGAAAAGGTGGGAAAAGGAAAATCCTTTCCCACCTTTCAACGTATTGAAAGGTGGGAAAGGATACATCAAAAATGATCAATAGCTATCATGGCCTCTCTATATTCTAATACCTAATGAAAATTTGAAGATTGTTCATCTAAAATATTCCATAATTGATTTCCATCATCTCACTGATCAGGTATATTTATGCATAGCTTTATGTTTATAGAAAAAAATTCTGTAGCACATTAGCTTCATGCAGGTGCAATATTCGTTTCAGTGTTGCCAATTCTTGTATTTAGATCTTTTTTTTCTTCATCTTATTGCATACGTTTTGCAATTTTTTATACATTTCTACACTATCTTCTTCCTTTTTCTTTTAAACATATAATCTATCTTTTTATATTGATCACACAAGAGAGCGCAAAGCCTATCGCAAATAGATGCGATAATTAAGGTTAGAAGCAAAGTAACTTATTGATATTTTTTTTGAAAAGCTGAAGGTCTTCGAAGAATACTCCATGGAGGAAGACTGTTCCGCCGAACCGAAATAGATGGAATGAAAGATGACTGGAAATAATATGTTCGGTGAATCCACAAATCATAAAAAAATTCATCCGTAAAAAGGATGTTTGGCAGCCGTTTTTCGCATGTTATTGTGATTTCGCAGAAATGGGAAGGTTATGATAGATGTCATTTCTGTTGAACAGCATGCGCAAAATATCTGTAGAAGAAACACAATGCGGAAACCAACGATCTATGAGATAGTGGCTGAAGAGAGTCTGGGAGAATGGAGTCTACAATCAGCCGAATTCTCCTCTTCTGAACAACATCAAGAATTTTTAATAATTTTTTAAGTACATTACACTAAATGCGAAAGCAGTACTCCAAGGTTGGGTGGATTTGGGATTTGAACAGAGTAAGTAAATGGACAGATGAAAAGTAACGTCTTAGCAAACAAAGGATGCCAAGCTTTTTGGAAGCCGACGATGCTATAGAAGTGATGTGGTTATGCAAGAAAGAGGCTATGAGCAAGAGTTACTCCGAAAAGAAAGATCTGGTCTTGCCCGTTAAAATGATTATAATAAAAGGTAAGGGGGGGAAGAACTAGCAACTTTTTTGGGATAAAAAAATTAAACTATATTTTGGAAGCGCTGTAAATGACCAGATTGTTATCGTCCCAATAAAGGATGTGTGAGATCAGTATTTACGGTACTTGTTGTAGATGATGTTGAAGCTTGAGATATTTGAACACTGCAAATTTTGTCGTAGGATGACTAGAAAGTGCTATCATAAGCAAAACTCTGGATGGAATTTGCGGTCAGTGAGAGCATGTCGTTTATGTATATGAGAAAGAGGGTGGATGAAATAACAGAGGCTCGAGGACTACCTGCATTAATAGAAAATCTGAAGAAAGAACCCCTTCCACCATTACACGCGTAGTGAATAATCCGAGAGAAAATTGGCAATCAACTTACAAAAATGGAAGACAAACTATAAGATGGCAATTTCCTGAGAAGCTTTCGATGCAAAACCTTATTAGATGTCATGAAAATGTCGAGTGCAACAGCACAAGTTTCTTCAAACCTTTCCATGACTCGGATGCAGCTGTTGATGTAGGTAAAGAAATCAGCTATGGATCTTGATTCACAAAATCGATATTTGTGGTCACTGATTAGTTCATAGTTTTCCAGGTGTCGACGAAAGTGCTTGTGGATGATTTGTGGAGGATTAAAACAGCACTGAGGTGAGAGCAATACTTCGATCGTTGAATGGTAAAGACGTTACTTTTTTTTTTTTTTTGAAGTGCTGTGTATGGGCTTGCTTCCATGCTCTGATAGCAGGTCTCTCATAAGGATGTAAAAGAATATTTCGTCCCAGAAACTCGGGTTTTTCATCCTCCAAAACAGGCAAACCTCCAGAAAAACACATACAGTTTACAGCAACTAAAGCTATGAGGTATACTGGCCGCATAACCTTAGTTTCCTCGGCTGTAAATAAATAAAAAAAATACATCCATGTTACGAAGTCGAGATGCTCAGTATAATATAGATGATAAACAGTATGCGTTATTTCAGAAATATTTCGCTTGAAGTGCTTCCGAACTAACACGTGACTAAGACCACAACCGGTGGATAATATCAGAATCAGAAGCCGTTTAGGTAACCAAGTTGTTAAAGATTCTTTTGATCCAATTTTGATGGAAGGCCACCGAAGACATACGGTGCAATTATTGTTAAGTAGCCTCTATTTATGTTTGATCTAACGACTAATTAATCTTTCATTTTACTACTTTCTTTAATAACTTTAGTCGACTTTTCGTGTAAAGGTGAATTAGGTGGTCTTATACCGAGGTGGAAGGGTTTCGCTCTCAGAAATTCGAGTTTTTCGTCCCACAAAATACGCAAACTGTCCTGATGAGCACACGCAATTAAGGGGCATAATATACTGGCTCCATAGCCCTAGTTGCTTTGGAAATAATTCAAAACAATCCAACTGCATTTTTATATATTTATATATAATTCTATTTCTTTATGAACTCTTATGCTCCAGGTTGCAATATTAATTAATTGTAATTTTTTTCTTCCATTTCCTTTTTACGATTTTCTTTCGAAAGAGTTCATCGGATAAGTTCTCTTTTGTGGCTTAAATACGAGGTAAAATCCATCATATCAGGTTAGTAGTATGGAGATGAGTAGTTCATTGGCTGCTGTCTGGACATTCTCTCCTCCACATTTAATTCACATTTAATTTCATAAGGGTATGTGCCGAACATTTCTACAACTAAAATGTTACGCTTCCTTCTACCCGCAATACTTAGTACATTGTCCTCTTTGGGATATTAGGTGATAACACAAGAAGACGGGATTGGCAGTTGATCCAGAAGGATTTATATTTTACGCTTCATGACTCTTACTTTCCATGAATGTATTTTGAATAAATAACATATAAAAATATAATGATAAAATATTGATTGAAATAAATTAATAAACAAGAAAGAAAAAGGCTCTGGATTGTTCCTGTGATGAAGAACTCTCATTAGATATTGCTTGAAATCATAGCACTGCCTTGTGTATATTTTCGAATTTTGAAAAAGGTGAGGTGATATTGCAATTCTCAATAAACCAATGAAAATGGTTATTTGATATCCTAGTTCCAAATTTGTTTTAGATTTGTTCAATTTTGTATAATATCATTTCTCTCAAAGAAATAACGAAAATGTGTTAGAAATTAGATTAAACTACAGTCAGAGAATTAAGTGTCCGGGGGCGGATGCATGTGTTTAACATTCATGTGTTAATGTTTACTAGTTACTTGCACGTAAAATACATGGCTTCGGAGTGTTTAAATGTATGCGTGTTCGCTGATGTGTTTGATGATTGGACTTTAAGTGGATGTTTTAAGTGGATGTTCTCTACTGCATACTTATGCTTGGGCAGGATTAAAATCATTAACCGATAGCATGTTAAACATCCCTCAACTTGCATTAAGGAGACTCACAGAATGCAAAAATAAACCTAACAATGGTAAAAAAAACGTAAAATGGTCTTTACGAGATAAATAAATTATCCTGTAAAGACCATTCCTTCTCTTGAAGAGAGATTCAAGTATAATAATAAGATACATAATTCAAACGTGTGATAGATAGAAAGACAGATCAGATGAGCGTCATATTATAAATAAAAGCAAAAGTGATTCCGAGACAAGCAAGTATATCCTTGTACAGTTAATCAAAGAGCAGGTTTTGAAAAATTCGATATAAGCATCAGTTACTTAAAGAAAAACATTCTAGTAAGATGATGATCAGACTTTTAGTAGAAGAGATATACACATTGATTTGATTACGTCATTAAGCCACTGACAATCTCCCGAACAATTCTTTTACTCATCTTTATGGAAACATTGTATTCTCTGGCTTTGGGTGGAGCAGTGTTGGCTGCCAAAGCTATCTCTTTCTCTCTCTCTCTCTCTCTCCTCTAATACGCCCAAGTAGCAATGAGGGGTTAGAAACCACGCTAAGAGATATTGGCGTGTAATGTACCGCATGATCGCTTTAAAATCGCCGCATGCAGATATTTACTGCCATTTTTTTTTTTTTTTGGAACGATCCCATGTGTCTATTAAATTCTTCATAACAGAGTCGAACTTCGCATGAATATTTGACTACGAGCGTTACCCACTTCCTATTGTACAATAACACCTAGCCTGCCCATTTCACACGGGCATCCTATGTGTTATTGTACAAAATGCAAGCTGAAAAAATGCAAGCTTTTTTTTATTATTATTGGAAACGCATTAACAAAGACATAATAAATGACTTAGACATTGTGGGTTGGTCAGTTTATCCAATAAATGGTGCCTGGATGTATATTCGTGAGCATGTTTCTAATAAATGCAACTCAGAAAAAAAAAACATTAACTGAACAGCTCTATCTTTCAAAATAAACGTTATTTCTCTCGTGCAGGGACAGTTACCTTCTCTGTGATTATTTCTGAGTCACACGTGACTTTAAATCTTCATGCAACTGACGGCCACTCACTGGGAAATCCCCAGGATTACATGAATTAAAACATATCCCCCGACTCCGCTAGCAACAGCTGCTTGGTCACGTGTTCCCAGTCACGCAACCCCTTCTCCTTTGTGATATTTAGTTTCTTTATTTAGTTGCGGAAAACGGTGATTAGGAGAAGGAGATCAAGACATTAAAACATTTCGTGTGCGGGGAATAAGTCGCTGCTTAGAATACAAATCAATTTCTTTTAACTGTGACAGAAACACTTTAGAGATCAACCAATCCTTCGGTTCATTGGACTGTCCGAACAATTATGTTCGTTTGCTGTTGCAGCAAAGCCGTTCATTATTAAGGGCGTGAGTTGAGTTGTTTTATGACAACTGACTCTTATTATACCCCCCCCCCCCCCGGCTTAGAATGTAATCCTTTGAATGCATATTATGCTAGATTAGTTAATTGTTCCTTTTACTTTGTCTACATCATAAAATTTTCTGCGGTCTAACGTGCCCAGAATCGCTTTCTTTTTAAGTGTAAAATGATCTTCAATTTAAATTTAAAGGTCGAATCCAACTTTCCCAATACTTTACACCGTGTTTACAAATATCTTTTCCTTGGACTGCTAAGAAGCAAAAACGACACAACCCATTTCGGTGATATACAAAGTGCGTCATCATCCCCATATATGCGAATCGCTAGTTTCGCATATATGGGGATATATAAAGTCATAATATTCGCTAAGAAAAATATGGAGAAAAAAAAACTGTTTAACAGCAGCTAATCGGAAATGAACAATTCCTCATTCTTTCAAGGCAGATCATAGGCGTTTGTTTTATTTTGCTTTGAATGACTAACATCTTCTTTGTGAGTTTACATGTTTAGAAAAAGAAAAAAAGTTCAAGTACGAAGTATTATGTGAAAACTTATGTCGAACTGTGCAAATTCTTTAGAAATTTCTATAATACACTTCATTGTTAGAATTATTTTGAAAAAAAAAAGTAGTTCCCGAGTATGCATAAGTGGTCGTTGGTAATGCGCAATAAAAAAAGCACTATTTTACCACCTCTATTCTTATAATCTAGGGCGAGTCTAGAAATAGGCCATGCGGATGCCAGCGCAGAAAAGGATAGATGTTTTAGATCATCGCTTCTCAACCGGTGGTACGCGTATCCCCGGGGGTGCACGAAAAATAATCAGTAATGGCGATAAAACAAGTAAAGTAAACTATTTTACATTAAGATGGGCAATGAACAAAAGTGTCAGATATTTCAAAAACAAGGGGTACGATTTATAGAAATGGGTTTAAAAGGGGTACGCAAGTAGACCTAGACGGCAACAAGTGGCTTGAGAATGATTTCAGCCATGTAAAATTGTCCCATTAACAATACTGATGCTTTATAAATAACAAGTGAGCAACAACTGAATTTATTTTTCCACTTGTTTACAAAAGAGGATATAATCGGGCAAATTATTATAATTATTAGGAACTGATTATTATGCATTACTTTTTTCTATCAATAAAATCACTTTGGTTGGTGCGTAACTCAACTGGAGCTGTCGCACGAGAGAACAAAATATTTTGATCTCACCATTGTTGCGTGCTTGAGCTTGACCGAACATGTTTTATCTCGCTGTTGATATCGTCGTTATTTTTATGTTTTTAACCTGGACTTGTTAGTTAGGCAGGTTTTTATTATTTTATTTTTATTTATTTTTTACTATCATTACACACGGAGTGGCTTATTAAAATTAAATCTAAAAACGCTTCATTCACTCATGACAACGTTCAGAAAAAATCACTCGAATGGAAAAAATATTTAATCAATGTTATACACATGAATTTTATCATTTTTGTTTTATTTTTTAATAAAGCACAGTAGCAAATCTCATCTCTTATGTGCCAAGAATACGTAGAGATTTTGTAAAGAAGCATAATGTGCAACGTGTTTATTTTTTTTCTATTTTTACTTGTACTTATTAAATATAAATACATTAAAAAATAATTAATTAACACATAAGTCAGTTTCTTTTTTCCAGCTACACTGTATATTCTAACTTCTTTTAGGTAACGTATACGTGTAAAATATGTTATTAATTGGGATTCTGTACACGCAACACCCGTGAAAAGCATATATACATTTCTTTGATTTTTATTGAAGTCTAACATCATACCTCAAGTATGTTCAATCTCGGACAAAAAATAAATATTAAAAAAATAAATAAATATTTTTGAATTTGTATCTAATTTAATTAGAGAAAAGGTTGTGCATTCATTCGATTAAAAATAAATAAATAAAATATTTTGTTTCGTGGTTCTTGTGATTTTATTTATTTACAATTCCACCACATTATCACACAAAGCAGCTCGGAATAATAACCTCAAAATCTGGCTGCTATGCCTCCGAACAGTAAACAAAGCAGATGAGCAGCTTTTGTCAAATATATCATACACTATGTTGACAAAAGTATTTGTACACATAGTTGTGGTCAAAAAATGCGTTTTAATTACATTTGTAATACTGAGTGGGACCACCTTTGGCCTGAATGACAGCAACTACCCTTCGGGTCATGCTTTCAACCAATTTCTGATACGTCGCAACAGGAATATTCATCCACATTCCTCGCGCAAAGCGACTCCATTGCTGATGACAGCCGCTGTAGTCTGGAGCGCATTAGTCCTAAAGATGTTCGATGGGGTCGAGATCTGGACTCTAAGCCCGCCAGTCCAATACGTCAACGTCGTTTTATTTTGGAAACCAGTTTCAGACACGCAGTGCAATATGGCATGTTGTGTTGAAACATGCAAGGGTCACTGGCGAAGTACTTCCACTGCGTCGGAAGCATGGAATTGTCCAGGATGTCCAGGCAGCCATCAGATGTCATGGTTTTGACACATCCACCAATGGACCAAGCCCCGTCCAACTGAAACACCCCCATACCATTACCAGGCTTCCACCAGATTTGACGACAGTAAGAATAACGCAGTCCTGCCGGAACCGTTCGCTGAGTATTCTCCAGACCCAAACGCGACCATCAGAGTGACACATTTGGAAGAGTGATTCGTTGCTCCACAGATGACGAATGTTGTCTGCGGCGACGACACGTCTATTTTTTCAATCAAATGTTACGGTCCAGAACTGGTATCTTTCACACCGTTCTAGTGAAAGAACTGTGCAGTTGAAAGAACAGTCAGACATATATAAAAATAATATATATTACTTTTATCTTCTCTCTCTCTCTCTCTCTCTCTCTCTCTCCACCGATATTTATTCATGAATAAACAAAGATTTAATATAAACTCAGGATCACAAATTATAATGTATAAATTGAATTCCATAAATTGCGAGTCGGAACATATTATTTCGAACAGTTGCAAAATAAGATGTTGCATTCGCTGTTTTAATTTTATTTAACAATCAGTTATGCATATACTTCAAGCATATGCATAAATTTCAAAAAAAAAAAAAAAACGCTATTTAAGAAATTTTGCGGTAAAAGACAGCCCATCGACAGATGAAATATTTTAAGCGATGCAAATTACAAATTTAATTAGTCTTACTGTTATTGTATTATTTGCAAAGTGGGAAGTACAGTAAAAGTTTCTAAGCTTGCAGATGGATAGGATAGGAAAGATAACTATAGACAGTTGAGAAACTTCTACTTTTCTTATTTCGATTTTAGTATCCGTTCTTAACCTATACACACTATAGATTATTGTGCTTACAAAAATATTTGGACACCTTATGTGCAATGCACATTTCGGATCCTACTACATGCAAATATTCAGGGAGTGTCTGCATAAGTCTGGTAAAAAAAGGTGGGAATGTGCTGCATGTTTTGCACTATACTCGATGTCCAGATGTCAGATTCAGCTGAACTGGGAGACTTCCACCGTGGGATGTTAGTTTGGTGTCACATCAGTCAGCTTTCTGTCCGTGGCATTACTACCCTTCTCGGTATACCGAAATCCACCATTTTATGCCATTCGTAGATGGAAAGTTGATGGTGCTACCCCAGCAGGAAAATACCTTGGGATGCCATCGACACTCATTGGCCGAGATTAACCAGATCTATCTCGGAATGTTCAGCTGAATCTGACATCTGGACATCGAGTATAGTGCAAAACATGCAGCACATTCCCACCTTTTTTTACCAGACTTATGCAGACACTCCCTGAATATTTGCATGTAGTAGGATCCGAAATGTGCATTGCACATAAGGTGTCCAAATATTTTTGTAAGCACAATAATCTATAGTGTGTATAGGTTAAGAACGGATACTAAAATCGAAATAAGAAAAGTAGAAGTTTCTCAACTGTCTATAGTTATCTTTCCTATCCTATCCATCTGCAAGCTTAGAAACTTTTACTGTACTTCCCACTTTGCAAATAATACAATAACAGTAAGACTAATTAAATTTGTAATTTGCATCGCTTAAAATATTTCATCTGTCGATGGGCTTGTCTTTTACCGCAAAATTTCTTAAATAGCGTTTTTTTTTTTTTTTTTTTGAAATTTATGCATATGCTTGAAGTATATGCATAACTGATTGTTAAATAAAATTAAAACAGCGAATGCAACATCTTATTTTGCAACTGTTCGAAATAATATGTTCCGACTCGCAATTTATGGAATTCAATTTATACATTATAATTTGTGATCCCGAGTTTATATTAAATCTTTGTTTATTCATGAATAAATATCGGTGGAGAGAGAGAGAGAGAGAGAGAGAGAGAGAAAAGATAAAAGTAATATATATTATTTTACTCCACAAAAATATACGGTGTATAATACGCAGTGATGTAACTGACGTGATACGGAGACAACTTAGTACCCTCTTGTCCTTGATACAGATTTGTGATCCCCCATGCGAATAGCGTTTTTCCAAGATTGGAAACGCTGAGCTAAGCAATCAGGACGGAAACCGCTTTTTACACAAAAGCTACAATAGCGTACTACCTCACAACCATGCCAGAACATTTGCAGAGAAACAAATAACGAAAGAACATCCAGCATATGGATAACCAGAAGCCATGCAACACGTAAACTTCCGGTCACGTGTCCACTCTACTTCCGCCTGTTAGAACAGCAGTCCCTAAACTAGAAACATGCGTACCTATTTTCAGGTTTTTCATTTCTGATGAATATTAGGAAATTCTTTTTTTATAACACTAAGCCAAGAAATGTAGTTCTAAATGAATAATGATAAATACTTCATAATAATGGAATTTAAGAAATAGAAGGAACTACATATAAAATATTAAATCTACTTCCGAGCTAGCTTGTGTATCCATTAATTACTTTTGCAACACTGATTTATTTTTATTTATTTAATTTATTTTATCATCATCAGCATCATTATTATTATAATTATTATCAAAACATCCAGAAAAAATCATGCATCTTACCAATCGGTAACACTTCACAGCTCATCGTGAGAACGGCGACCATTAATAAGTTTGGTGGGATTTAATATCCCCTTAATTTAAATAATGTTACATCGCCAAAATGAAGCCTATTGGCTCTTTATTTAAGTAAATTAATAAGTTTTTTTAATTTATTTATTAAAGAAAATGTTTTTTTTTTTTTTTTTTTTTGAGAAGTATTCTCATAATTTCAGTAACTGAATTTGCAATACTGAAGGTGCAATGATTTATCACCAACGTCCGATAGCTGGGTTCGACTGTTTAGAATTAACGCCGAAGCAGATAAATCCACGAGACAAGCATGATATGTCCGGCAGCCTGTCTGTTTTGTGGAGTGGAAAATCTCTCGTCACTGTTCACTTACTTCCAATATGGTTTTACGGTTGCATTCGCTGCAGTTATTATGGTCAGCCGATGCAGTTAAAACTTCTTGGAATAAAGGATACATGTTATGTATTTGAAATCAACCGTACTCCCTTGCTACATAAAATTAAGCATCCCAAGAATAGAGTACTTTATCCTTGGTAATCACATACGTAAGCATAATTTAATAACCAACTATAAAGTAAAGAAAAAAAATTTTTTTTTTCGATATTTGATTCTATACTACATCTCAACGAACAATAAACTACTTAACAAAAGTCTATTTGTTCAATAAAATGCAAAATATTTTTTTGTCTGGTAAGAGGATTCCATAGCAAAGCATTATAATATGCATTACGAAGACAAATATTCGAAATCTTATATCTGTGCAAACTTTTTTTATGATTGAGTATAAAAATTGCCTTGTTAAGTGCAAGGAAAAAGTATGGTGTGGTTTAGCTAAAAGAACTGATGGTGTACTAAAATTTTTGCTGTCTTTCTTGAAGTTGAGTAGGATGATAGGTGATATAACTATCATCCTGCTCATCTTCAAGAAGGACATATCTGATTCTTTAATTATTTTATTCTTTGATGCACTTTTCTATCAAAACTAAAGTCTCAGAATACATAAAACTGTATACGCTCGACAGATTCACCATATACGTTTCAGAAGCTTCGTACAAGAAATTCGTACATTCTGAATATAGTAGACAACACCAATCCTCCCTACAAGTATCCCTCCCTTTTATTAAATCTACCAAACGAAAGCAATGATTTTGGTATCCATATTGAAATGAAAGGAAGATTTCCATTGACAACGAAAATTTTAATATTATTAAGGTTTGCAATTCTCTATAGAGGCAATATTATGAATGTATATTTTTCTTTCCGAATCTCTTGTAGTTGGCCTATTAATTTACTGTGCATAGCAATCGCCTGAAATATACGTGAAAGAAAGCCACAGATTCACTGTATATAGTATTCCATCCATCCATCTTCAAGGCCCACCTTTCCTAATTGGGTTGTGGGGGTAACAGCTGCGAGAGGGACTCCCAATGGTCACGATCCTCCGCTACCAAGCTCAGGTGTTCTGGTGGGACTCCCAAATGTGTCCACCCAAGGTTTTGAATATAATCTATCCAGCGAGTCTTTGGCCTTCCACCCTCTGGCTTGGCAAAGAGGGCCTGCTGGAAGAGCCTCTCTTGTGGCATTCTGACCAGGTGCCCGTATCTATGTATATAGTATTTCAATTCTTAATTATCCAAAGATTTGTCTGATTGTTTCTTGTCAGTAATATTGCAAAATTTAAGATATGAATATAAAAAAAAAGAAGTGTCAATGATAAGAAAGAACATTTAAAATGAAAACCAGGAGTTTCCATTTTAAATATTAAATATTAAATATTAATTTTAAAGGATATAATGGTTGTTTTTTTAGCACGTAGACCAAAGTAAAAATGCCTGTGTCTGTGCATGTTTCAGTGTGTGTCAAGCGTGTAGTTCAAGGATGACTCATGCTAACAACAGACTTCCTGACGTTGGTCACAGTGAACTCTAACAAATGCTGGTGGTGTTGTGAACGTCTAGTTTCCTACGAAACCAGACAGTCTGCATGACACATAGAAAGGGGTGGCGCCGATCACGAAAGCACCAATGCAGTTCAATAAGTTAGGACACTCAGAGTGTTTTACTCTTAAATTCAAACTGCATCGTGTGTGTGTCATTTGTCCTAATTCCAAATAATGGGAAAATGGGGTGGGAACTGTTTTTTTTTTTTTTGGTTTGTTTTGTTGAAAACTGATAAAATAGTCTAATCTATAACTTATTCGTAGCAAATGGATATTAAGATAATTGAAGCAAATATGGTCAATATAAGAACTCGCGGCAGCAGAGTTAATGAACATATAACGAAGTTTTAGAATGAAAAACATTGCTCAAATGTATCCTAATTCTGTCTTTTGATTAATACAAAAATTACAGTGTACGGCAATGCCAGGAAGAAAGAATGATATTTGAAAAAAATGATATATATGACATATTATTTTTTCAAAATGAAAAGTTTAAGAAAAGGAATGAATTAATTTTTCCTTAGATTTAAAATTAGGTATTTGTGTAATAATAGTAATGGTCAAATATTATTTTGGTGTTTTAAGCTGTAATAGAGTAAATAAATACTGCCTCAGAATTTGACGTGAACATTTTCCTAAGAATGCGAATTATGGGACAATATTTTCCAGTAAACAAAAAAACCATTCAAGGACCAACAACAGCATTACGCTGTCCATTAGTTTATCTAGCAACAATGTACTTCACAATTAGATTCTTCTGAATACAAGTAAGAAAGAAAGAATACTGCACAAACGTAATTCAATAGCTAACAAAACAGAGCAGCAAATGCTTCAAACACTTAATGAAAATAAGGATAGCTAGTCTCATCATCACCTCAGTCAACCAACGTGAACTGTGAAACAAGTGAAAGCACCCTCAGTTTCAGAAGCAAACTAACACAAAAAAGGAGGTAATCCCATCCTTTCATTCAAACTATTATTATAAATAGTCTTTATCGCTTCGCAAAATGACAATAAAATGCACGCAAACACATTTTTGAATTCATTAAATTTTTTTATTAAAATATGTTAAGCTTTACATACACAATGCATACTACAATAATGCTGCACGCGCATATACACAGAAAGATGCTTGAGATTATATATACACATTTAAAAAAAAAAAAACCAGATTCAAAGTTAATGCAGTTCGTAATAAAGACAGTAAAGAAGATCGTCTAATATCCCATTTTTAGTTTTAAAGGTGTGCAATTTTACACGTGAAAAAAACTTTGCAAATGATAAGATCATTCTCATGCCACGATCTCCAATATTTGCATAATTATTAACATGCAGTGCATTATTATAGAAACCCCAACAATTTAATTTGAACAATCCCTAAATATCAGATCTATCGTAATATGAAGGTCTACGATCAAGTTGTTTTAAATGCTTTTGTGTTTGCAATATTCAAAAAATGTGACTTTGTATAGATGTTTTTAAATCAGTTTCTTGTATACTTTACGAGGATTAAAATTCTTAGAGAACTTTATCTAGCCTGCAACTGTAGCTGCAGTTAGACACAGTATGCTGGAGATCTTCAATATGTTAGAGAAGCCGCAGTTTATCGGTTCCTGATCGACAGAGAAGCAAATTGCTTTCTCACTGTAGAAAACTGCTCCAGATATCAGCCTTTTGCTATAGCTGAAATTAAAAACTGAGTATTTTTTTTAGAAACCAATTTCCATATTCACAAGTTTCTTATGAATAAAGTCTTTGAACTATTAACACGAACATGTATCCTCTTTCCATCGTTTCTTTTTAATGCTTTTAATCTTTTTAATTTCCCATATCATGTTTACTATACTTTCATGATTTTTTGCCATCTTCATCTTGTCTTCTTAAGGTTTCTCTCTCTCTAGTGGGAGTTGACTGTCACAGAAAAGTACAAGCAGGATATTTTGTACGAAAACAAAAAGCTAAAAATACTCATCTGCTGTTATAACTGTCTCTCAAAAGTATGCAGTGCTTGTTTCTTTTCGCTTTTATAATCACTTTGATTTTCATCAACATGGAGTAGGAGGAGACATTAAACGGGAGGAGAAAAAGAGGTAATACTAATCAGATTTTTCGCTCAAGTTTCCCAAAGGGGCAAAAGAGAATGAAGAAACCCATATTTGTTAAGACAAGATTGCTTTCAGTTGAAAGTCTTCATTATTCTTTGAAGTACCAAGAATCTTAGTATCAAGAGATGTAGCCGAAACGATTATTTTTAATTAGCAATATGAACCAATCAAGAGGCATGCTAGAGTTCAGTAAGACCTGCAACACACATGGTATAAAAACTATTAGACAAAAGAAAATTATTAAACAATGTAGTCCAAAACTTGAAGCTTACGATTCTGCCTATTATATTACATCCTATTATTTATTATCCTAAAAAATAGTGAATTCTGTACAAGAGTAAATAAATACCAGGCAACTTCTACTTACATCTGATAGCTTCATAGCTTTGCAATTGGTTCCAGGTAATTACTGGTGTCCCTTGCACTTCACAAATAACAAATTTGGTCCTATAGACTCCTCACATAAAAATTGGAAAACTGAGGCTATTAATTAATTTTTTTTTTTTTTTTGTGGGGGAGTTTAATGGTGAAGATTTCTCTACTTGCTCAGGTAGTACTTTATTTTATTTTTTAAGCATTAAACAACTTAGTGCACATTCATATGTCATTATTCCTAATACGCAAAGCATTGCGTTGCCAGTAATGATGCTGTTTAGCTATTTACATTCCATTAATAAAACATACCACTTCCAAAAAAAGGTAATGTTACTCATGGATATGGATATTACTCGTCATGGTAGACATTTGTTAATAAGGACTGGAGCTGTTAAGGATGGAAACAAAGATTTTACTTTTCTTTTGGATTCCTCCTGTCCAAAAAGTTAAGAAGGTATCATTGGATCCTTGTGGTCTTACCAATGCAACCATTTATCGACAAAGTGATGGACTTTTTTTAATCAATGAGGGGGAAAGACGGTTTGAGGAAAGCCGTTCCAAATATCATAGATAGACGGAACGAAGAGATAGGATGAGAAATTGATTCTATAATGAGAACTGCGTTGTTGACTAGCAGCTGATCGTCGTATTTTACACGATTGAAGGAAAGAGGAAGAACGGTGGTTATGCGGTAGAACAGTGCACATAAATATACGCATATAAAGCTATAATGCAGAAACAGAACCCTCGGAGAAGATTACGAGAAGTTCATGCCTGATTGTGTGAGATCGATAGTCATCTATTTAGTGGTTTGCTTACTTCTGGTTAGCATCGAACATTCTTTGAGAGATTTTTGGTGCACCGCTGCAAATGCGAAACACAGTAGTCTAAGGTTAGACAGATTTCATATCTATAAAGTGTCAAAAGGTATGCAGTCTAGAGGTATTGTTGGAAAGAAAGATGACACCAATTTTTTGGAACCTGAGATGGCTATGGGTATGTGTTAGTGCCATGAGATACTAGATATGAAAGTCAATACAAGAAGAGGAAATTTGATCTTGACCGAAGATCTAAATATTATCAAAAGCAAAGAAAGCAAAATACAGATCTTTCTTCACTCTCCTTCACTTGAAATTAGACAGAATTATATTTTGGTGAACTCACTAACTGTCCTCATCTCACTTGTGAATGGTAAGGAGATCACCGTTTTAGACTTCGGTTTTGGAAGATTTAGAATATTGAATCATGTAAGCGCTACAAGGTTTTCGAATAAAGAAAAGGAGCGGTGTGTGTGTGTGTGTGTGTGTGTGTGTGTGTGTGTGTGCCGTCATCAGCAAAACTATGAAATGAAAAATTTTGATGTTAGGAAGAGCAGATCGTTGATTCTAAGGAAAAGGAGCAGCGCAAAAGCATACCGCTTTGTCCATACTTGATAGAGGACTATCCACCATGAGTTAACGACCACAGAGGAAACTGCATTTCAGTCACAAAAGACAAGAGCTTGGTCAGAAGAAATTGCACAGTAACTTTGGAAATCACCACCAAATTATACCAGTGGATACAGCATATAATACTGCTGTTTAAATTTCGTATTTCTAAACCACATTGCCAGCAAAACCTTATCTCATATGTGTTTCAAAACATCAATATTTTAAAACAAAGGGCAGCATAATGACTCCGTGGTAGGATGGGATAGCTTATTCAGCTGTTTACCGATAAATTGGTGGGTCGAACCCCCCCCCCTTCCCAGGGACATTTTTTTATGCCGGCAAACCACATTATGCACTATATGTCATACGCTTCAGAAATTTTAAATTAATATCGTCATCTGTTAATTTAAATAATGGCTTTTTGGCAATGTTTAATGTTTTCAGTTATGGAGAGACGATAGAAAACTGGGACCAACAGACCTAATAATAAAACGGATATTTTTTATCTCTCTCTAATAACTTGCAGAATCTATAGTGCCATCAATGGTTGGGGAAACAGGAAAAAACTTATTAATATTTAATTTAAATTGATGCAAGCACAGTACATCAATCAGAGTTGGGGGGAGAAAGAAAGACTGCATCGGAATAACAGCAATACTAATGCGGAAAGCAATTTTTACCAATAAATAACATCCGTAAATAGCAAGTGTTATCATCAGCAAAACCATGGATAGTAGCTGCAGTTACTGAAATAATAGAATATCATCAAAATATAGAAAGAGAAAAAAACATTCTACATACTGCTAACCGATAATGGACGTTCAGAGCTTTGAGGTATTAATGAAGTCTGGAATGAAAAATAAAGTTATGCAACAGCACAACTTAAGAGAAAAATAAACCTTTCAATATCGAATTTTAAAAGAAAAACACAAAAAAAATGGATGCAAGATGAAAGTGGTGATGGATTTTAAGGACGCTATAGCCTTCGCCTTGTCTCACTTTGTCAGAGGGCAAGATTATGTGATTAAGATTAAGTAAGATTATGAGTCTCAAACTGCACCTTTCTCTAAACCTCTGTCACCTAGGCCTTATTTCTTAAGCAGGAGACTGAATAGCAGCTAACTGTGGAGGCTAATATAAGACTCAGTGTTAATCTTGTAAAAGTTTTGCTGTTCAAACTAAACTAAATCAGCGACGCTTGTGGTATTCCATCTCCTTTAGGTACATCAGAAGAGCAAAATCACACTAAAAATATTCATACAAACAAGTCGAATTACAAATATTTAACTTATTTATAAAATAATTAATAAATATGAAAAAACCACTAACGTGTGACTCTGTTATCGATTTTCAGAGGGAAAAGGAGGGTATCGCGATACCCTTTTCGGCATTGTGCTCCCTGGGTAATATTTTAATTCAGTGCATATTAAAATGGAGAAGAGTGTTATGATCACACCTGCTTTTATTACTCATAAGTTAATAGTATACTTTGACAATAAAGAATTTCAGTTCTTATACATTCGAACTAAAACCAGAAGTTTTTTTTTTTTTTATGTGCTAAATGCAAAATGACTGCCTTCTTAATGACCAGTCACTGGCATAACGTTTTTCTAACGTCGAAAACTTGTGTAAAGGCCAAAGATCATGCAGCTACATTATTAATAGTATGCTTGTAAGACCAGAACATTTTAACGCATTTTAGCATTATGCTATTAAGTTAATGGCTTTATTCACTTGTCTAAAAATCTTGTTTTATGGGATGATCGTCATTTAATGTCTTATGCAATATGTGTCGTTTCTGCGTTGAACGAGTATGATCTCAAATGAAATACAGCTTTACTGTTTTAGTTACGTTTCGAAAAAAATTGAAAATATGCCAAAATGTTGTCTTTAAAAATACAGATTTTTTTTCACGGCTGAAGCAGTAAAGGAGTATCAGACCAATGTATACATACTTGTTTCTGCTGTAATAAAACCCATATACTTTCACTTGTAAGATCCCGCCCACTTACTGGAGACACGAAGTGACTGATGCTATGTTCAGAGTAGAGGATTGTCCTTTTGTCTTCATTCTGCTCTCATCAAGCATGCCATGTGAAAGATGTCTTTCAGGTTATGCTAGACAGATTCAGAGCTCCTTGAAGCAAGGATACAGCAGTAAGGCGCCTTCGCAGGTCAATCACCAGATTGTACATCCACACCATATGCCACTTTCAACAGCTCCAACGTTTCGGTAGCAGTTTTACCAATTTTCACACAAAATTTGGTGTTAACACGCTGCTCCAAATTTCGTCACACATTTTTACGCCAAAGTTTACACGTAGATCTCTATTGTTTTTGCAATAGACAACTAGCAAATGACTCTATCGGCTTGAGGTTTACGCACGCATTACTTAAAAGATGTACAAACATGATTACTGCAACCAAATCAGTACACGGGCGACACTACGCGGCCGTTCCAGGAATTAAATTGTCTCATCTCTTATGACTGAACCTGATGGTAAGGCGTTAGCTAGTAGGCATCCCGATCAGTTGAATCTTAATCCTGTAACCTCACAACTACTTGGACTCCCTCTAGGGAGTCCAAGTAGTTGTGAGGCGTTATAGTGTGGAGAAAGACACTTTCGATGTCACTTTCATGCCATGACGGTATGGTATAAAAACTTGATGCTCCTTGTATTGGCGACATATCTAAGAGTCTATCTTCTCTCACTACACTTCCCTCTGATCTTTATTTCTCCTATGAGGCACTGTCATTACAGTAAACTAAAAAAAGATGTAGTGTCCTGAGGTTAAAAATACCTCCCTTAAAAATTCTGCAAAACTAAAAACAAAAATAATAATTACCAAAAATCTTTTCAACATTCACTATAGTAACATTCGCGGCATAAATACCCGCTTCAGTGATGTATACCACCTACAGACATTCAGACCTGGCCTCCTATTTTTGACTAAACGCCAAATTACAGCTACAGCAACAAGCACAGTCCACCGTAACTGCTCAAATGATTCTTTCCGCCACAAGGGCAGCACACTACTTTTATGAAGTCTGATATTTCTTCTAGTTGATGCCAAATCCTGAATCTTCTCTTTTTAATTTTTTTTTGACTCAAGGTTTTCTGAATCCATTATGTATCCTTCATGCTCTATCATTCATATCATTCATGCCCTGACCCCTTTTGATTTCTTATGCTTATATCTTATCTCCCTCCTCTCCAACTGTTCAGTCAAAGTACCTTCCTTGGCGACTTCGCACAACTACAGCTGGCCCTTCTTTTTCCACTTCTACCGGCCAGGGTGGAAGAGAAACTGAAATATTCGCAGTACGCATTGACATAAAGCAAATCGTCCATCAACCGCCCATTCCTCTACATCTTTTCTTAATCAGTTCTTCGTTTTCCAGGTATGTTATTGAGGTCACCTCTCCTATAATTGACCATAATTTTGTACAAATTCATCTCTAGTGGAAAGCCTTCCATCAGCCATTCTCAACCTCCTCTTGATCCTTTGGCATTACAGCAGTGCAAACTGGGAGGACTCTGGGACTTCTACTCCTCCTTTGCATCGATCGAATTAGCGAAATAATCCATTTTGGAATGAAAGTCTTTATTTGCCCGATCCAATCAAAATTACTGCTTACCCACTGAAGCCAGGGGTTTTCCAATAAGTGTGTAAAAGTAGTTCAATGGGAGAGGAAAAAGAAAGATAAAAAAACAAGAGCGTATTCCAAGGACCTTGAGGAAAAATATAACTCCACCTTTATTCTTAGTTTACACTGCAGTCCGTAACACTTGCAAAAGACTCCCTAACAATGATTTGGACAGAGATGCATGAAGAAAGATTCGAATGTTGTAGAAATGACAGCCGTGACTTCTAGTTTCTCAAGGTCCTCTCCAGTGGTGCAGCTAGAGCTTTTGTTGCCCGGGGCGATCCCTGAGTTTGCTTCCCCTCTCAATACACACCAAAAATACTATAAAAAGTCAAAACGACGTATAGGGAAATAAATTAAAACGCTATGTTTATTTTTGAAGTAAAACTTTAATTTTGACATGCTAAAATGTTATTTTTCTTGCTTTTCTGTTAGCAAAATCGTCGATGACATTGGCGAAGTCTATTTCATAGTAATGTAGGTAATTCTTAATCTATTTAATTTAGAAAAACTCCTCTCTCAACTAGCAACACATACAGCAATTGTGAGGAAAATTCACACTAGTATTACAATATTTGGAAATGAGTTCTCGAGACTGTATTTTAGAATTAACTGCCAAAGTTCAAAAAGGTTCAAAGTGCCGCCAGGGGCGGACCGCCCCCTCCGCCCCTCCCTAGCTACGCCTCTGGTCCTCTCTATCTTAATCCTTGCACGTCATCAATTTTCTATAGGTTTTGAAACCTATCTTTTATGGAATGACATAATATAGTACAGTAGCCAGATTGCTTAGTTATCAGCAAATTATGATGGATGTGCCGTATGCTTTGCGTTCCCATGACAGGAATACGTTATTATTGTGGATATCACGTGACAAGGGTGTTGCTACTCGAATATTTCAGTGAGCCGAAGCTTAGCCTCTCTCTCTCTCTCTCTCTCTCTCTCTCTCTATATATATATATATATATATATATATATACAGTATATATATATATATATATATATATATATATATATATATATATATATATATATATATATATATATATATATATATATATATATATAAAGCATCGCTTGCTAACGTTGAGTGAGTGAACAAATACTTCTCTGAAATCTCTAGTAAAAGAAATTAGAAAAAGTTTCACTGAAAACAGTTAAAGCTATGTGTCCATGAAATATACAGGAATTGTGGTTGGCAAGAGCTGGGTTCGAATCCCGTCTAACATGAGAAGCTTTTATTAAGGCTTATCACACTGAAGGTTATTTCATTAATCTGTCTCAGACTGAGGGTGGAAGGCAGATTTTTCAAAAAAGTAGAACTTTTCCTGACAAACAAACTAGTCGGAGAGCACACGTAGTTGACCGGATATCACACAGTTAAGAAGCGCAGCTGATTGGTCTCATAAACTTAGTTGCTTCGACCATAATACCAATCAGATGTAATAAATTGCTTCTATGTTACCATAGCAACAGTAAAGTTAATAAGCTTTGGTCATTTAACGGTAGTCATCATCAATAAATGAAGAAGTGTAGCGCAGTGGTGAGGATATACAACGCTATTTTTTTTTTTTTCAATCTTTTCTTACATTGCGATTCAACGTGCTCCGTAAATATTCTTTCAAATTGAATTTAGTGCGTTTTGCATGCGCCACAAAGTTAGTTATTCTACAAAAGGATTTTTACAAAAGGAGTAGCAAGCATAAACAGTATTCGCTGGATAATTTTCGAATTTCCGACTATTTGTGACTGGATGACAAATATGAATGTTTTGATTATATGCACAAGTGAAATGGTTTTCGGTTACGAAAAATAAGCGGCTAAGTTTATTGTAAAAAATCATATATCTCAAACAATTATTAACAGAATATCAATAGACTGTAAAATCATACACGTCTTATAATGTTCAAATCTTCCATTGTATTTACGATTAAAATAAAAAATCAATTTCAAATCAACTTTTTTTTAAAACAAAATAGCATCCTTATTTGTTTTAATCATTTTATCTAGTCTTTCAACGATTTATTTAATAAATTCTTAAGCAGTTTTACAGAAGCTGAATTTCATTTGTTTCATTGCAACCTCGGACCAGAATCCATCGAAGCGTTAGCTGTTACGTAATAGAAATTCAATGTGCCGCTTCACCGCCCTCGAAATAGATAGAATAAACTAGAAGAGAAAAACTGTGAAAAATAAAATTTAGTGCATGGCCACCACACGTCAGTATTTGACCAATAGGTGCAATATTTTACCGGCCACTAGAATTGCTAATGGTTAGCAGCTTGCGTTGGACTGTTTCCACTGAAAGAACCTATAACTTCAACATCCCATATATTTCGTGGTGGGGGAGGCACGGAATAGATTCGAAAAGGTCCAATTTCATGGTGATACGAATGCCGTGCTCCGTATCTAGCATAGAGAAAGCAATGATTCCGATTTTCAGTGATCCTCGTTAAATTTTGTATTTTTATTCTCTCTCAAAACGTACCAGAAATCCGTTGAAGCCAAAGAAAATCGATCGACCATTGCGACGTCCTCCTTTATTCTCACCAACACTTATTCTTCCGCCCGTCCTAACTTCTCTTTACCCCCTCCCCTCTATAGTTTCCGCTATCAGCAAAAAGAAAATAGCTGAATGCTGTACAATGCAAATTTTTGTTATCGTAGCCAATGCGGAAACTAGATGGGCTTGTATATCTGACTCAACAGTTTACGGAGTGATTTCGAAAATATTCCAGAATTCTTTATTATTTCTCTTTTCTGTCTCTTTTTTTATTATTATTATTATTATTTCTGTTCTTCTCTTGCACTCCACTGGATGAAAAAAAAAAGGTTCATATTTTTCATTTTAAAAATGTTTCTACCTGGCTGTTACGTTTTTAGCGCAGATGGGCGGTACTAAAATAACAAACAGAAAAGGAGATTACAGAGAGAGAGGGGGGGGGGGGGCTGCTTTCAAAAATTTACCCCCGACAGAACTTTTATAACATTAAAATTATTATAATGGAGAAAAGTACTTCATTTGTTTATTCAAAGTAATTCTTGATAGCCATAAAGAGTCTACAATAAAATCAGGACAACTCTGTTTGTACTATTAAGCAGTTTTTTTTATTAGCTACTTATTTAAAGGATAATGCTAAGAATAAATAATCATTAATGTGTTTCTTTCCACAAAAAATCATTCTGTTTATCTCAATGACAAAGAGTGTTCATGTGTGGTGTTTAGAGTAAACTTTAAAAGAATTAAAGATTCGATTCCAAAAAAAAAACCAAACTATCTCTCTTATTATCTGTCTCATATAAACACTGAGTGGCCAGCTTATAAGGAACAGAATTTAATAACGAGTGGAACCACCCCATTTTAATTAAGTGTCTAAAACATTCCTATGGTTTATCCACGCTATCAGAATGGCATCGCCCAATTGTTGTAGACTGAATGGTGACAAGTTGCTGTAGCGAACCACTCGTTCCACCTCATCCCAGAGACTGGTGGAGGTCTGGGGACTAAGCAGGCCACTGAAGCAAAGTAAACTCGCTGTCGTGTTCCTCCACCCACTGCAAGAATCTACGTACTTTGTGGCATGGCGCATTGTCTTGCTGGAAGTACCCGTTTGACAGTGGTTACTACAGCCATGAATGGGCGACCATGATCAGCAATGATGTTAAGATAAGCTCTGGCATTCAGGCAGTTGGTATCAGGGGACCTAATGTGTGCTAAGAAAACATTCCTCGTACCATTATATCCCAGTTACTAGCGTAAGCTGTTGATACTTAGCAGGAAGGGTTCAAAGGTCGCCATATTCTGATTCTGATTCTGATGTTGTTGCCGCCATATTCTAATTCTGCCATCAGCATTATACAGTACAAAGTAGGACCGTTCTTATCTGACAGCATGCGACGAACTGTGCATTCCGAGATGATGTTCTGACAACTGCCGTTGTACTAAACTCTGATTTGACTTCTTGTGGACTTCCTGTAGCGTTTCACAATCCTTCTTCTTCTTCTTCTCTGGCCACATGCATCAATGAGTTGTTTCTTTCCACAGGAACTGCCGTTGACTTGAAGTTGTCTGGTTCTTACACCATTCTTGGTACGCCCTAAACACTGCTATGCGGGAAAAGCCCAGAAGAGTAGACGTTCGTGAGATGCTGGCACCAACAATCAAATGCCTGATCTATATGGCAAACTACAGCCATGTGACTCAACTTCTTCAGGAACGGTCTATTTTCTTAATATGAGATCACTTTATTTCTAATAAAGTGGCTGCTCAGAGTGTGTGTGGGGAGGGGGGGGTATGCGACTTACACAATTGAATTATTAGAATACTACATTCAGCGAAGCGAAACAAGCAAATGAGTAAAAGAAAATAAAAAAAAGTATTGGCTAATAAGTACTGTCATCCTGGCAAAGATCTTTTTAAGTATTTATTAAAAAATATTTGTATCGTTTGGTTATTATTCTTTATTATCATCAAGAAGAATGAAATTATTGTCTATAAGTTGATCCTAGAAATAACACTAAATCAAAGCAAATATCCAATTGTTATTTATAACAAATTATCGTTTTGAATAAATGTAGTGCTATATGTAGTGCTATATTTTTTAAATAATTGGCATTTGTACTAAAAGTAATATTATCTAATCATTATTATCCCATTGAAAGCATTTAGTAAGATAATAATGAAGCAGTGGGCTGTTCGTTAAATTATATAACCACAAAGAATAAGATACCAGACTCAACAGATGATGACATAACATAACTGTCGCCTTTTGCTATTGGTGATAATTGCACATCAGCCTGATATGGTTTGTGATGGATCTATCGTATTATTATTTGTAATGGATCTATTTATAACAGGGTGATACTATTTATTCTATTTTCTTTTTTCCGAATACTCTGCTCGAATGTTCTTTAATGACTTAAAAGTATCGTAAAAGTCCCCATTTCAGTTACCAGCATTGCGATGAGTGATGGTTAATGGTTGGACTAATTTATCGTAAGCCTTTGGTCTTGATATCTGTCAAATTGAAATCCATATAAGAAATAGGGCATAGATGCGAACGTCTACTTAGGAACATTCAAGATAAGAACAATTAGTACCGCAAGGGAAAATAAATTGTGATTGATTGATTTAAGGAAGACACACGCGCTCACGAACATTTTACGATGCTCGAAGTTTATAAGTTTAAACCTTTAATAAGTTTAACAATATAATCATCATCATCATCATCATCATAACACTAAATACGGGTATAGACCATATTGGTCTGTTCCGGTCTCATTATCCATCCAATATCCTTTTTAGAAGTCTACCCTGCATTCTCTTTCCAATTGGCTTACGTTTTAGTATTTGTTTAGGATGTCGGGTGTTGGCCATTCGGTTTACATGTTCAATATAATATAACAATATAATCTTATGAAAAAAATAAGTTCAACTTATGAACAAATTTCCAGGAACGTATTATGTTTGTAAGTTGGGGTTATCCTGTATATTGTTAACATTTCCTCCAAGTAGAGATGTTATACTTATACTGGCAATATTAGCCTCCAGAGGCTTTTCTGTTACAGCAACACAAAAATGGAGGACTGGAGGTTGATCAACGGACTATATTTCGAGCATCTTCGACCTTCTCATAAAAAGAAGACTAGGTATATTCATCGGCCGGTGTACGTCACACCTTATCTTCTCCTTCATTATATCACATATTTTATTTATTTATTCATTTAATTTTTTACGTATATGTTTATACATAAACATAAAACGATAATGACATGTTCAACATCACTAATAAGTAGACATTTTAATTAGCCTATTCTCCCACTCCCTTAATAGCTATCTAATTCTTTCTTAAACCCATTCCGCATATATTCTATCCTAACAGCATAAAATAAACTATTTAATTAAAGAACGACCCTAACAATGGGCTCCTCTCCTAACAGCCTAGATCCTGGAAGACTACCCTGGAAACACTGCTTTCTGTTGTCTATCTGCCAAATAATCTTCTCACTAGGTGATCATCAGTACCTATTTGCACGTTTTAATCAGCTGACTCGTCAAACTATTACTGTTAATGTAGAATTAACAGTAATCGGTCATACGAAGGAAGCATTATTGTGCTGGCTGGTTGAATGATTATTATACTGATTTTCACGTCCTAGAGAAAATCAAATTTTATTAAATTGGATTTAAAAAATGTTATAATATAATATTATAATATTACTCAATAATGCATTTTTTCGACATCGTTAAAGCTTATTTACTTAGCTGATCAATTTAACTTTCTATAATGCCGGCCTGGTTGGCCGAGTGGTTAGCGTATCCACTCTCCAGCCTAAAGGCTGCGGGTTCGAATCATGCTGTGGGCATGGATGTTTGTGATTGTTTGTGAAAGTACTAGTGGTGGTAGATGATGAAGGTTGGTGGAGTAGTGAGACGAAGAGTTGTAGAGTAGATGCGCTCCCTCGATGAGTCTTTGGACTCTCTGGAGGTCTGATGTAATGACAATAATTAATTATACATTGAATGGAGTCGTGATTAGCTTATCTAATACATTTTTATATTTTTTTTCATGATATACGTTCAGAAACAGTTGCCATACATCAGCTCTCGACTATCTAAAGCAAGTCAGCAGATAAAAAGAAGCTGTTGTACAATTCAAAGCCGATGATCGGCCAATAGCAAGATCTACATGACGCTAGCATCAGGAGTTCCGATCACAGAAACTGCTGTTCCGCAAGTTTATTCATGCATAACTATTTCTATAACATATAGAGAGTGGCCCAAAATCCAAACATCTTGAAGATATGAGGAGAGAGCTAGGAGAGTTGGGGGCGCGGTTAACAGAAAGTTTCAAGATTCTGGCAGTCTAAGAAACAGGCCTGAATCTTGTACTGAGATGCCATTTTACTAAACCGCGGTGCAAGTCGAAAAGATATCAGAAAGTACAACACGTCCGTTCGGAGTATAGCGAAGCAAGACTTTAACGAGATTCCGCTCTTGTCAGCTATAAACCCTCAGCTATCGTGTTATAGTAAGCACAGAACTGATTGTACATTGAGCAGTAGAGAAATGTCTCCAAGTCCAAGACTGTGAAATGGCTTTCTTTCTCAGCCCAGTTTGTTCTGAGGGATAAAAAAAGCCTGCTTTCTTCGTATGAAACCAAATATGCCACTTTCATTTGAAAAACCCATGTTAGATTTTTTTCTTCTTTTTGCATCCTAAGATTCGTATCTAAGTTTTTCCAACCGACAGGCAAACGTTGCGTTTTCCTCTCGACTGTTATGGAGGCGCTCAAAAAGCAGCATCAACCGATGAACTAATAGTGACAATTGACAAATTTATTGCTGATAGTATGAAAAGTATTTGCTTGACTCTACTTAAGTTTCCTATTGCAGCCTTCTAGGCAACCATTTTTAATGACTAACTCACCCCAAACAACTGCAAACATCTAGTGCATCAATAATGTGGTTCGGCTAATGAACAAATAATCTGGAAACTCTCGTTTAGATATAGATCAAACACCTGGTGCACTTTGTCAGGTCATTTCAAACTTCTAATGATTAGGTGATTCTCTCATATAGGATGATGAGCGAATCACCTCATCAGATCAACATCCACAGCATAGTAAGTAGCATTCGAACCCACGGCCTGCAGATTGGTAACTGAGGGCTCGAATCACTCAGTAAGCAACTTCCATCAGGATTGTGTTCTACTCCAAATAACTGCGGATGCATAAGAATCTTCGTAGGCTTCATTTCTACACAAACCTTTCGCAACCTCGTGGAGTGATTCGAAGTTATTCGGAGACTCAAAGGAGAGGTAATAAGAATTTAATCACTGAGTGTATATTATATCCGGTATGTTATTTATTCATTTTTTAATTTTGTTCCCACCCACTTTGTTTTCTTTCAAATCTATAGTACATTCGTACCTCAAATGGGCTAAGGATTTTTTCTCTTTTCTTTTAAGTTTATATTTTTTTGTATTTTTATTTATATCTTACGTTAGCCAGAAACCCAGCTATAAATACTAAGCATTGAACTTTACTTCAGGCCTTCAGTAAGCAAGGAGGTGGTCTCACACCGGGAACTGGATTTCATCTCTCACATAAATGAAAAATTATCAAAAGCTTAATATTCTCATTTCGTAGCTCAGTAACGACAACTTCACGACATTTTTCTTTCATCTGGAAAGCTCTTCGTTCAAATCCTGTCTCTGACGTGACAAACATTATAAAGGATTTTCGAGTGAGAGAAAGTTATTCAGACTCATACAAAGTGGCATTTGCCTTCTCGAAAATGCTTGTTTTTTATCACGCAAAAATGGGCAAACCGGCCTGAGAACACATGCAATAAACATCTATAATAACACTGGCTTCATAGCCTTAACTATTTCTACCATAATTCTAACTAACCGAACTCTCATATGGTATTCTTTTTTTTATTCCAGTTTAGTCTCTAGGGCAAGGTTTTCAAACTACATAATCCTTAGCTTCTCCACCGTACTGATATTAATGTAGTACAAAACAAAGGAGATGGGCTTTTAATTCAGTCGATGGAGCTGCATTAGAAGAATGTAAGCGCATACCCTTTCAGCATCAATGGATCAAAGATGGAACTCGCTTCCTGTCTCGTTTGGAATATATAGATTTAATTAGAACAAGAATCGATGCTCTGTCGATTCGAGCCCGTACAGTTCGGGGGAAAATGATGACAAGTACTGCACAGCAAGCTGACAGAGTGTAGAAACTTTGGCTCATATTGCTCAATGACTTGATTTTGTTACCGCACACATGGAGTATGGATCAGAAGGCACAATGCAATATTGAGCAGCGCTTCCCAAACTGTGGGCCGCGGTCCCCTTGGGGACCGTTAGTTTTGTTGAGGGGGCCGTGAAATAATGAAAACAAATTTAGCATTTGTACTTCAAATGTTCAATAACAATATTTATATAAAACTATGAGATAATGTGCCAAGTCAAATGTGTATGTAAGATGCTAAAAATGTAATATTTGCATTTGATTTTTGCAATATTCGCTGTGTATGTTTTGTATTGAATACAAATACAATAAATACTATAATACTATATGTCTGTATTACGATTTTGTTTTCGATGGGGGCCGTGAAATATTTTAATTTTTCCAAAAGGGCCTTTACCATCCATAGGTTTGGGAAGCACTGTTATAGAAAATAGGTTGAAGAAACGAAGGTTGGATTACAGGAGAATCCCATTATAGGACTAACATTGGATTAAGGAAGCTTGACCTTGTAGTAAAGAGAAGAGATGAGTTAGTCGTTATTGACATACAAGTTGTGGGTGCTGAGCAACCACTCGCTGTCTTCTTCCATCATGAGAAAGCTGCCTACTGTGCTGTAGACCAACCAAGACGTGGTACAGCTACTTCAGGAAGAACACTGCATCATACCAAATTTACCTCTTAGTTTACCTCTTTTTGCTAAGCGTTGAATCCTCTTTCGAATGATTTTAAGATACTCTATTTGAGTGCCTTGCAGGGCACACTGGCAGTAAGGAGGACTTAGCAGAGATTGATTTCTCGAATCGCCATTCTAAAGATGGATAGCAAAGGATGTTGTTTTTGTTGCTTACGTTTTTTTTTTTTTTGGTCCTACATGGGACCATAGTACATGTAGCACTGTTTTAGTGCGATGGTAGAAAAATAACACAAATGTAAGCTTTCGTGAGTTACATAAAATAAAGGCACCTAGTTATATTTGTCTAGTTTGATACATTTCTGTCATTTTTTTTCTCTCGATAAATCACACCTGTGTGATAAAGCAATGATAAATTTCATATATTTAAGAATCCAATCCAACGCAGGGAAATAGAAATCTTGTTTTTCCATTAAGGCAATAATATGAATGCGATCAGCCAGTGAAAACCAAGCAGTGCTTGTTGTATCACATATAATAAACAGAAACTGTCCCAGTCTGGAAATACTGTAGTTTAAGCTGTATTAGTGAAGTAACAATAAACGAAAGCTTGCTGTTTCCTGTGTAAATATTTAGCTACTCTAGCGAAGATGAAATTTTCTAAATTCTTTTTTCTAAATAAAGGGAAACAGTCTAGAGTAGAGAAATATAAAAATAGATCAGAGATTTCTATGGGAAAACAACTGCTGTTTTCTTAGTGTTTGTAAATTGAGTTACAGCGAAATGACTGTTTTCAAAATTGCACTCTTTTTATCATCACCGGAACAAATTGATTATACCTAAACTGCATCTTGGAATGCCTAATAGATTAAATGACTATTTAATACAAATCTCGGATTATACATAAACCTACAAAAAACAAAAACAATGATAACCTCAAAATCAGACATTGAACTCTTAAAGATACAAATTGGCAATAAACAAATTGAGAATGTAAACAAGTTCACTTATCTACTGGGTCAAGATGGCCGCCGCTCAAAAACCGACATTAAATACCGAATTGCTAAGGCAACCGTGGCCTTACAGAAGTTAAAACCATTGTGGGGAGATAACAGAATATCAATCACAACCAGACTAAGACTAATTGATACCTTGGTGAATTCTATCCTCTTGTATGGTTGTGTGGCCTGGACTTTATTGAAGGAAGATGAGATGAGACCCCTGTCTTTTGAAATGAAAACTTACAGAAGACTTTTGAGAATTCCCTATATCGCTCACGAAGCCAATGAAAATGTTCGAAAACTGATTGATTCAATAGACGGGAGAAAAAAGGGAAAATATTCTGACAGTCATCAGAAGAAGACAGATGAAATGGTTCGGACATGTGGAGAGGGTTAATGGCATTCCAAAGCAAGCACTAAAAGGAATCGTCCCGGGATCAAGGTTAGGAGTCGAGCTCGATTAAAATGGACTGATAACATAAAAAAACGGACAAATTCCTCCCTTTCTCAACTGACATCAAGAACAAGAGACCGAGATGATTGGAGGAAGCTAACAAAGAATATCACCTACCAGCCATGAGTGACCCAACGGTCCATTTAGGACTACGGAAGAGAAAGAAAGAATATAAATCTCACAATCGTTCTTTATTCTTATTACTGGCTAGAAGGAAGGAATAGCACACTAATTAACAGGCTATTATAGATAGCCCAAAATGCTGTTCAACAAGTTTTATTTATCATTTAATTTATTGATTTAAATGTGACATCCACCCATGAAAGGTTGTACGTCTATAATACTTTACTACTGTGTGTGCGCTAAGGTTATTTTTTTTATTGAATTAATTTTATATGTATTTCTATATTATTTATATTTTGCACAATGCGGAAACCCTGTTTTCTAAAGACCAAACATGGCATGTTTTACACCGGACGATGAAATTAATCTCCCATTTAATGTCGCTATTATTACCCTGTTGGAAATACGAGTCAACACCACAAAGCATAGATAGCATATTTGTATCGAATCCCCTGCATACAGAATTTCTAATCTTCACGTCCCATATTTTGCTATCGAACTTTTAGCGCATTTTGTAAGTAATGAAACTTAAGTGTATCAATATTAGATTTGGAATTCTCTCGTTATTTTTAAAAGAAACATGTGAAATTAATTACTTTAACTCTTCTGCGCCTTTGTATTACCAAATAATGGAAGAAATTAAAGCCTCATCTCAATGCGGGAGAATCCTACGTTATACTACTACTAATAATAATAATTAAAATGAAAAGCCAAACGGCTAGTTTTCTGGCAACTTAATAGATATTAAAGGGATAAAAATCCTATGTTGTTATATAGCCAGTAAGTGAAACTCAAGATCGAGGACTACGATCTATGAGTTTCAATGCCGAAAAACTATCGGCGAAGGCAATTCGAAGCAAAGGTGGAGCAAGATCCCTCACTATTCTTGATATTCTCTCATAATGTAAAACACAGCTCCTAGGAGATGTAATACTGTTATTACATTATGAGGAGAGGTCACTACCCTCAAAGTTCTTTACACTAAGCTTTGATATCTTCCAGGTCTACCTACTCAGTGATGAGACCGCAAAAAAGGTTGAAACCAGTCTGGGTAGTGACCTCTCCTCATAATGTAATGACAGGATTACATCTCCTAGGAGCTGTGTTTTACATTATGAGAGAATATCAAGAATAGTGAGGGATCTTGCTCCACCTTTGCTTCGAATTGTCTTCGCCGATAGTTTTTCGGCATTGAAACTCATAGATCGTAGTTCTCGATCTTGAGTTTCACTTACTGGCTATATAGCAACATAGGATTTTTATCCCTTTAATAATAATAATAATAATAATAATAATAATAATAATAATAATAATAATAATAATAATAATACGCAAACTACTTAGTTAAAAACAGTATCAATCAGTTTATTTCTGTAATTAGTCCTGTATATAAAAGGTCTTGTTCGAAATTCCTAAAAAATATTTCGACAACCAACTGACTACATCGCCAATTGAAACGTTAAGTAAACTAAACTTGTATATCTGTGATGAATTAGCAGAAAAACCATACTGTTATGATAAGGATCCAGATTAACACAGAATAACAGTCAATCAGAGGAAAAAAAAAATTAATGAAAAATGAAACGAAGAGGCGTATAAAATAACACTACGGGTTATTTCATGACAGGTCGCCGACGTTGGATGCACATATCACGCCTGCAGCAGTCTCCAGGAGCGATGACTGATTTATATCTGTTGGTTCATATTCGTGACATAATAAAATATTAAGTATATAAACCAAAACTCGGGGTAATAGGCAAATATAAAATTTAGTGGAAAGAGCAAGCTAAGGATGTGCTTTATTAATAGAAGAATTATCACACGTTAGCAGTTATCGCATTCAAACTAAAGGACCAACATGTTGACTTTAATATTGAAGGTTTCTAAACCAAGCCTAAACTTAACTAATGATTTCAATTGCTTCATATCCATCAACCTTTAGTGCAATTACTTATTGCATTCGAGTTACGTTCGGGCAACAACTATTAAATCCTATCCTAATTTACGCTTGCGCGTACACGTACACCTTTTACCGTGTACCAATTAAAAACCGAAATCCTACAGAATAAGTTGGTTACTCCTTATTCCTGGAGGTGTCCTATGTCTGTGGATGCGTGTGATCACGGGGCCGATTTGCCTGTTCTGGGGGACGAAAAATCCGAGTTTTTGGGTGAAAAAAAAACCATACATCCGTATGAGACCGGCTAACTCACCTTTAGTCCAAAGAGACCAGATAAAGGTTCCTCACGTCACTGACGGGAATCTAACCCATGTCTTTCCGACCAAAGGGCTTCATGTATACTGACTGAGCTACGAAGGGTCTAACTATTAAATAATTGAACTAAAAGTTGCGATGTTAAAATTCAAAGCTTTCTTGATATAATGCAAGCACACCATAAACTGACTGATGACCTGGTAGTGAAGGAGGTATCAAATACTCCGTGATACTACGGAATTTTGGCCTAGGGATAGCGTACTCGTTCTTCAACCAAAGGGGAAGGGGGAAGGCTAGTTCGAATACCACCGTCTGCATAAATGTTGTGTGAATGCCCTTAGGAGGCAGATGAATTTCATCGCCCGATGATGTGAATCACCCCTCCCCCCCACACACTCATTTTAAAGCTAACGTTAAAATTAATTTAAAGCTAATGATAACATTAGTTGAAATTAATTATGTAAAAGTAATTTACATTTAACCAAGTTGTTTCAAATATCATCTTAGACTTCGAATTATGAAGTTCGCAGTATTTATTGTAATGATGCCAAAAACTGAGAATTGTAATGTGCGAAATTTTGAACGTTTGAATCTTATCCTGCTTATGAAATTCTCAACATTTCTAGAAGTTCTTAGGCAATCTACTCTCGATTTTTGCGCAAGCGTGTGACTGTGTACTCATGCATCTTGTACTCCTCAAAGAATATCTTTCAAATGAAGGCAAGATGTATTACCAAGAAATATTATCTCCTCTCTTCGTGGATTCATAATTGGACTAAAGAGATTGCACTAAGATTTCTTTTCATTGATACAAAGTTCTGGAAAGTATTATGTTGTTAGCAGAACAGAAATGGGATTAAAAGTTTTTTATTTAAAAAAAAAGAACCGAACAAAAAAAAACTTAGAACATCAATAAATGTGCATGCTCTTTAATGACCTAGCCTCGTGCCATTGGTACTACCCCAATTACATTCCCTGTACCTCTTACCTTCTTGCTTTAGTTATAATTGGACAGCATTCGACCGAGATGGGACTGCTAATTACGTTTCTATGAAGAGTTGCACGAGACTTCTGTGATAAGGTATATTGATGGGCTCCTTTCACACACACTACTTTAGAAAGAGCTTTTATGATGCTTCGTAGTGTGGGCTATTAACGTTGAGCGTATACCAATACTTTCATTAGACGAACAGATTTCTACTTGCTTACGCAGGGTATGTCCGTTTTTATCGCTTCGTGTTCATGCTTTTTTGCTAATCATTCTTGGGCTTCGTAGCATTCTTTTTTGTTTTGTCCTTTTGTTTATGAATCAACTGACAATCTATTACTGCGTTTGTGTTTTTCTTGTCCTGATCCACATAGAAGTCCTTGTTTTTTTTCCATTATCGCCTTTTCATAAAATGAAGAAATAGGAGTTTTGTTTAACATTTCCGTACATATGAATATACTGCAATGACTGCACGGAATTTAAAGATATTTGGTATTTAAAATGATTTTTGCCATATTTTGTCGAGTCATTTCAAATATCGGTTTCGATCAAACTAATTTTAGTGGCATCATTGGTCTGATCATCTACTTGCAGATAATTTAATATGGAAGATGAGTAACGAATCTGCAGCAAGTGTTCATAGATAATCTTACCAATAATTCTAACCAATGATGCGTTAGAACAACAATTAGTATGCAAATGTCAGGTCCCAGAATCATTTAAAATATTGATATTCACTCATCAATCAGCCAATGCATTTTGTAAGACAGACGCAATAAATAATCAACCCATCATATTCTATTGCAACATAAATTATTCTTATTACGCCATTTATTCTTCGTTCTTTTTTTTAATGTTTATCGCTTTATAGATGTGTTTACTACAAACCAAAACCAAAATATACAAAACCTTAATAAGAAAAATGACTTGCATTGTGAAACGTAGTTCTTAAATGATGGTAAGTTGAGACTACAATACCAAGGTGAAATCATATCTTGTAGCAATTTGCCTTCGAACCATTTTAATCAACAAACGTAGCTGCAAAATGATAGGATAATTATGTGGCTTCAAAAAGCTATGTTGCATGGTAATCCTCGCTTTAGGCGATTTCTATTTGTATGATTTATAGCATTATATTGTTGTCATTATATTTGGGCGTGACATTAGGTGAGACATCTACTTTAAAGATGTATGCATTCATTTCAAATAAGTAATTTAAGTTTTTGTGTGTTTCTAATTAAAAATATTTCAATGGCTCTTAACTGCTCTCTTTATTAAGGTTTCTTTTTAACGGATTCGCTGTACTCAGACATAGTTTAAGGACGCATCTCTTGTCCAGAGGGAGTAACTGCTTAGCTGTGAACTAAAGGTGAGTTAGTCAATCTCGATCATTGAGGGTAAGGATTTTTTACCCTACGGAAAATGGAGTTTTTTCATCTCACAGAACAATAAAACGCGGTGAAGGTTCTTGTATCTTAAGTCCCGTGTCAAATTGTTTGCCATAGTATAATTGCCAATGACATCCTCCCAAGAAAAATGGGATCAAGATGTGAGCCGCTTTAACAGCTGACATGAAGAAGAAATGCAGAGGTCTCATTTGAGAATTTTTGTCTTTCATATATTGTAAGAATAAAAATCTTTGGTGAGCGACAATAGTTGTATTTTTTGAGATTCGATTAGAATAACAGAGAAAAGTTATTAATAAGCTTCATCTGGCTGGATTTGTTTGTTCTGAAATATTCTAGATCAGGGGGTTCTCAACCTTTTCCAGTGGCGTACCACTATATTTACTTCAAGACATCAGATGTACCAGTAAGCAAATCTGTTTTCGTACCACCCGGCAGTGGCTTACGCACCACCAGTGGTACGCGTACCATAGGTTGAGAATTCCTGTTCCACATCATTCCAAAAGAGCCGACCACATCTGTGAACCGGCTAACTCCCGTGCATTTGAAAATAGCCTTAAAAATATTCCCACAGTGCTAGGAGGGAGAGATCCACATTTTCAAGCCTTATGGCAAGTGTTGCTGGTCTTTGAAGCAATCTGAAGTCTTCCTGAATGTCCATCCTTTAAATGACCGCCTTCGTATTAACTACTAGCTACAGAATGATTTATACGTCAAATGAACGTGGCACAAAGTGTAGCGATTATGAAGTTCCACATAACAAATAAAATTAAGGAAATAAATTTAATTGGCTTTTTATCAACATTCGCTAATCCAGAACACAACAAATATTATCAGTTAAGTGGGGTTTTAGATTTTTTGCAAGCCGAGATTTTTTCAGAGGGAGTTTCTGAGAATGTTTAAATACAGTGTCACATTGCTCAGTTTGCTGCTTCTTCAGATCTTATTAATGCATTCCACTTTAATCAAATCGCCTCGCTTTTATCACTAGCTGATTGCAGTTCGAGTTTTCCCCTTGGGAATTATAAAAACAAATAGTAAATAATGTTTAACGCTCTGTGTGGAATCACCAAGTGGAACCTCCAAAAAATAGAAAAGACCTATTTAGATGCTAAATAAGGGTTGCTAGCTAATTTATTATACAGTTTGCCCACAGCACGAGCATACCAATTTTTTTTAGTTTAAGTAACATTTTATATATAAAAAATAAATTTGTAGGTTGCTTCTTTTGAAGAATTCTAACTAGGAAAAACTGGACATCAAAATAGAGTAGACACTTACTAGGTTTTATTTCTCGTAATAAAATATAATTGAAGATTATTCGGATATATAGAGACGAATATTTGATCTGCGGTTCTTTTTATTTACATACCAGGAATTAAAGACTTCCTACGTGTCTTACGTGTCATAGTAATAAATGACTAGATTTTAGATTTATTCTATACACGAAACGCATTAAAAAACAAAACAGATAACATAAAGTTATCTTCGTGCAGCTTACAGAATCAATTGAAGGACATTATATTATGTTGAAGAATGTCTGAAAGGAGATGAATTAATTTTCATTTAATATTATATCAAGATAAAACCAATGTGTTTTGTTTAATCTCTCCCAATCAGTATTTAAATTTCAACAACTCATAGAGATATATTTAGTGCATTTTATTTCACAGAATGAGATGGTTTTTCTCCTAACCGTTTGATAAAATATTGATAAACTATAAAAAGAGAAGAATATTATACAGCAAAAGTTGGTCGATTGGTAGAGCCTCCGCTACCAATGGCTCACACAAAAAGTTAAGCAAGTTTGAATTGTTGGAAGTTGGAAAGGGTTCTATTGTTCAATGCTGTTGGCACACTCTCCCTCGATGAGTCTATGGACTCCCTGGAGGTGTCATGTAATAATAATAATAATAATATCAAATATGTTATCATTTCAAAATGGCTCTATATCCGTAATCACTCACGTACACAGGGGAATTAAAGAGGTAGCCTTAGGATAATAATATGCCACTAACTTTCCCTTCTACGTATATAAATTTTGAAAAAGCTCATTCTTCTTTCCATCTAAAAAGCATTACAAGTTTGCAAATCATGTGTGAATCAGAAACAAGTTTTGCCACATTCTGAATTCAATTCAACCAAAGTTATTTTTTTATCATACAGTCATTCACTTTGAACATAAGGATTTCTGCTCACGATTAACAGAAAGTTGACCAGAAGACAAACAGCATGTCGTTTTCAGTAGCCCTATTTCTAGTGATGGTTATAGGAACATAAGTATAATGTTCCTGAATGATGTTACAAATAATGGAAGATAAAAATGAACAGAAATCGGATTTAATAACATAACCGTAAGAACTGCGTTATTTATCTATTGCAAATTACTATACAAAATTGCTTCGAAAAATAAAATACACCCAAGTTAAAATTGGGTGAACGCAGTAATAATAACCAATCATGAACAATAGATATAACAGTGACAGAAAAATAAAATCACTCAGATGCTATATAAATAAATTTCTGTCAAGGCAAGATGCTCTGTATTTGGCTGAAATTGCGCTTGCCAAAAGTGCTTGGAGAGAGAGAAAGAGAGAGAGAGAGAGAGAGAGAGAGAGAGAAGGAGCAGAGTCATTTAATTTATCTATACAGTATATTTATTTATATTAATATATATTTTTGAAAGGTACTTTAATATTCATTGTTTACATTGCATGATTCACACACACACACACACACACACACACACACACACACACACACACACACACACACACACACACACACACACACACACACACACACACACACACACACACACACACACACACACACACACACACATTAGCGTCATGGGCAATTTTATGCCTTATTGTTTCAAATGTGAACAGATAGATGTTTTAATTCCCATGAGTGCTCTAACTTGTCCATAAAATATATTAATGTAATTATTTCTCATTAGTTCATGAAAAAAAAAGGATCTGTATAAATGAAGAATGTTCCAAATAAAGTGTGTTACGAAATCACTTTCACATGAAGTATTATCCAAACGTTATTAGGTTATTGCATTTTTTTCTATAATAGCATGCACTTGCTACTCCATTCTATCCCCTCATTATTAATATTCAACGTTTGAAGAGTTGTGTACATTGAACTGGAAAAATATAGCGTGCAATTTTTACTTATTTTGTACGTTGGTGATGTCATTACATTTCTACAATTCAGTATAAATCTGAATTTTAAAGAAAAAAAAAAAGAAAAGAAAAATCGACAAGTGTGTAATCCTGGGAGTAATGAGGATGGAATAACGATCGCGGTGTCTTTGATCAGTAATTACTTACCGTAGAGTGAGAAGAGACATCATTGCATGTTGATTTTATATCAAAATTCTTCAACTTTATGTATATAAAAAATCCAGTTTTGGAACATGCAAAAACCAATGAAGTCTTTTGAGTTTTGCTTCTTGTTTTCTAAGCAAGGTTTAATATTTTTAATTTTTCGGTGACTTTTTTTTCAACTTTGAAAAAGTGGAAAAAACAGAACTCGATGCATATGCGGTGTACTTTGATAACCACCTCAAAGGCATAACACGCACTGACACTTTTAAGATAGGTATTACTTCTCTGTAATACAAGAAATAACTTTGAAATACACATGGATTATCCACTGGTTTCTATAGCATCAATGATAATGATGCTATAATGATAGTTAGGGCTGGAAACTGGTCGTTCACACACTTCATATAATAATTATTTTTTTATCTGAATCCCATTCACAAAAAGTTATAAATTTATTTTTAATTAGTGCCATGGATAGGCCGCTTCCCTCTTTTTTTTTTTTAATATGAATCCCACCAGGAAATTCTGAATTTTTTCTTTTCATTTTCTCTCTTCACAATGCCACATACCATGGTTCCAAAAGCGGGAGACAGAAAGAGGCCCAAGCCCGAACAATATCCTGCAACTATTCAGCTTCTGACCTGGGGAACGCCAAGAAATTATTTGAAATCACCCTGAGAGAGTCCAAAGTCCAGTAAGTCAATTATAACTATGCTGACATATGCCGCTATAGAATACAGAATACAGTTCGGGAAGTAAATTTTAGTATAAGATATGTCGTTCTTCCTGAAGTAATTATCCAGCTCTTTGTTTACATCATAGTAAGAAAGTCTCTCGTGATGGAGGGTAGTGGAGTAGTTGACCAAAACTAATGAGCTGAACGTCGATAATAACTCATGCATCTGATCTCTTTACTAAAAGGTCAGGATTCTTTCTCGCTGTCCAACCTATTCTCTATGGTTCTCATTATCGCATTGTATCTTTTGGCAAGTACTCCATTTACGCGATAGCAACACTGCGCAACATGAGCCAAAGTTTGTATACCAGGGCAACCCGCTGAAGTTATTGTCATCATCCATCCCTGAAAATCAGCATTCGATTTCGGCGTTCTCTAGATCTGACGGTTACCTACTTCTTCCTATGAGCCACCTGAAGGAAGAGGTGTATGTGAACAAGCCCCGGACAATCCAACAGCTGAAGGTGAATATCCGTGCCGAAATTAAGCTGTTGCAGCTAGAAACATTAACAGCTGTCACAGAATAGGCCGTAGAAAGCAGCCGACTTTGTGAAGCCGAAAATGGAAGGCATTTACAGGATGTGTTTTTTTTCATAACTAATAAAACAATATCTAAATTCTGTGTTTCATTATAATAAAAAAGAATAAAAATAATTAATAAATAAAAATGTTATTAAATGTTTAAATCCCTTTGTGACTTATGGGCCACCTTGTATATTCCAATCCAGGCTGGAGACAAGTCTCATCCGATTAGACTCTTTAGCTTCTTGTAATGTTGACTGAATGGTGGATCATTAAAGCCAGTCATCTCCTTTGTTCTGCCAAGGCAGTCGGAATCGGTGTCTTTCTACTAGCACTTATGCAGAAGTACGTCGATAATCATCCTTAATACATGAAGTCCTGGAAGCAGCACGCCAAAGAAATGTGTGCTCTGGAAGCAGCACGCCATAAAATAGAGAGCACACGTTTCCTTAATCTGAATAGACGTAACTAGGCACTGACTATCGCAACGAGGTTTCCAAGACGTCCATGGTTCACAGCAGTGAACTATGGACGTCTTGGAACTTTTGCTCTTTTGGAGATAGATCTAGCTCCTTTTTTCTTCCCTAGCTCCAAAAACTTTAATCTAGCACCTACTTCAAATCTAGCTCCTTCAGAACTAGTTTCAGCTCTTTTTACTTGTTTATATAACTTACTGTTAAAAAAATTGTTTTAAAAGTTCTCCAGATGTTCGCATTTGATAAGGAATTGTATTGTACGTTTGGTGAGAGCATAGTACACTTTTCAAACGCATTGAAATTGAAAAGAGGGTGCCGATCAATCCGAAAGGCAAAATCTAGGGACAATAGTGAGGCCAGCTATGACGTATGCTATGGAAACTGTGGCCCTTAGGAAAATTAACATCAGTAGGATGGAGGTAGCAGAGATGAGAATGCTTAGGTGGATGTGCGGTGTGACCAGAAAGGATCGTCTGAGAAATGACTAAGTGAGGGGAGTGAGAAATGACTATGTGAAGGGAACAGTGAACGTTACGAACTTAGGAGCGAAGATACAGGAGGCAAGGTTAAGATGGTTTGGTCATGTGATGAGGAGAGAGGACGAATATGCGGGAAGAAAGGTCATGCAGATGGATGTGCAAGGAAGGAGGAAGCGTGGGGGCCAAAGAAGAGATGGAGGGAGCTGGTAGAAGAGGACTTGAGGATGAAGAACTTGGATGTGGTGACAGCCCAAGACTGGAGGATGTGGAGGAGACTCATCAATAACAGCGACCCCACTTAAGTGGGACAAGCTGCAGAAGAAGAAGAAGATGATCGTACACTTTTCAAACGCATGATGCCATCAGTCAGTCACGTGGCCCAACAGTCTGCCATTTTGTGCTTTAAAGTTGATATCACCGCTACAAGTTAGCCTTTATACAGTGTTCTGGTTGGTAGTTACGATAGCGAGTGGGATGTTTTCAAAGACTGATCGTAATTCGTTGCAGTAAAGAGTTATATACCTTTCTTCAAAAATGAGCAAAGAGAAAAAATAAAGCTCTCAAGCAAAAATTTAGAAGGGAGTGGTTGCAAATGGGAATGTTTAGTAAATGGCTGTGTGAAGTTCCTGCTGACGCTACAAAAGGCCACTGTACGTTTTGCAGATGTCATATAGCTGCTAAATATTGTCAGCTTGTAAAGCATAGCGAAACTAAGAAACATCTTCCTGCAGTTCCATATAAGGCTGTTTCTATTACAAATATGCTTGTGAAAAAATCTGATGAGACCGCGAACTTTGAAGGTAGGTTAGCATTACTTCTTTGTTGTCACTCATCATTCAACAGTTGCGATCATCTAGTAGATCTTTGCAAAAATATCATCCCAGAGAGTCGAAGTATGCCAGAGGTAAAAGTGCACCGAACTAAGTGCTCTGCATTTGTAAAGAATATTCTAAATGAGCATTTTAAAGATCTAATTGCAGACATTGGAGATGAAAATTTCAGCTTACTAATAGACGAATCGAATGATATCACAGTGAATAAGATTTTAAGAATGGCCATCATTTATACAGCAAGAAATTCAACAAAATTATGCATACATTTCTAAGCATGGTGGTTCTAGAAAAGTGGGACACTAGTGGTATTGTGGCTGCACTGAAAAAAGAGCTCTTGACCAAGAAAGTGGACATTAAAAATCTCATTGAAATTGGTACAGACAGTGCCAGTGTTATGGTTGGGTGTTAATAATGGCGTTTATGAACAACTGAAGACATATATTCCTTCCTTAATTTTAATTAGATGTGTATGCCATTCATTACAACTGGCAATGTCTCACACATGTGAAGAATCTCTCCCAAGAAAATTAGAATTTTTAGTTGCCGAAACGTATAAGTGGTTTTACATTCTTCTTCAAGACAAGCAGCATACAAAGAGCTGTATCAAACTATCAACGAATATGATGCTCCTCTGAAAATTATAAGCAGTTGTACAACAAGGTGGCTCTCCATTGAACCTGCAGTAGACAGAATTCTCAGCTAGTGGTTGGAATTAAAAACTCACCTCGAAGTCATGAGTGTGACTGAGAAATGTTACAAAGCTCAAATTTTGTGGGAGATGTACAAAGATGAAAGGAATCTGTTGTACCTTTTATTTTTGCATCCTGTTCTAGTTCAAGATCAGCGAGTTAACAAAATTTTCGAATCTAACAGTGAGGATAAGATGAGATTATTTGAAGACCTTTCTCGTTTGATTCGCTCTATTGCTAATATGTTAGTGCTACTATCATCCACAGTCGACTCTCCAGAGTCAGAGATTGATGACTATTTGGATCCCAATCCAAATCGTGGTTACAGATTTGAAAGAAAAATTTCAGAGTTGATGATACAAAAGAAAATAACGCAAAATAATGAGCGAAATCTTAGAAGTAGAGCAAGACAGTTTCTCCTTGGTCTCTTCAAACAGCTTAAACAAAGGTTGCCTGAAAACTTGAATATTTTAAGAATGATATCTTCTTTTCTTTTTCTGTTGACAATACCCTAAAACATAGAAAAGAATCTGATACTCTCATCTTAGAAATAACGCTGAAAACAGAGAAAATGTTCCTGCTGTTGAATACCAGTACAATACTATCCACTTAAATAAATGGACAAATACAGAAAACACTGAGCTATTCTGGACTGAAGTACTAGAATATAAAGACGCACCTGGAATGAATTCATTTAAAGAAATTGCTCAGTGTGCAATAAATTTATTAATACTGCCAAATTCTAATGCGGGAATTGAACGAAATTTTAGTTCAATGAATTTTAGTTCGTGAATGTAGTTAAAACTAAATTAAGAAACAAGATGGAATCACCAATGCTGACAACAATTTTATCAGTCAAGTATGGCCTCAGGCGTAACAAGAAGTGCTGTGCAGACTATCATTTACCACCATCTACACTCAGTAATATTGGAACAATGGTTACATATAATAAAGCTGAAAATCTAAGTGAAATCGTGGGTGAATTAAGCGCAGAAGACCACATGGAAGATGTATTTAGCCGCTTATATGCAAGGATCACTTCAACTTGAATAAAGTAAGTAACGTAAAAGTATTAGCTACTACCTTTAAAATTTTAGCTTCAAATTTTTATTTTTAACTCCTTTTTAGCTCTTTTTTTATGATTTAGCTGTTTTTAGTAATTTTCATTTGGCAACATTCACAGTGGTATGGAAAAGTGATAATGGCATGAGGAGGAAAACTCAAGCGAGAATAGACTGCTGAGTAAACGGTTAAATACTACTGGGACAGTACAGAGAACAGACAGAGACTTTACTTATACATACCGGCCACTGAATTAGAAACGTTTCTGCAGATGTACGTAAATGTCATTTACGCAAAGAATGCAGCTGGTCACTAATCTTCAATGGTGTTGGTCACAATGGGAAAAGCAAACGATCTTTTGCAGTTCGATAAAGAGCTTATCGTGGGTGTCCGTCTGGCTGGAGCCACAATTCTGAAGAGGGTAGAGCTAACTGGTTTCTCAAAAATGTGAGATATCCCAGTTTTTGAATCGGTGGAAAAATAAACATGTGGTCCTTAGACAGTTTGTCAGGAACGAGGTCGTCGTTGACTGAGAAGGCTTGTACGGACAAACAGAACTTCCTGCGTACAGCAATTCACGGAACCATTTAATGAAGGCTGTTCCCGACCAACGGTTAAAGACGATCGGTATTGGCATTCGCATGCCTATATGGCGATTTCTGCTAAAAGGAAAGATCGTCTATATTGATATCAGAAACACCATGACTGGACACTGGAAGACTCAAAAAAAAAAAAGTCGGGTGGTGCAACGAGTTACGGTACACCTTGTTCTGTACCGACGGTGGGCTGGTGCCCCATGCAGAATGAACCCAGCTTCCCTTGTAAACACAATTCAAAGTTCTGGAAGTGGTGCCATGGTGTGGGGGGATGTTCTGTAGCTACGGATGGAGTTCCTGATATTGCTGGAAGATTGGGTGTGCTCTAAGGAATATCTGAACATTGTTGCCGATCAGGTTCATCCTGCAATGTTGTCTTTTTATCGACACAGGTGACGATTGTTTCATGGACGACAACGCTACTGTCCATCGCGCAAGAATTGTTCATCGGTGATTCAGCGATCACGACAGCGAGTTCCACCATTTTATGTGGCCATCACAAAGCCTGAATTTAAACCCAATTGAGAATATATGGGACATGTTAGAAAAACAGATCCGGTAGCAAAGTACTGTTCCGTCAAATTTTAGCCAGTTAAAGGACTGTCTGGTGAACAATTTCTAGTGAATTGCAGCACATATTCGTATGTGCTGCAATTCGGGCTGAAGGAGGTCCATCACTGTTTGTATAAAAGTTTCTAATTTAGTGGTCGGTATGGTAGGACTAAACTGTTTTAGAATGTAAGAAAAATGAAGTAATAAAGAATGAACATCTGCTGCTGAGGTTTAACATGTTCATTGTCAATCACGCGATATCGCGCGATGCGAGTTCTCACCAAACGGCCGATCACACGCTATCGCGTTGACGTCGCTAACTAAATAAATAAAAAAAAAAAAATTGGCTACCACACGAAATTCCAATTTTCAGCTTGGCAATGAACGATAAGCGTGATGCGAGTTCTCACCAAACGGCCGATCACGCGTTATCGCGTGGACGTCGCTAACTAAATAAAAAATTAAAAAAAAATTGGCCACCACACGAAATTCCAATTTTCAGCTTGGCAATGAAAGTGTTAAGGACTTTTCGAATAGAGGAGAGAAAAAATTATAGACTACTAATATTAGCTAATGTATTTTACATTAATATAAGTACCACGAATGAGCTAAGCAAGGACCCTCACAAACATTTACTCCCAGTGAAATTCGAATCCATAGCCAGTTTGTTGGAAATCCGGTACATTATGCACACGACCAATACAAAAAAAAAAGAAAAAAAAAGCTTCTTTGAATTTGCAGCATATTTCTATTTGTTATCATTCTTTTAGACAGTAAATCAGAGCTTTGATACAGCTCTGAAATGAAGCTGTATGGCTCTTTCTTCATTAATTATCTAGTTGCTTAAAAACAAGTATCGTAATGTAAACTGTCTTACACTCCACTCCAAGTAATGGTGTGTCTTGTTAACGAGTCAAGGACTCCTGACGTTTTTGATGATGGAATTTGTCACATATTATGAGACAGATACAAGAACAACCTGTAATTTTTGTGGAAACAAACACGAAAGTATAAAAGTCATAGTCGTCAAGTAAGCAAAAGAAGCAATTTTGTTAACAGAAAGACTAATAATACGATTGCTAAAAGAACACTGTAATATCCCCAGATTCTAATTCTCATCAATCCATGCGATTAACAAGCAAAAAGTAATCAACGAAGATATTTTGGTCGGTCTTTAAACATAAGCTAGTTTCTGACAAACATTTTTTGACATAATAAAGTAAATTTAGAAGGAAACTGAATATGTTACCTGGCTTTTGGTGATGTCTTCTTTAGAAGTTGGTTTTAAGTAGCACCGTTCACTGAGAAAAATTACATCCCACAAAAAAGGAGTACAGTGTTCATTTTTTTCTTCGTCAACTTAAAGAGAATAATACAGTCTCAAAGTGAAGTGTTTAAAAAACATGAAAGCCAGAACAAAATTAAGTTCTAATGAATTTTATTGTTAGAACGTTGTCTCCACTAAATTAACTTTTCTGTCTTTTTTAAAAGGCCACCTTAACGTGTTGAATGTGCCTCTTTAAAACTTATACAGAAGAATATTTCAGTGGAAAATGAATATGTGCATTACACAAATAAACCCTGGTAAAATTTGTTTTAATTCTGGTCGAAAGATAGATTTAGGTCGTTGTCAAAGGATTAAACAGCTTAAAATCGTTTAAGAGGTTTATAACTGACTGTTACACATTTACAAAAATGTGAACATGTAAGTCAATTAATTCGTATGTGAACATTTTTATGACTTTGAATTCTAAATAGCTAATGAGATACTGTCTGTAAAATAAGATTTTACTTTCTAGAAGGTGAATGATGAGGCATCTTTCTTTGTTTTGCAGCCAGCTAAAAACATTTTAGAACGTTCTGGGTGAATTAGAAACATGTTGAATCCGGTACTAGAAGGTCAACTTTTCTAGTAAAAAAAATGAAGTATCAAAAGAAACTCTCAGGACTGTGTCCTGCCTCCGGCTAAATAAATATTGATTGGAAGAAATCAGAGAAAACAGGATATTTTCACAGCGACTGAATGGGTCCTCCAATTCTGTAATGCGACGCACACTTGGATAGTGTGACTCCAAGGAATACCGAGTAGTTTTAATGTAAGTTTGCAATTTCCATAATTCCCAATGCATAAAAATCTGTCTACAGCACAATTAATGGTTCCTATAAATCCTCAGATAGGTTCGCTAGTGACCAGAGGCAAAACGCAGAGAATTTCGCCATTAATCTTAACTCCTTTATTCCTCTGGGAAGATCTGTGATTGTGCAAGCAAATATATCATGACATAAAGTTCAGAAAGCCCCCAAACTTATACATCTTTTCTTAATTTCAAAAATAATAATAATAATCTCTTCTGAAAGAAATAGTACGCAGTCATATCCACCACGGAACTAAGAAACATAATTAAAATCTGCATGAAATGTAGAATTCAATGTATTTAAAATTCATAGCTTAATAAAGAATAACTAATTGATCATCTAAGTCTATTCTTTACGAATGACAATGATTTCTACTCTTTGTCCAAAATGAGAAGCAGCATCCAGACGTCATATCATCAGAGAAGTCATAAAAACTAAAGAGATGCATGCTGCATTATAACGATAATATGCTTTGCATGACTGAATATTACAATTTCTTATTTTCGAGCTCTCTTTGTTAAGAGAGAGTTAAAACTTTTTGGTGCTAAGAATGTAAAATTTCTGCAGAATATTTCTTTTTGTCTGAGGTATGTGGAAAAGTAGACCATCTTCCCTAACATTAATAAACATTGGATTAATTAACATTAATCCAATGTTTATTCCGTTGTAATAAGATGAGCATGCTATAAACGTATATCTGCCTAACGGTGAGGTGAATTAAATTAGTGCTACCTGCAGTATAGTTATAATTGAAGAATATTTTGTGAGTATATTTTTTGGCTACTAACTTAATTAATTTTAGAATAAGATTACACTGGGTTTTTTTATGACCAATAAATTTAATGATAAATTATGCCAACAAGTTTCACCAACTGGGCTGTTTGGCTTCTTCAGGGCATACAAATTTATTGGTAAAAAAAAAACAGTGTAATCTTATTCTGAAGAATATTTTCTTAAATATTCCATTGTACGGATATTTTTGTATGCTCCGCTCCCAGCTACAAATTCCATACCGAATTTTTGAGTATATCATTGCATAATGACATCAAGCAGGGTCTATCATCACATGTGCAACTGTTTGCTGATGATGCGAAGATAGGCAGGGTAATCAGGGATGCTACTGTATTCAGCAATTACAAAATGATTTGAATAAACTGGAAATTTGGGCAAATGAAAATGGCTTTCAGTTTAGTGTTAGTAAGCGTAAAGTTATGCACTTTGGCGTGATTAGAGTTCCAGCGGCATATTATATTAGCTGGGTTATGCTACAAGAAACTGAAGAGGCAAGGGATCTTGGCATATTGGTGGATAGGAATTTGAAGTTCAAAGGTCACATAGCAAAAGTTGCAAATACAACTCAAATGATAACTGCAATATTGAAGCGAACCTTGACATGTAAGGATAAGGAAGTAATTTTGCCTCTTTATAAGGCTTTGATAAGACCACATCTGGATTACTGTGCGCAGATTTGGTCTCCCGGGTTCCAAGGGGATAAAGAAGCTGTGGAAAGGGTGCAAATAAGAGTTTCAAAGATTATATCCGGATTATGAGATTTAGATTATGAGGACAGATTGCGAGTATGTGGATTGCAGACTCTGGTTAACAGGAGAAAGAGGGGTGATATGATAGAGGTCTATAAACGTTTGAATGGGTGTTATAGCATTTCAACTGATGAAATCTTTCATTATATGGAAGGTGGGGAGAGAACACGGAGGGACATCCATGGAAGTTAAATTTGTTTACAAGAAAGAGGTAAGAGCTAGGTTTTTCTCACAGAGAGCAGCGAGTGAGTGGAATAATTTGCCCTTAGGGATAGTGGGTGCATCTAGTGTAAATGAATTTAAGGGAAGATATGATAGCTGGGTTAGGTAATTTACAGCCTCCCTCGATGAGTCCTTGACTCCCTAGAGGTCTCAGATAATAATAATAATAATAATAAATAATAAATTTATGAGATACATACTCCGTGTTTTATATATATATATATATATATATATATATATATATATATATATATATATATATATATATATATATATATATATATATATATATATATATTTGTAGCTGTATATATACAGCTACAATATTTGTAGCTGTATATATATATACAGCTACAAATATTTGGGAATTTTAGAAGCATCACAAATTCTGCATAATAAGATCAAAGAAAGAACTAGAGCAGAATACATAAGACGATTAAGAAAACTCCTTAAGTCAATGCTTAATGCTGGAAATTTGATAAAAGCAATTAATACCTGGGCTATACCTGTTCTGAGATATTCAGCAGGCATTGTTGAATGGACCCAGTTAGAGATGGAAGATTTAGATCGAAAAACTCGAAAATTAATGACAATGCACCATGCCCTCAATCCTCGCAGTGACATTGATAGGCTATATCTATCACGAAAAAAAGGAAGTAGAGGATTATTACAAGTGAAGCAAGTTATTGAAGAAGAAAAACGAAATGTAAATGATTATCTACAGCAAACAATGGAAAAATTTCTAATTGAGGTAAGGAAAGAGGGTTTATTTAAACCCATGGAGACAAAATTGGAATACAAAACCAACCAAGTAAAAGTGAGAACTGAAAGATGGAAAAATAAGGCATTGCATGGAAAATACCTTCACAGCATAGAGGACAGCTCTGACAGCAACTTGACCTGGCAATGGTTGAGAAATGGAGCACTAAAGAAAGAAACAGAATCGGTAATTTTTGCAGCACAAGAACAGGCCATTAAACCAACGTTATGAAGGCAAAAATACAAAAAATCCAAGAAGACAGTAAATGTAGATTGTGCAAAGAAAAGGAAGAAACGGTAGACCACATTATAAGTAGATGCAGCAAAATCGCACAACTTGAGTACCGTAAAAGGCATGATAACGTAGCTAAGATAATCCACTGGCATTTATATAAAAGTATGGGTTTGAAGTATCTAAAGACTATTGGAAGCATAAAGTTCACCAGAAAGTGGTTGAGAATGAAAAAGATAAAATACTCTGGGATTTCAAAATCCAGACTGACAAAAGCTTGGAATGTAATACACTCGATATAACAGTGGTTGAAAAAAGTGAAAACAAGGGTGTTAAGTTTATCGAAATATCAGTACCAGGAGATAGTCGGATTGACAACAAAGAAAATGAAAAAATACAAAATATCGCGATTTGCAAATCGAAGTTGCACGAATCTGGCAAAAGAAAACGAAAGTTGTTCCCATAATAATAGGTGCTTTAGGCGCCATCCCTAAAACATTGAAAAAAACATCTAGAAGCACTCGAGTTAGATGTATTAAAAATTGGGCAACTGCAAAAGGCCGCTTTGTTCGGCACAGCTTTCATTTTCAGAAAGTATTTCCACAACTCATAGACCCTTGGGTAGGGCTCGAATTAGTGGAATATAACCAGCCTTTTCTTAAGACTGAGAAAGCAAATCAAGCTTGGGTGAATATTATATATATTATACAGGGTGTTCGGGATAAATTTGACAGTTTCGTAAGGAAAAAGAAAATCTTCTTTGTATCTATTAAATTTAATGAATTGACAAAAAAACATTAGAGGCAGAGTTAATTACAATACTATCAACAAGATTTACTCAAAATAACCACCATTAGCATCGATCACAGCTTCAATTCTGCTTCGGAACCTCGAACAAGCTGATGCTACAGTCTCCCTGGGAAGGGCCGCAAAAACTGTTTTAATTTTATCCATTAACTGGGCTTTTGTATCACTGGAAGTGCGATTGGTGTCTTTTTCAACTGCGCCCCATACAAAATAATCCATGGGGTTAAGGTCTGGGGAGTTTGGAGGCCAAACATTTGGACTGGTGAAGTCGTAGAAATTTTCAGACAACCATTTTTGACTTTTCCCAGAGGTGTGGCAAGGGGCCGAATCCTGCTGCCATACATACGGCCTACCATTGGCTACCCTTGTTATCCAGGGCTTGACTACAGTTAGCAACTCCACGAACAAAGCCCGAATTCCAATGCCAGGGTTCTTCAACACCTGTTCCTGCAGATTTGCGAGGAATTCTGCTGTACGAACGCAATCAGATCGTCTGCTAGGGATCTTTCTTCTTGCTACATCCTCGTAGTCACCATTGCAAGTCTCTAGTTCATGCCTGATTGTTTTTACTGTATTCAGGGAGCATTGGGCAGCAGTCGTAATATCCTTATTTTGATGGTGGGCACGAATCATCATGATACAAGTTATTCTCTTCCATGATTCAGGTGGGTTCCAGCTATCCATCCTTTCTGACATCTTGTATATGAATGAAGAAGGGTGCAAACTTTTAAATGAAGAGAAGTGTGTGTTAATACATGTAACTTACGGAAAAATATAATTAATTATAAATATGTCAAATTTATCCCGAACACCCTGTATATATACAGTATATAAGTATTTATAGAAGACTAAGCCACACATATGTTTGTAGGGATTGGAGCGAGAGAGTCCCTAAAGTCGAGGAGACTAATAATCAATGGTTTTCAAGCAGTTTACAGTTTTATTATTATGAATGCATAAGAATAAAATTTCTAATTCAGTACAGTAATTTTAAAACGAAGTTACACTTAAAAATGAAAAGATCATCTCTAAAGCTCATACTCAATCGCTAGTAATCTACATATAGGATTTTTGGACTGTAAGAATTTTTAGAGTTAAAAATAGCATGTGTAGCAGAAAAAAAAAATGAATAGTTTTTGGACGCGGAGGAAGCCATTAAGATGAGTGATGAGATTTATTGAGATATATTTATCTCAACAAATCTGTTCTTGTCTGAAGATCTCAGGGTATTACCAATAGTAAGATCAAGAATTGATTTCAGAAAAAGAAAAGGCAAAACAAAAAAAAAATTGGATATGATATAGTTGGTTTTGGAGTTTTGGCCCAGTACGATTTTGTGTGTGTGTGTGTGTGTGTGTGTGTGTGTGTGTGTGTGTGTGTGTGTGTGTGTGTGTGTGTGTGTGTGTGTGTGTGTGTGTGTGTGTGTGTGTGTGTGTGTGTGCGCGCGTGCGTGCGCGCGCCCGCGCGCGCTAGAAGTTTACCAGTCCACACAATAGTTCCCTGAAAAGAGTATGAGACTTGTGTACACCCCAATCTAATTGTATACATCTATTGCCACGCGATTCAAATCTCCTTAAGTAGAATTATGTCATTCCAGATATCATAAGTCTGTAGATTATTTTCCAAATACTTCTCTTTCTGTAGACAGGTGGGTAATTTTTACTTACTAACATAAGTAATGAAAATACATTGCATTAGAACAAAATTCAGTAATTAAAAATGGTAACATTATCTCTAATGATCATGCGCAAACGCTAATATGTATTACGCTAAGAACTATTCACAGTTTGAACACTACAGCTAATTAACGTAGGCAGTCGCCTAAGGTACTGATTTTAGGCCTAACCTTTAGATAAGTTAGGCGTTCACTCTGCACCAAATCTCGCGTGTTACAAATAAAAAAAAACTATAAAATGCATTATTAAGAATCAGTGATTCACTTTTCATTAGATTATAGATTGTGCACTTTAAGGATGTAACTAAACGAGTCGGTTACTTCACTTGGCATGTTAAAACCGTTCATTGTTTTTAGCATACTTCCTCTTTTAAAACTAAACAACAGCGAATTTAAAAGCAGAAATATAATAATTCTCTTATTATATATAAGAGAATTATTATATTTTCCACTCATAAATAACACTAACTTCAAAAACAAAATTCATTGAACGCACTATTTTCTATGCACTAAGATAAGCAATTAGGCAGAGAACCAAGCAATGTAAATGGGCGTTATATATTATTGAAAAAACGCAACTACCTACTGGGTATTTACAAAGCTAATTTTTCCACGTAGCATCACCCACCTCACGGCGAATCACAATAAAGATTTATAAATGTAATGTGAATATGCCACGAAATACAAAAATGCAAGTCGAAAGATTATAAAACTCTCATTTTCTACCAGTTCTTGCGTACATATTTCAGCAATTCAGCATTCTTAGCAGAGTCATTAATATGCTACGTAGATTCGGCTAAGTGCAGGAAATCATGCTGAGATAATATGCTTCGAAATTCTGCTACATACTGCTGATTATTAAATGATTGAAAATTGATGACCAGGCTAATTACGTACTACCAGTTATGCAAAAACAAAATATAAGCCTGCTGTGAAATGCTAGCATTTTTCCGAAATTAACGTAGCAGAAAAATTGTGCAGAGAGAGAAAAAAAAAAGGAAAATAAAAATTAGCTTTTTTTAATCTACTATTTGACTGTTCTTTTAAAAGATGAGAGTATGGCGTTATCCCTACTACGTAAACGAATAAAGAAATGCGATTTTAAAAGGATGTACAAATAAACATTTTCAAGCTGACAGTCAACAAGAAAAATAAATAAATAAATACACTGTAGTCCGCTTTTAAGTTCAACAGCCAAGTTTCAGGAATCTTGGGTAGTACAATCAGTACCGGATTGTTTTCATATCGAACTGAGCTCGGCACCTATTCGTGAACCAGAGGAACCAAAGTTTTGGCATCTGAGATATCTTAAGGAGTTTATATTCGCCACACCCTAAAAGTGAAAAGTACATAGGAAAGCAATTTTTTAAAAGAGAGATATTACAAACTTAGCGGAGATAAGGGAAGATTCATTGGCTACACAACAGCTCATACTCCAGACTGGAGTGATAAACTTAGCCTATCTTCTGATTTCATTTCGAGATATCTTGAAAAGTTTACAAGTTAGCCGATCGCAAACGTTAGCAGAAGGGGGATCCATTGTTTGGGGAATGGATAAAAAATGGTTAAAATTATCAATTATGTGTTTGTTGGATCGGAATGACACATTTGATAAGCATGACGTATTGTTGATGATCATCTTAATCTGCTTCGACTACTCATCACTGCTAATACTTTTTTGGGTAAGGCAAGGATTACGTGGATAATGAATGCAAGCCTATCCTGAAAAATTCTTCAAGATAATCACCTTGTTTAACTCTTAATCTGGGAGATTATTTTCTTGACAGGCAATTTAGTTATTTATTTATTCGTATGGAGTTTCCTCCCTTTTTTCTCTCCCGTCCCTATTGGGGCGAGTTCAGCCCCCTCATGGGGGGTTAAGTATTTATGGCTGTAGATCCGTGTGTGTTCACGGGGCCGGTTTGCCTGCTTGCGGGATGAAAAACGCCAGATAAACTGGCGGAAAAAACCCTACTGCCCGCGCTCAAGACCAGCTAACTTGGCTATGGCTAAGGAAGATCCTCAAATTCGTCACGTCTTCGACGGGAATCGAACCTGCGACACTCCTTCCCCAGTCATATGGTTGCGAAGCGCGCAGCCACTAGGCTAACCGCACGGACTTGACAGGCAATAAAGTGTACCAAATGCATGATTTATAAATTTTCTTTTTCTATAGAAAAACAGACTAACTCTAAAGCAGACATTTCGTAATCCGCGCATAGCAGAGTATCTCATGCGCGCGCGCGCGCGCGCGCGCGTGTGTGTGTGTGGATGGCGAGGAGGAACTGGAAAAATTACGACTTAAAATCGAAAAAAAAATTATGAACTGTTTAAAACACTCATTTAAATTATTTTCTATTTTACAGGAATTATTCGATGCCAAGTTTTATTTAGTCGTGACTTTAATGAAGTCGAAGTGTAAACATGATGCAATACATACGCATATAATATTAATCATCACCACGACGCATTATTTAAATAGTGTTTTAATTTTTCACAATAGTATTTTAGTTTATCACCAGAGGGCAGTCAAGAAAATGATTTTTGAACTCTAATTTGAAAGTCAGTTAGCTGGTCCAATAATTAAGGAGCAGGATACTTCCACCAAAAATTAAACCAATCGGAGAAGAATACAAGCCAATGATATTAGTAAAATTATTTGAATAGGCTAACCGTATCATTTCCAAAAATAGGTGTCTCATCTTGTCAGCAAAATAACTAAAATAAAGCTGTTAATGATGGATATATCTCTGTTAATCACGAAAGTACATTTTTTGGGTTAATAATTTGCGTTAATAATAGTGATGGGAGATTGGGACAGTTCACAGCAGACAAAAAATATGTGAAGGGGAAATTTGGATACGGAGAGCTTAACGACAGAGGAGAACAATTACTCCACTTCTGTAAAGCAAACGATCTAATGATTACAAACACATTGTTCTATCAACGCCCTAATAATAAATATACATGGATATCCCCAGATGGTAATATAAAGAACTGCATAGACTATATCATCATCATAAAGAAACAATGGAAAAGATCTATAAATAATGTACGAACATTAAGAAGCTTTGATTTTGACGCTGACCACGAAATATTAACTGCCAAAGTGACGATAAAATTCAACAGGAAAAACAATATCAGTAAAGAAGAGAACATCAACCTATCAAAACTAAAAGATAGCTCAAGCAGAAGTCAATTTTCAGAACAGATGTGCTTGAAATTAAAATCTTCCATCTTCCAGAACTGCGGAAAATACTGGGAAGAAGGAAAAGAAACAGTTTTATCAATGGCAAAAGACACTCTAGGTTCCAAACCCAAAATAAACAAACAGTGGATAACCCAAGAAATCATAGCTACCATAGAAGAGAAAAGAGAGGCCAAGATGCTTGTGAACCAATAAAACAATGAAGAGAATAGAGAAAAATACAGCGTACTAAAAAATAAAGTTGATAACCTCTGCAAAAAAAAGCCAAAGAAAAATGGTTAGGAGAAAAAGCTAAGAAATGCCAAGAAGCACACCAACAAAACAACCTAAAAGTCTTCTATGATACTATAAGAGAAATTACAAAGGAATTCTCAGCAAAAGCAGTAACAATGATAAACAACAAGATGACTGAAACTAGAAATATTGAAGATATAAGAAAAATCTGGTAAACAATTTTAAGACTGTCTTCCACTAAGGAAACAAAAGTACAACGCCAACAAACATTTTAGATCATTCCAATATACAAGAAAGGAGACAAAAGAGACTGCAGAAATTACAGACCAATCAATTTACTTTCCAACACCTATAAAATATTCATAACAATTATACAAACTAGATTAAAAAACACCTATGAAGAAATTATAGGCATAGAACAAGCTGGTTTCTGAGGAAACTATTCAACAATAGACCAGATTTTCACATTGCACCAACTAGCAGAACTGAGCTGGGAAGACCATAAAGAACTATATTGTTGTTTTGTGGACTTTAAACAAGCTTTCGATAGCATCAACAGAGAAATCCTTCTTAAAGTTCTACTAGAAAAAGCAATAGACAAATATATAATACAGTTTCTGATAAAATATTACTCTAAGACAAATGCAATAATTAAAAAGGACACACTCACAACAGAACCCACAGAGATCCAAAAAGGAGTAATGCAAGGATGTCCATTATCCCCATGTCTATTCAACGTATATATAGACGAAGTTCTAAAGAAGGCAATAGACAATGAGCCTGGAATCAATGTCAATGGTTTAAACATAAATAATATCAAATATGCGGATGATCTCGTCCTTATTGCAAGAACCCCAAATGAACTACAAAAGTTGATAAACTAGTTAAACGAAACCTGTAAAACATGACATGACAATAAATATACAAAAGACAAAAGTGATGAAAATAGGGAGGAACGGAACTACCATCTCAGCCACCCTAAATGGAGAACAAATAGAACAAGCAGACAACTTCATATATCTTGGATCAAAACTAACAGAAACAACAGATGAACTCAAAACAATCAAACGCAGAATAGCGATAGGATATACCACCATGAGAAAATTACAGAAAATCTGGAAAACAAACAAGATATCTAAGCAAGCCAAAATCAAATTATATGAATCAATAATTATGCCAACACTCATCTATGGAGCAGAAGCGTGGACAGTTAAGAAAAGAGAGGAGAAAAAACTGCAGGCATTTGAAATGAAATGCTTAAGAAAAATAAATAGAACAAGTTGGATAGAAAATAAAACAAACAGCACAGTCAGACAAGAATTATTGTATAAAAAGACAATAATAGAAAAAAATTAGAGATGATTCGGCTACACTGTACGCAGAAAGACTTCCTAACATCCTAATCAATACTTTTCCAACTGAAAAAAGAAGACCAAGAATTACCTGGCTGAAATTAATAAAGAACATCTCGGGATGCAGAACATATAAGGAACTTTTTCGAACAGCAATGAATAGAGAAGACTGGAAGATCCTGCTCAAGAGAAGACTCAGCCAGCCCGTCTTAGACGGTAGAGAAGAAGAAGAGATAATTAAATTCACGTGGACAGAAGAACAGGCATACAAATAATATTTATTATAATTTTATAAATATAATTTCACCTGAGATAGTTCTCTGCTAAAATACAATTATTTTCATTTCGATTCGGTTAGTCTTTTGATATGTGCGAACTCTAGGCTTCGCCTTTCCCACTCATTATCGTTGTGTTATCTAGCTTATAATGTGGTGTGTCATTAGCATTCACATCTTTCTTTTCGTCACTGGAGGACGCTAATTAGTTTTGTGGTAAAATTAACGGATAACTAATCCTTCCTGTATAAATTATTTTGGCAATTAGCATTTTTTACGAAGCTAGGAAACTAGGTGAAGCAAGCAGTTGAAGATTCAAGCCCGATAAGATGCCTGACAGTTTGTGATGAAACCGAATATTTTAAAGCCAACGAGTATTTTAGTAGGGCAATTCATCTAATATTTAATAAAAGACTTACTATTCTGTTCAGGAGCCTATATCAGTTATTCAATAGATCTGCCATGTGAATTTAAAGTGTTAAGGGAACTTTTAAATGAAACTCATTAACGTTAGCTTGATGCTGCAGCGACTCCTATCGCAATTAATCAGAAAAAAACGTCTTTTTTTGAAGTGAATTATTTCATATTGAGGAGTGAGTCCAGCGATTCAGATGCATACAGATTCTGTATTAAGTCATTAGATTTGTAGAATATGCTGAAGCTTTCCCCTTGGGATGCATTGTGGACTGAGTCAAGTAAACGGTAAACCATTTTATAATTTTTTTTTCAAAATGAGATTTAAAATATCATCTAAATTTGATATTAAGAAATGAACCTTTTAAATTGAAAAGGGAAATTGAAATTTATATCTGTATTAAATGTCAGCCACATTTTAATCAAAAATTAATTCTATAAATATAAATGTTATTATTTTAATCAAGTTTATGACACTTGAAATCAGTTATATTACACATTCGACAAGCTCAGAAAGTAAATAGTAATAAAATGTCTTTACTCAAGGCGTTTTTATTACTACTTTTTTAAATTAGTACTGTCTACCTGAATATAGGCTGCTTGAAAAAAGTCAAAAGACACGACCATGAGCTGGGTGTATCGTGTCATGTAATGGGTAACGTGTTTGCAGCCGGTATAAATTGGAGGAACATGATGCTCCCAAGTCTGCAACTGTACAAATTTTTTCGGGGTGAAATGGCTGCAAGAAAGCAGTCATTTTCATTGTTTGAAAGCTGCATTGTGATGGGATGCCATGTAGCAAGCCTATTCGACAAGCTGTTAACAAATTGGGGCATTATAGGTGAACAATCGGTGACCACACTGAGATGGAAGCGCAGGAGTCAACTGCAAGTGCTACTCGCAGTGGAAGACCACCAAACTCACCGAACGTGACCCAAGGATGCTACGAAGAATAATATGTAAAAACCACCATTCGTCGGCCAGCATGTTGAATGCAGAGTGGCATCGATTGGAACACGAATCCGCACAAAAACATTCAGAACCGAGGCTCACAACATGGGTTTCTATGGTATGACCCCAATATGCAAGCCCCATATTACTCGAACTAACATAAGCGTCGTCTTTAGTGGTACAAAGAGCGTGTGCAGTGAGACGTAGGCTTCGAAACCAATGTTACGGAGCGACGAATCAGGATACATCCTCTACCGAGCAGATGGACGGGTGTAGGTGTGGCGGTTGCCCGGTGAATGTCTCTTACCAAACTGCGTAATCCCAGCTAGGAAATTCGGAGGTGGCGGTGTGATGGTATCGTCCTGTTTTTTTCTGGTTTGGATCTGATCTTTGTAGTGCCACGAGCGTTTAACTCCGAGAGGTATTTGACCATTCTGCACAATGCAATGCTTCCTGCTTTGTGGTGTTTATACGGAACTGATCACCGTCTCTTTCAGCAAGGCTACAGCTGTAACTGCGGGGTTTGTGGACATGAAAAGTCACCACACTGGCCTCCATAGAATCCTGATTATAACCTTATGCCTACAGGAAGAATGGTTCAAAATTCCTGTTGAGTGCTATCGTACGCCTGTGAAAACATGCCCCGTACGGTTGGTGCAGTTATCGCAGCGAAAGAAAGAAAGTCCTACATCTTATTAAGCTTCCTGCTTTCTGGCATCGATTTACGGAACTGATCACCGTCTCTGTCAGCAAGGCTACTGCTGTATCATAAGGCTACAGTTGTAACTGCTGGGTTTGTTCCTTACACGATAATGTCCATTGACTTCTTTCCAAGCAGTGTACCTTTTTATGTTGTGTCGAGGTCTGGGTTGTTAAGTACATTTGAGTGTTTAGCTGTTGTTGTTGTTGGTAGTGGTGGGGAATTTCCAGGCTTAAATGATTCCATGAATTTCAATGAAAATTTAATACGGGAACACTTACAAAAATACAAAATGGGTATATAATTGAGAGTAGAGGTGGTAATGAAGTCTCCAATTCTTTATTCACACTTTATTCAAACTTGATGAAAAGATGAACTTTTATATTAACAAATAGCCAATCCACTTATTGTTGTTTAGGTGGTAGAGAATAAAAGAATATATTAAAAACAATTATCTCAATGAATTTTTGAGAGAAAGGATTCATAAATATACTTTTTTTTGGGATCTGCTACACTGTATCGTCTTATTATTTGTTTCTTGGTATTCAATTTAAAGCTACTACGCTTTCCAAGTTTCTTCTAAGGTACTTGCATCCATAAAAGATGAAACGTCTCTATTTGAGAAAAAAACATTCCTGATCGGATTGTCAGAGTTGGCAAACATCTGTAATCACGAATCTCTTAGCAATAAAAGTGTGTATTCAAAGACCAAAGACTTAATGGTTCCTTAAGATAACTTCGGTAGTAAATACTTCTGAGATAAGTCTAATCTTTACTGTTAAAAATAACTTCGGAAAATTAATCTTGGTCGAATGTTTATTTGTTGGTATTTAAACGCTGTTTCGATCCCGTCCCAAATGGGATTTTTATTTTTATGTTGTTTTAATCGTTTCCTTTTTCTAAGTATTTATATGGCAGTTCCAGGAATTTCTCATAACGCTACCATCTGGCAAATTTTAACTATATTTCACTCGAAACATTTATTTTTGCAAAATTCGTTTCTTCAAATTTTGTTACATAGTAACAAAATAAGCAATACAAGAAACTGGCGAAGTGTTACACGTTTACTTTAATATAAGACTGCTGGTGCAGAAGGTCTGTAAAATTGTCTGGCTGAAGACAACTGACAGGCCAAGACAGGAAACAGGTTTCGCTAACAAAAAACCGTTTAGGAAGATGAAGTTTGACAGCATTAGGAGGAAGTGAGACCTGGGAGATGTTAAAGTGTCGATCATTTTCCCTGAAAATTTTGTACTTTAATTACTGTTGCAGAAGTTCGTAACAAGACTGTCAAAGAGGAAGAAAAAAAAAACCTTCGGTGATATATGCCGCCTTTTGAAGAACAGTGGATAATTCTAATGGCATTATCAGTGATGACAACTGCGATACGTAAAACTCTAACTGAAAACGAAATATTTTACAGGGTATGATGAAAATTTCAACTGTTACTTGGTTATTCGACCGAGTAGACTGACTAGATGTTTAATTTACATACTCAAAACGTATGACCGCTTTTCATTAACATCAACATTTCGACAGATTTTAACCCGAATTGTAGCCTTTCGAAAAGCATAATTCATAAAACATTGTTGTTCTGATTTAATTGTGTATTCAAATAAACTCAGTTCTGTAATGAAATTACAGAACTGAGCTTGTCTGAGCTCAGTCTGTTGAGCTTGTTTATTGTTATTTGCTATACAAAATTTTATAAATTTCTTACATAATATTTTTATTAAAATTATTCTAATTTTACTTATTTTTATATACTTTTACAATAACATTTTACTTGATACACTGTATTTATATACTTAATTTTCTGTTTTTATTCCAAAAATATTATCACATTATAACGTAAAATATCAGAATTTTTTATTTTATTTAATTTTCATATCCTTTTAATTCTAAATTTTACCGGCTAGCAAAGAATGAGTATCGGCGTATATAAAAATCGCATCGAATATGGAAAAAAGTAAGCCAAAAGCACGCTCTGAAAAACCAGAGGATTTGCTAAACTATTTAGAAGTGGACACTTTATTGAAATTTTTCTGTAATTCGTGATATTTTTGTTGTTCCTGCTGCTGCTGTTACAGTATTGACTTAATTTCAGAGAGGAATTGATATTATGGACAATTAAAACAATATTGTTAACAAAGTAGTCGTTTCTAAATTGCAGATAATTTAGAAACATACTGGCCAGTGAATTAGAAAACCTTCATGCAGATATACGTAGGCGTCTCTTACGCAGCGTATATGCAAAAACTTAGTCGCGTGCGTCACCGTGTTCTAGGCAACTATTTCAGAATGCTGATGGTCAGTAATCGTCAATAGCGTTGATCACAATGGGAAAAATAAAGATCTTTCGGAGTTCGATAAAAGGCTTACTGTGGGTACCCATCTGGATGGCGCCGCGATTTTGAAAACAGCAGAGCTGACCGGTTTCTCAAATGGTGAAACATCCCTAGTGTTTAATCAGTGGAAAAATAACTCGCATTGCTTGTCTAAGAGGCGTAACTGTGATTCTAAAACAGTTTGCCAGGAACGAGATCGCTGTCGCCTGGGAAGGCTTGTACGAACAAACAGAACTTCTTGTGTGCGGCAATTGACCGAAGCATTTAATGAAGGCTGTTCCCGATCCATATCTCACCAAACAATCCGCATGGAATTAAAGACAATCGATATTGGCAGTCATATGCCTATACGGAAACGATTGATTTCTGCAAACTGAAAATTTCGTCTATAATAGTATCAGGAACACCGTAACTGGACACCGGAAGACTGAAAAAAAGTCATTTAGTTGACGAGTTACGTATACCTTATTGAAGTTAAGGGATATTACATTACATCCAATATTGTTTCATAGCCGAATAAGAAACTCAAAGAGTTTCATGCCGAATATAGTAAATATATAAAGTTTGGCGAATCCAAGCGTAAGCAAATACTGGATAATGCAACACATAACCCATTTGCTAGTGCAACACTGAGGCATCTCATAGTAAGGGTAGGGCAAGCTCCGATCACTATTCTTGGTATTTAAACATAATGTGAACTTAGCTCCTAGTAGCTGTATTACTGTTCTACATTATGACAGAAGGTCACTACCCAGACCGGTTTCAACCTTTATTGAGGTCTCATCACTGAGTAGGTAGAATGGGAATTCATGTCTTTCATCATCGGCCTTTGGAGTATAAAGATTGCTGAGAGTCAGCTGGTAGTAAGAGGGGGAAGAGAGCGAAAGGTAGAGTATGGTAGTAGGAGGTAGTAAAGAGGCCTCAGTCAACCTGTTTAGCTGTATAACCCAGAGGTTGTGGCTAAAAGGTCTTTGAACATCTCCTTGCACCTGTTCTTTAAAAAACAACTTTGAAATAAACTTTTATTATATGCGCTCGTAAAATAATTTTAAATTAACAATTTAACTAACCAGGTGTCTATGGAGGTCATCTCCTAACACCTGTTTTAGTATAAAACTTAAGTCGGATTTTTTTTTTCCCGAAAAAGAAAAACAAAAAACACTAAACTACGGGAAGCTAAAATTACTGCGGGAATGAAAGCATTTCTGCGTGAATTAGAGTATAAAAGTTATGAGCGTTTTTTTTCTTTTTTAAAAAAGAAGTAAAGAACTGGCCAACCTCACACCAAGGGAAAAACAAGATTTGGGAAAAGAATCTGGTCCGAGAGATGCCGCTCCCAAGGAGCAGCACCCCCTCGCTGTAAGCCTTCGCAGCCCGGGTTCTCAGATCTTCCCCCCCTCCTATATGAACTATAAGAACCCGTGAAGAAAGAAAAAGAAAAATAGATGTTACTTTTTAAAGGAAGAGACACGGTATGATTAGGCCCTGTCTCAGGACACAGAGGACAGGAGGTTTGCACCATTTATTTACAAACCTCTCATCCCCCCCCCCCCTAGTACAGTGTTTCTCAAAGTGTGGTACGCGGACCCCCGGGGGTCCGTGAAAGGTTTTCAGGGGGACCGTGGAAATTTTCGGCTATGCATTATTAACGCTGGAATAAAATTTAAGTTTGAGATCGTAAAACATTCCTATTGTATCACTGAATAAGGTACAGAGACATCTGCAGGCTGTGTAATATGTTTCTCAACAAAAGTGAATTAGAGACAACTGGGATAAAAACGGCACTAATAATGAATCGCATGACCCCTCCCACATAAAATGCTGTATAGCCGACAATCAAAACCATATGGTGCACCGGCAACATGTGGTTTTGTTTGAGTGAACGTGTTCACTCAAACAAAACTAAGACCTATATAGTGAATGTGTTTCAGATATTATATAAGGAATTTGGTCGAAGAGAATTAGCATTTCAACTGAACTGTCGGCCTGCCTTTGTCAATTAGTAGCGCGATCTTTTGTTAATACCGCACCAATCATATGAACGTCTTCATAGCTGCTTTATCTCTACAGGTCTACCATTGCTGTCTGTTTCGAGTTCTGCTTTCACTAGCCATTTCTTGAAGGACTGTTCGTTAAATTAAGATAATTTTTTTTAGCTTTCAAATTCTTAAGCATGGATCATGGTTAAAGACTGGATTTTTAAAATGCGCAAAAGAGAGGAACATAGTAGATACAAATAGCTGTCAGCAACAAGAAAATGTTGATATTGCATCTGGATCAACTGAAATTGATAAGTGTGTGCCGTCTGACATCTCTAAAGAACCAACTAGGAAGAAAACTTCATAAGTAAGATATAAATTACTTGAAATGTAGATTTTCATGGACGGGAAATGAAGAGGAACCTATTCCATTACGTGTAATTTGCGGTGAAACTTTAAAAAATGAAAGCATGAAACCATGTAATTTAAATCGCCATTTTGAATCGAAACATAATGAATGCAAGGACAAACCTGTCGAATTTTTTCAAAATGAACTAAAAAATTTAAAAGAATCTCAAAAAGTGATGTCGATCGTGTCAGGAGGTGAAAACATGAAGGCTTCATATCGTGTGTCGCTATTAATAGCAAAAAGTGGTGCAGCGGAAACAATTGGTGAAACTTTGGTCAAGCCTGCAGCAAAAATAATAGCGGAAATTATGATCGGAGATAATGCAAAAAGATCTTTTGATTGGATTTGCCTTTCAAATAGTACCGTTCAGCGAAGAATCACTGAAATGACTGAAAATATAAAACAAACATTGTTATCCGATATACGTAAGAGTCGTTATTATGCGTTGCAGGTAGATGAATCCACCGACATTACAAATTTTGCAAATCTTCTAGTATTCGTTAGGTACGAAAAAAATCAAAAAATTCATGATGACCTTTTATATTGCCAACCCTTGCCAGAACATACAACAGGAGAAGAAATATTCAACAGTATAAATACCTTTATGCATCAAAACAAGCTTGATTGGAAAAGTTGCGTTGGATTAAGCACGGACGGAGCGAAATCCATGGTCGGATCTAAACAAGGGCTTGTTTCAAGGATTCAAGCTGTTGCACCAAATGGAAAGTCGACACACTGCTGCATTCACAGGGAGGCTTCAGCTACGCATATGTTGTCTACAGACCTAAGAAAAGTTCTTGATGAAGCTGTAAAAATCATAAATGATATTAAAGGCCGTCCTCTAAACGCTAGACTTTTCTCTCAACTTTGCAAAGAAATGGGAAGCAACTATACACAACTACTTTTCCATACCGATGTTCTTTGGCTTTCTCGTGGAAAAGTCCTTACTCGTTTATTTGAACTTCGGAATGAACTACAAGTTTTTCTTGATGAAAAGTTTGAATTAAAAAAGCATTCACATAATTTGAAATGGCTCAGTCAATTAGCATACCTGGCAGATATATTTACTATATTAAATAATCTTAATTTATATTTACAAGGCAAGGAAATTTCTATATTTCATGTCCAAGATAAAGTGAACGCCACGTTGGCAAAAATGAAGTTATGGCAAAAGCAGGTTGGTAATGAAGAATTTGACGCGTTTCCATCGCTTCATGAATTGCCCGCAAGTTCAAATGAACAAATTGATGATGATGTGAAAATTACTATCATGCAGCATTTAAAAAGCTTACAAATGATTCTAGAAAAGTATTTCCCTGAATTGGACATTAATATTGAGTGGATAAGATACCCTTTCAATAAAAACAAATTTATGCCAAAGGGTCTATCGTCAACAGAAGAAGAACAACTTTCAGAACTAGCTTCTGATGGTTTCCTAAAAAATAAATACAGCGAGAATACATTATCATCATAACGTATTCTCGTTATGATGATACAGAATGAATTTGGAAATTCATTCTGTATCATCAAATACAGAATGAATTTCCTGAATTAACAGATAAAGCTCTTAGTTTCATTTTTCTATTTCCAAGTTCATATCTGTGCGAAGTTGGATTTTTGGCCCTTGTAGATATTAAGACGAAGAAGAGGAATCGCATTATAGATGTCGAACCGCATCTGAGATTGAAATTAACAACTATAGAGCCAAATTTTGCTGAAATTTTATATCACCATAAGCAATTTCACTCCTCTCATTGATAATAAATTATTTCAAGTAAGTAAAACTTTATAGTATCTTTATAAAGTTTGTTCTATTAAAAATAAATCATATTTTTTGTTTACATGAACATATAAATTCAAATAAAATAAATATTTAATTTTTTAATATTTTAAATTAATTTCATCATCATCATCATCATACGTATCAAGGATTTAGGCCTAGCATGGCCTGTTCCGGCCTTAGATGTCACCGATAAATCGTTTAAGAGGACGTCTTGGTTTTCTTTTTCCTGATGGCTTGTACTTTAAGGCTTGTTTTGGTAATCTTTCTGTTTTCATTCGTTGAACGTGTTCCATCCATTTATGTTTATATTTTTTAATTTTTTCTATTACTAGTTCTTGGTTTAATTCTTTCATGATATCTTCGTTTCTTTTGTGATCAAATAGGGTATACTTTTCAGTTTTTCTCATAAACTTCATTTCTGCTGTTATTAATCTCAATTTGTCTTTTGTTTTATTGTCCAGATTTCGCTTCCATACATTAAGACCGGTAAGGCTAATGTATTGTATACTTTTAGCCTGGTTTGTTTTTGAACTAGGTTTGGTTTAAATATAGAGTTAATTACACCTGTTATTTTTAAATATTTTGCAATTTTTACGTTTATATCTTTTTCATTTTCATATGTGATCATACATCCTAGGTAGTTAAATGAATTCACCTGTTCTAAGATCTTGTTATCTATTACTATTTTAGTTCTTGCTGGATCTTGTCCTTTAAAGGCCATAGTTTTTGATTTTTCCGTTGATATTATCATACCATAATCTTTGGATATCTCATTTAGATTTAAAATAGCTTTCTGCAAGTTATCTTCAGAGTTTGTAATTATTATTTGGTCGTCTGCAAAGAGGAGAGTGTTTAAGTTAACTGTAGGTGAAAGTTTAATTCCTTGATGTAAATTTTTACTCCATTTTATTATTATTTCGTTTAAGTAGATATTAAAAAGAGTTGCTGAGAGGAGCCATCCCTGTCGGACCCCTTGGTTTATCTCTCTTGTATATGATAGCTTGTGATTTAATCTTATTTGTATTTGATTATTTTCATATATATACTTGTGATAGCTTTTTGGATATTATTTGGTATTTGTCTTTCTTTTAATATGTTGAATAATATGTTTCTTTTAACTTTGTCAAATGCTTTTTCAAAGTCAATAAATGCAATATGTGTTTCTAAATTATATTCTCTTCTTTTCTCTATTATTAATTTTAGGAAAAAGGCTGGGTCTATACATGATCGTCCTTTTCTAAATCCATTCTGTACCTCTAGAATAAAGTTTTCGGAATATTTCATGAGTTTGTTATTTAAGATTCTGCTATATATTTTGTAACAGGAATTTAGTATACTGATACCTCTATAGTTTTTAGGGTCATCTCTATTACCTTTCTTAAAGATAGGAATCACAATTGCTTTTTTCCATTCTATTTGGGGGATACCAGTTGAGTAAATATTATTTAAAAACGATAAGAGTCTTTCTTTGAATCTTGTTCCTGCGTATTTATATAGTTCTGAACCCAGCTTATCTTCACCAGGTGATTTTCCGTTTCTTGTTTCTTTCAAGCTGATTTCTAATTCCTCTTCAGTTATTTCCTTTTCATTTTCATTAATTGTTTGCCAGTTGTATTTTTTAAAATATTTGTCTCTCCACAATTCTGTGTAGTAATTTAGAAATTCTTCTAATTTCAATTCGGTGTTTAATTTTATGTTTTCTTTGATATCTGCATTTAGGTGTTTCAAAATCTTATGTACATTGGGTCTTATTTTATATAAATTCATGTTCTAAATTAGAAACAAATTTATTCCATGATTCTCTATGTCTTTTTCTGACTTCTCTTTTAGTTATGGTTCTTATTCTTTTATATTCTATTTCATCGTCTAATCTTTTACTGCTTAACCATTTGTGATAGGCTTCTTTTTTCTTTTTAATTATTTCTTTGATTGTATCATCCCAGATCTTCAGTTTTTTTCTTTTATTGAATTTTTTGGTCTTTCCTAAGCTTTCATTTGCTGCTGCATTTAGTATCGTTTTTATATTAAGCCATTCTATTTCTATTTTTTCATTTTGTTTTATTTTATCTAGATATTGGTTAATTCTTTGTACATATAGCCATTGTACATTTGTGTCATTCAATAGTCTAGTTTTATAAAGAAATGTTTCAATTTTTCTTTCTGTTCTTGTTACTTGTAGCCATTTAGGTGGTAATCTTAATTTTATTTTAACAAGTGGTCACTGGTTATTTCGTATCCTCTGTGAACTCTAACATCTAGTGAAAATTTTGATGTCTTTTCATTTAATATGAAGTAATCTAATATTGATTTCCATCCTCTTGCTGCCCAAGTATATTTATGTATGTCTTTATGTTTATAGAAGGAATTCATTATTTTTAGGTTATTATAAACTACAAAGTCAATCAATTTTTTACCATTTCTGTTTAGAGTGTGTTCTCCATGTATTCCTATATTATTATTAATTTTTGTGTTTCCAATTCTTGCATTTAAGTCTCCTGCTAAAATTATGTAATAATTTTTAAATAAATTAATTTATATTAATTTATTAATTTTAATTAATTTATTCCTTTTTTTAAATAATTAATTATTTTTAATTAATTAATTAGTGGTACTTGGTAATAATGAAAATTTAAGAAGGGGTCAGCGGATATCTGAAGTTTGAGAAACACTGCCCTAGTATATGCCTTTCTTGTGCGAAAAACCTAGGGAGGTAGAAATAGATCCCGCTGAGTATTCTGGCTTGTATACTGTTTTCATCGCTGATTTCGGACTTTTTCCGCACTTTCAAGATGTGATACTTGATTACTTTGATGAGGAAAATTGTGAATTTCTGAATTTTCTTGACTGGTGGAGGAAATTGCAGGTAGAAGACCTCCTCTAGTGTAAGCGGCTGGATTCCCAGTACTCCACTTAATCTCTTCTAGACATGTCGGGCGGGGGAGGGCACAAGTAAAAGAAATGTCCCACCGTTTCAACGCTCTGGCAGACGTCGAAGAAGGGGTCGCAAGGTCTTGAATACTATCGGGACATAACCAGTTTCACCGGTAGCTGACCATAAACTATTCGCCATGCCAGATCCCGGTGAAATGGCTGTCCCCAGCTATTTCTGATATTTTGAAATAGCGTTTCCATGTTATTTTCTATATTTGGCGTATCACATCTAGAAAGTTGAAAGAACTCCCAATATCTTGCTTGTGGCTTTAATTTTAGGATTTATATCCCTTCGGTTTTAAATTTTTTAAGCTGTTGGCATAATGGATAATACCATTCTGGCGCAACCTCTGCCTGGGATCAGCATGTCCCGTGGTCCCGAAGTAGGGGAAAAAATGCCCTAGAAAGTATTTAATTAGGGATCCTGAAATATGGTTAGATTTAAAGCCCTTCCCTATGGTTTTGAGAGTGTTTTCATAGCATAGGCAGTTTAATTTCGGAAGTGAGAAATCCCCTTGATTAGTTTTGAGGTTTAGATATTCTTTTTTAACCTCATGCTTTCTTCCTTTCCAAAAAAAATCTATTAGTATTTTGTAAAGTTGATTCTCTTGGTTTTTTTTTTTTATATTAGTTATATTTATTGTATGCATTAGCATGGGTATTATTACTGTTTTTATTATTACTGTTCTTCCGTAGAAGGAGAAATAATTGGGTTTAAATGGTTTCAGTTTCTTTTCGCACTCTTCCCGCAATTTCTTAACAGGCAGTACCGGGCTCGCCGTGAATGGGACGCCTAGTACTGCTAGGGGCTGAGTTTGCGGGACTAAACCACAGGAAAGGTTATTTCTATGGAAATTTCCAAAAATTTTAATTTTTGTCTTCGAAGTATTAACATGAAGACCACTAGCCATGCTGAATTTTTGCAAAATGCCGAAATAAATGTAGATGGACTCAGGGTCTCTGAGCGTCGCCACTACATCATCGGCATATGCTACAATTTTGCTCTGTCTGGAGACTAGGGGTAAAGGTATTCCGCTAACTGCAGGGGAGTAATCTATTTTTCTTATGATTGGTTCTAACGCGAGTGAGAAGAGGAGAGGGCTTAGTGGGCAGCACTGTCTTACCCCCTTTTTAATAGGAACGGGTTCCGATAGCTATTTGGGTGGAGGCCTCTGCGTAGATGTTTTCGATTGTTTGCCGAAGCTTCCAGCCCACACCTATTTTCTGAAGGATGTCCTGCAAGTACGTGTGTCTGATGCAGTCGAACGCCTTTTCCAGATCCGTAGAGAATAGTGCCAAAGGGTAATTTTTGTTTTTGGCCAGGCGGATTAGATCTCTTAAGAAAAAGAGATTTAATTCCATCGATCTACCCGGTATTCGGTAAACCTGGGAGCTTGTTATGATTCTTTCTATACCGCATTTGATGCGGCTGCAGATAATTTTTGCAAATATTTTTGTAATTCGAATTAGTTAACGAGATCGGTCGCCAGCCATCTGCCAAGGTGCGATCTCGATCTTTCTTTGGGATAAAAATTGTGTAGCTTTAAACGAATTCCTAGGGGATATTTCCCGAAGTGAGGAATTCGTTAAATATTTTTACTAAAACTGGTAGTGCGTAGTCCCAGATAGATTGGTAGAATTCTATCCCTAACCCATCTAACCCTGGGGTTTTTATTGCCTTCATTGTTTTACAAGCTTTTTTTATTTCCTCAGCAGTTATCGGCCTGTCATACAGAGCGCTAAGATGCTCGGGAAGACGTGTGATGTCCCACTCACTGAAAACATCTGCGCTCTGCTGATCAGAAGATGCGCCGAGGTACTGCTGATGGAAAAAGCGAAGTATTTCAGAGGTTGATTTTAGCAGTTGGCCATTCTCTTGGATCTGGTAAACCGTTCGCCCGTCACTTGCCGCCACCCGTTGTTGATTGTAGAAAGCGGCGGAAGGTGCTTCCAAATATCTGAGATAGAGTCTCGCTCGAAAAGCGAGGTCCTCGACTCTACTCTGCCGCTCTTGCTGTAGCTCGATTTCTACCTGTCTGATAAGATCGCTACAGGGAATTCCTCTCCGCTCGTTGGTGCGGTACCAGCCGAGCTCCCTATAGAGATTCCTCAGACGTTGTCTCTGTTGGTGTGTTCTTTCACGCCCACACCGCTGAAAGAATTCCCTTGCCTGCGACTTGAACTGTAGCCAGGTTTCCCAGTCCCAGTTGGTGTCTCTCCATTCGTTACAGAGTTTCTGTAGCTTATCGCTAAAAAGACTGGGGAAATTGCGAGGGAGCCTCCAAGGACCTCTGGTTGTTTCTATTATTTCTGGTATCGTTATTTTTAATAGGACCATTTTGTGGTCTGTTAGCAGACCTCTCACAGCGATATGACATACCGCAAGAACATGTTGTTCTAAAAACTGGGATACATAGAACCTGTCGAGCCTTGTTGATATCTGACCACGGCACCACGTTGTTCCTACTTTTAGTGGATTCTACCGTCTCCAGATATCAACAAAGTCGAAGTTTTCGCAGCGACGATTTAGTGCTGCAAACCCGCCAGTTCCGTTATTAGCGTTTCCGCCTATTTTGTCATATCGTGCATCTTCTATACAGTTCCAGTCTCCCGCCACGATTAGGTGTTGCGCACCTAGAAAATAGTTTTCAAGTGCGGCAAAGAAACCGTTTCGTTGGTGGGGCCTATTCGGGGCGTAGACAACCACAAACCGGGTGTTACGGCCACCGTACTTCCAGTCCACGGACAACAGACGTCCCATAGCGTCTTTCTGAACATTGAAGAACTCCTCCGCGATTGGGGGGGGGAATAGTATCCCCACCCCTCGCAAGTGAGTTTCCCGAAACACCAGTAACTGGTGACCGGGTAGCTTCTCGAAATGTTCTCCACGTCCCAGTGTTTGTAAAAGTGGGTTTCTTGTAAGAATAAAATGTTGATATTAGTTGCATTAGCATCAGTCTCCGGACAGCGCTTTGTGCCTGAGGATTGCGCAGACCGCTTATGTTTAATGTTGCAATTTTTAAACTTTGGTTCATTTTAGAGGTTGGGAGGAGGGGGGGTGTTACTTCTTTTACGAACTTCCTCAATTCTGGGGGGGGGTTGTATTGCTATCCTCCATATTGCCGTCCTAGAATTTCATATCGCCGTCAAAATCGTCTTCATTAGAGATCTGGGATTCCAGTTCCCCTGGTTCCTCCATTGTTATTAAATTTTCCTCTGCTGGTGTTGGGGTTTCACTATTATTTTCTGCTGGATTTGGGCTGCTGGCTTTTGTCATTTTATTTTCTTCCGTGTCTGAGTCTCTCGTGCGTTTTGCGGCACTATTTGTTTCCATTTATTCTTCTCTTGTCTCTGTTTTAGTAGTAGGCGTTTCTACCTTTGCAGAGCGCTTCTTCTTTTCTGTTTTTCTTGGTGTGGTTTGTTTAAACACTTTAGAATCTGCTGTCAACATCGTGTCAGGTGGTGGCTGTACGGATGGAGCTGCTTCTTGCTATGCCATCGCAAGGTTTCCTGTAGGTATTGCGGAGGTAGGGGTTATATTACTTCCTGTTCTTTCCGCATGTGTTCTGTGCTGGCATGCATTTACTTTGTGTTTTGTGTCCCCGCATTTTAAACATGCTTGATCGCATTTATCTAGGCCATGACCTGCTGTCAAGCAGTTTTGGCATTTGCCTTTGGGGCAGTCTGCTCCCATATGTTCGAAGGATTCGCATCTGAAGCACTGCTTCTTGACACCAGGGTAATTGATCATTACCCTGGCTGAACCGATAAAGATGAAGTTGGGAACGGGTGTTTTCTTCTCCGTGGAGACGTAGATCACCCCTGACTTCCATTCTGGGAAGTAACTGTCCTGCATTATTCTAACTTCTTTAACTGTTCCCCATTTGGAAAAAAGATTCTTAATTAAAGTGTCCCGATTTCTAAATATTCTACTGGGAACCTGTCTATTATGATCGTTTTTAGCATACTTCCTACTATAGTAGGTGGTATATTTGTCCTTGGCATTGAACTCCTAAAGAGAGTTTTGCTCTCGTTGCTTCGTCTTTCACAACGACCTGGAACCTCCCTCCCATGTATGGGGTAAATCCGAATATATTATTAATCCCTACAGTATCTATTAAGGCTTTCGCGAACGTCCTCTTTTCGATGTTGGAGTTTACCTCGAAACCGAGGGTTTTCACTCTAGGCAAGAAGGAAGTCATATCAGAAAGTTAAGAATATCCTTGTTATAATTTCCCGAAAAAAAAGGAAGGAACCAGTGGGCCTTCTGGGAAAGAGAAAAGCGCCAAGCGTTCCCCGTCCGAAGAAATCTCCTACTAACAGGCGGATTACTGACAGATGGGCACCAGGCAAAAACCAAAATGCCAGAGTTAACAAAGAAAATAACAAGAAAGGAGTCTTACCAAGTTGACTTGCAGGTATCATGCAGCAGGGTTCGCAGGATCTTCAAGCTTTCGATCATGGTCTCGGAAAAAACAGCAGCTGGTCTTGAAACTCGAAAATGAAGTCGGTAGACCTATATAATACCAAGTTGAACTTAATTGGTTGATGGACTGAGTCCTTGACTCTTTATCCCTTCATCTGGATTTTAAATTGTGGGTGATGAGATTATTGTGGGTAATTTATCCGCTCATTGTGAGTATTGAGGCTGTATCAGCTTTCTCTTGCGATGGAGGATTTCGATTTTTTATGTTTGAAACGATCTTAGGGCTTGTAGTCCGCTGCCTGTCAAACTAACTGATTTGGGTGATTATCCGTGATTGTGAAGAATTTCTCCGCAATGCCTGTCATGTAGGTCTTAATATCTGGAAGATTGGCTTCTTGATGTAACTGGATGTTTCTGATGAACCATGGGGCATTAAATGCCATTCTTAGGCATTTATTCTGTATTATCTGAAGTCTGTTGATGTTGCTTTTAGTCGTGTGACCCCAGGTTGGAGAGGCGTCAGTTAGTTGTGGTCTGATTACGATTTGTAAAGGAGAATCATGTTGCTTATGCTTAGGAAGCTGTTCCCATTCAAAAGTGGATATAGCTGTGCTATGGTCTGACTTGCCTTAGTGGCGACACCATCCATATATGACTTGAAGTTTAAACGTCTATCAAGATTAACTCCCAATATTTGGTAGAATTGTACAAAAGGACGATTTTATCAAACATTTGTATGCTTGTATTCGGTTATGCTTTACATCTGGTGAAAAGTACAGCAGAGCTTTTGTTTGGATTAATTGCGATACGGCATTTGGTGTACCAATTCATTGACTGCTCTCTGCAGCTTAATTGTGGCCAGGTGTATAATACCAAGTTTGTAGCGAACAGAATTTACATACCCTACTATAGGAATTGCTAAGAAGGTGTCCTAATAAATTACTAATTATATGAAGAGCCAAAGGCTTCAATTCGGCGACATGAACTTATTTAAGTTAAGGGATATTACATCCCATATTGTTTCATAGCCGAATAAGAAACTCAAAGAGTTTCATGCCGAATATATAGTAAATATATAAAGTTCGGCGAATCCAAGCGTAAGCAAATACCTGGATAGTGCAACACATAACCCATTTGGTAGTGCAACACCGAGGCAACTCATAGTAAGCTCCGGTGGAGCAAGCTCCGATCACTATTCTTGGTATTTACCCATAATGTGAACTTAGCTCCTAGGAGCTGAAATACTGTTCAACATTATGAGAGAAGGTCACTACCCAGACCGGTTTCAACCTTTATTGAGGTCTGATCAGTGAGTAGGTAGACCTAGAAATACCAAGTTTGTAGCAAACAGAACTTACATATACCCTACTATGAGAATTGCCAAGAAGGTGTCCTAATAAATTACTAATTATATGAAGAGCCAAAGACTTCAATTCGGCGACGTGAACTTATTTAAGTTAAGGGATATTACATCCCTTAATTTTGCTTATTCTTGGACTCGCTGAACTTTATATAGTTTCTATATTCGGGCATGAAACCCCTTGGAGTTTCTTATTCGGCTAAGAAACAATATGGGATGTAATATCCCTTAACTTAAATAATTTCACGTCGCCGAATTGAAGCCTTTGGCTCTTCATATAATTACGTATACCTTGTTCTGTACAGACGGTAGGCAGAGAGTTTGGCGGGTACTCCATGAAGCAATGAACCCACTTGCCTTGTAAACGTAAACTCAAGGTTATGGAGGTGGTGTCATAGTGTCGGACATGTTCTGTTGGTACGAAACTTCCCCTGATATTTCTGGAAGGTCGGGTGTACTCCAAGGAATATCTGAGTTCGGCAAAAGGGGTTCAGCAACAATGCTTAATTGTTGTCGAACTCCTTCATCCTGAAATGTTGACCTTTATCCAGCAGGCGATAGTTGTTTCATGGACAACGACTGTCCATCGCGCAAGAATTCTCAGTAGTGGTTCAGCGAGCTGACAGCGACTTCCACCATCTTCCCTAGTCACCATAAAGTCCGGATCTGCACATTATTCAGAATGGCTGTAACATGTTAGAAAAGCAAAGTCGTCTCCCGTCAAATATGAACCAGTTAAAGGACTGTCTGGTGAACGCTTGGTATGTTGCAGACATAGATGCAATTTATCACCTAGTGAATTCTATGCCAAATCGCATATGAGTTGTAATTCGGGCTAAAGGAATTTCAACACGGTATTAAATAAAAATTTCAATTCAGTGTCGACGTGTGTAATTGGTTAGCATTATTGGTTAACAGTTAAAGCATCTCAGTTAAATTTTTTTCAGGAGCTGCTATCTTAAATAGACCTGTCGAATGAAAGTGCCGAACAGATAATATTAAACTTCGAGGCTGAATTTAGTGATTTTAATCAAGGAAATAAATAGAGCTACTCCGTCTTTTAGAGGAGGTTAACCATTTGGCTATTCCTTATGTCGACTAATTGAGTGCACTCATGGCTGAGATGCATGAAACAATTGACCTTCTAATCACATTTCATCCAATTTTTAACTTTTTATTTTTCTGGTTCCATGAAGAATAGGATTCCTCTAATAGAATTTCTTGGTATTCATCAAATCCTTTGTATCCGTGGTTTATTTTATTTGAAAGATCTTCGGCTGCTTGTCTTGAGGAGCATAAGAAGTATACAGAGTGCTGGGCCTGGTTGAAAGAGTAAATATCATCTATACTCTCCAACCAGTTGCAAGCTTAAATCTTCTGGAAAAAAGTTCTATGTTGGTCTCAAGAGCTCGATTGCCAGACTACCTTTCATGGAATTTACATAAAAGCATTATGAACTCGAGCAATTTGGCTTGCGGAGCATGCAATTACCTCTACACACACACACACACACACACACACACACACACACACACACACACACACACACACACACACACACACACACACACACACACACACACACACACACACACACAGACGGATTCTTGGAAGTAGACTAAAGCCTTGCATAAGAGCCGGTTTCTCATGAAAAGAACGTATGAGAAAATTCTAGCGGGTTACGTTTATCACCATTGTAGAAAGTAATATTACTTAACATTCTTCATCTTTTATATACTTTTACAAAACCTTGCTAGGCCTTCAGTTAAAATTAAGCGTTGTTCTAGTATTACGCATGATACCATATCTGCATAATCCCTTCATGATTTCCACGTGTTGTCATTTCATCTTTCAAGCAATCATACAAGAAAAAGGGATGAACTACGCAAGCAAGCCTAACACTATTTTTATTTTCTTCTCCAACACAGCACCATAACTCTATTTATTCTCCAGAGAACGTGCATATCATTTCTTGTTATCAATAATAAGTGTAGTAGTATTAGTAGTAGCGGAAGAAGACGAAGAAAATTATATTTGGGATATTACTTGTCTTCTCCAAACCATTTAAGTAAAAAGCTGTTTAGATCCTAAAATATCTCTATGTTATTTTTCTTTTAATAAAGACAATTTACTTTGACCCTTACAACAATTAGTCATTAGTACAATACCAGAATTTGTAATTTACTAGAAATGGAAGATACTTTTTTTCAAAAAGTATATATGCTTTCCTAAATTATACTGATAACAGGCTAAGTTAGGCCTAAATTTTTGGAGATTGAATCACACCGATAATGGTGCAAATTAGACATTAATTTTTAGGAAACAATACCAAATTTCGCTTTGGATTCATATGTAATTGTTCCAACGTTTCTTGAGCAAGGTTACACGCAGCACATTTATTCAGGAAACAGATTGCCCCTGGCAATATGGAGAGAAAATAATCTCTCTCTCTCTCTCTCTCTCTCTCTCTCTCTCTCTCTCTCTCTCTCTCTCTCTCTCTCTCTCAGCTTCATTTAACCTCCCCCCCAAAAGAAATGATGGATGGCTATAATACCAAACAGCCCTCATGGGACAGCACAGGACCGCTGATGTTTCCCTGGCGGATTGACCTATAGCTCATCCTAAAGCTTTGATTAATCATTCAGCCATTATTTTTTCATGCGAAGTATTTAAGAAGTGAGTAAATCACTGCAGTTAGCTAAGAACGAACAATTTCAATGAAACGTGTCCTTAGTTAATAGAAACTTTACCTTTGATAGCATTTAAGGTAAGAGGTAACCTCTCTCCCGCATGATCTTGTTGTAGTTTTCCGAGTGGTTTCAAGTTGACTATGCACAAAATGCATATAAATTAGTTAATTTCATAATAAGAAATAGTAGAAACAAAATGGCAGCAGAACAGTGCTGCCCTCTGTGGTCAAGCAATATTCATAAAAACATTACTGTAAATGTAATAAATGCAACTCTTCTTATAAAAAAATTGATGAAATTAGAGAACAAACTGCTTTCAGTCCTTGATCTAAGGATTTCTTCAGTAAAATTTTTTTTAGCAAGATGTAATAATTTTTTGTCATCATATAAAAGTTTTCTTCGAAACGATTTCTTCTTTCTAAGAAACGATTTGTCTTATTTACTTGTAAATCGATTTAGATTACATAAGTATGCTCACTTTCAATCTATTTCTTTCTTCCCAAAAGTGCCATTATTTTCATATAATTTGTAGCCTTGTATAAATGGAGTTATTTCTCCTTTTCCCTCACACCAAAAATGAATAATCTCCTACCAGTGTTTCGCTCATTCTTTACCACTTGCACTCTATCCTTGGCCTTGATTTGTGATTAATAGATTTAGGTCACAAGAGAGTACTCTGACATTTGCAAGGACGCCTCTTCATACAACGCAAAAGTCCATTTGGAAAATATCCAAACACATCAGTTTCAATTAGTCTACGTGACCACTTCTCGATCTAATTTTTCTTCTTTGCTAATGGGAAACTATCGTAAGTAGAATACGGAAAATAGAGCCGGCATTCCTTATCCCCCAGGAAAACAAAAGCAGAGCAATATAAATAACGAAGCCATTTTTCTGTGACATCAGCAGCCTTCAGTTTTACTCACTTTCAATGTAATGCATTATTCCAAAACGGGATAAACTAAAGATATCCAATCCATTGATTTCTGGAGAGAAATTTGTGTAAATCTGAGAAATTACGGATGCTCCATATTTGCGCGGCAATATCTATTTCATGTGCTCCCAGTTGTATAAGTCATGAGTATTTTGCTTCATTTAGGATTTTAGTATATAATTGATACCTGATTTATAAACGTTTGTCTTTTTTTATTGTGCGCCATTTGCAATTTATTTCACTTTCTTCTTGTATTTGAGGCTGCTCCACAACATTAGACTTCTTACCATTGATGTCATCGAACATTCCTGAATATCTTCCATGTATTTCCATTATGCCAATAAAAGTGACATATTGAACAAAATAATTCCTTTTCAGCCTATTTCTTCTCTCTCAAGAAGACGTGTAATTGGCCATTTAAGACTATATATGAGTCAGTATGGAAAGCGCAGACGCTATTCTTTAACTCTCAAGGGTAGTCAAAGTAAAGTAACTAGGGGTGGGGAGGGGCTAATGTTACAGCTGAAAGAATACATCGAGTACAGAATAAATACAGAAATTTCCAGTTAGCAGTAAATGGAAGGGAGGCTTCTTATGGTTCTCTTTCTACAAATGGGACTAATAAAATCATATTTAGTGATTTATTTGGTTACAATTAAATGGGGCTTTTATCGCAACAGTTCCTTGATATTTATTTTTGCTTATTGTTTACTCCACCGTTGCATGAAGTCATATTATCAGATAAATAATTGGTAGAGGGCAAATAATTAATCTATTATTTTGGGATTAATTTCTCATTTAATCTGTTTTGGGATAAACAATCTCTAGTTATTTAAAATACTGTGATACTGCTTGTTCTATGAAAATGATTACAGTTAGTAAGTTTTTTTTTCTGCATAACGTTTCATTTCCTTGTTAATTATACACATCGATTTTTTCACATGATTAAAACAGACTGTGAATAAAATGAAATTTAATATTTTTCATTATCTACATAAGTAACTTCTACTACAACTTTTTTTCTACAGACAGAAGAAAACAACTTGATTTTATCGTGAATCAGAAGTTTGTGCATAAAACAAATTACAGAAAGGTCCATGGATTAGAAACTACAGTGCTTCAAGATGGTCGTATATTTCACTGCTGACCAGTAAATAAAAAATAACATGCTGTTAATAACAGTACGGTCGTAGTTATTGTATTGTTATCTAAAATACCTAATCAGGGGACTCAATCCGTCTTGGACCAATGAGAATCGGATCGATAGATGGAGTTATTGATTAAATTTTTATTATCAGATAGAATGAACTGAATTAAAAATAAATCGATTTTTTCCAGAGTTTGTTGTTTTTTTGTCAGGCGATAATATAAATAGTCAATTTAAAAATATATTATTATAACGGTTTCTCCATGGAGTCAGAAGACTCATCGCGGTAGACCCTACATTGACACACACTAATCATTATTCATACAATACCTATCATACTTCTTAAATTCATTACCAGACGAAGCATTCACAACCACCTTTCGCAACGTATTCCACATTCACCACCCTCCAAGCAAAAAATCTAGTTCTAACACTCTTGTTAACACCATTCTTACACAATTCTCCAAGGATGACCCCTCGTTCTCTCCCTTCCTGCACTGTTCAGAAAAAAGTCATCAGTATCAATCCTATAAAATCTCCTTTAATAATTCATATGCCTCTATCATATCTCCTCTCTTACGTCTATCAGCTAGTTTTTGGAGCCTACAGACCACCTTCGATCTTTCCTCATAGGACACATTCCAGAGACCTATAGCAGTCTTTATAACTCGCCTCTGAATCCTCTCCAACATTTCTTCATCACCAAGGAATCCAGGTGACAAGATTTGTGCGCAATAATCCAGATGTGGTCTTATTAATGCCTTATAAAGTGGAAGAATAACTTCCCTATCCTTGCTTCAGTATGTTCGTCAACAACCATGGTCGTTGAATTTTATAATAACATCATGGTAATTTGATGTGATGTTTTGGCAACCTTTGCAATGTGCCCATTAAACATAAGTTCCCTGGCCACAATAACCCCCAAATCCTTTGCTCGTCAACTTCTTGCAGTTCAGTTCCATTAATATAGTACACAGCATGTGATCTCATACTGCCACACATTAAACCGATATCCATTCTCATTTGCCCATACTGCCAATCTATTTAAATCATCCTGTAAAATATAAACATCATATTTATTACCTGTAGCTCTACCTAATTTTATATCGTTTGCAAACAATTGAATGTTTCCCCTCAGATAATTTCCTATATCATTAATTAACAAATTAGTGGCCTAAGGCATGCCGCTGGTAATAGACCTTCTCAGGACTCTGCTCCTCTAGAATAAATGTATATATATTTTCTATTTCTAAGTTTCTTTCAATTTCCATAAAACAAAAAAAAAATAATTTAAAACCTGGGAGTCATTAAACTCTGCAATGCAGTTTTGTAATCGTATCACAGTCCAATTCGAGGAAGACTTTGCTGCAATACAGATGGTATTTTTAGATAACCACTAGAGTTATTTTAATTTTCTGGTAAAACGATGCAATTTTATCTATTTATTTTTCTAAGTCATTATCTCTACTTGGAAATATATTGTTAACCCATTTCTGATTATGAGAAAATAAAATGATATTAAGTTTGTTTTATTAAAAAAAAAATAGAAACTTCATTAGCATTTTAAAATCGTCGATATTTCAACATATCTGTAAATGTATGGTATACATTACGCCGGTTCAGTCGTGAAATAATACGATACCAGAATACCCTAATGGAGAGTCGTCATATAGCGCTCAATTAGAATACTATTAAACAATTTATTGTTCTTGTTTTGATATAATTTTATTTATTTTTATTTTTTTGTGTGAAAATGAACTTTATGTTATTTTTTCCCCTATGTAATGGCTGTTGTGTATTCCTTGGAGTATCTTCTGTCACCCGACTTTTGAAAGAATAATAAACCAAGACATTTACAGATCTCAGGAGTAAAACTGGAGAAACTCGGTAACCCCAGGAGACAGGTCAGGGCAACGGAGTAAACTGAAAGTGAGAATGATGACATAATTTCTCGTTGGAGAGATCAAAAGGGCCGCTATCCGTTATGCCTGACCCCATTAACAGTAAATTATAAGAAACAGTTCGTTCCCAGGTCGCTTATATTGCCAGAAATTACTCAAGGGAGAAGATAATAGCAAGAAGAAACTGAGAAAGTCTTCTTATATCTACACGAGCGGTCTGTTTTTCTTTGACTTTTCTAACCCTACGATGGAGTTTGCAGCCAGCGAGGACGATCAATGCTGCAATAACGTGTTATGCTTCCGCAGGTCTAAAGCATAAGAGATGAACATTTCCACTCTTAGGATCTGCTTTTACGAATTTCCGCTTTTTTTATGATGCATAAATAGATAGATTAAAACAATAAACAATACATCTAACATACGTTTGTCTATTCAAAACGATCTATTTAAACATCTACTACTGATGTTTATATGCAAGCAAAGGAGATAATTTCATCATGTCTAGATTATTCGAAAAACACATTTCGTAATTTTTTTTAATATTTTGTTTATTCGAAGCTGTTTTAAGCGTTATAAACCTTAAATACCCACTAATCTCCCTAATTTCGTTATATATCCACAAAAATGCATTTTTGATGTGTGGAGCCCAAACGTAAGTTTCGCTATTTATTTAGTTAGTCACTTAATGGCGATGATATAATTACAAATGTTACACTGAAACTTCTAAAAGTTTAGAGCGTATTCTAATTAAATTAGTTAAGTATACAGTAAATCAAAACTGTTAGAATCAATCGAATCGTTCTAGATGCCAATGATCTATATGGAACGGTGTGCGACAGTTTAATTTGCGTGTCTCTGCGTCGTTTTCATTTTTGCACTCTTTAATGAAGGCAGGCTAAACACTATTTAGGATTAAGCTAGCATTCTGGTTTAAATGCATAAGGGAAGAGCGAAATCAGGACTTGCGAACCCTCCCGCTTTCTGTAAACTAGGTTGTCTCCACTCTTCCCTTATCTCATATAGTCATTATAATTGGCAGTTTAAAGAGGTGACTTGAGATAATTAAATCCCACATGAATTAAAACCAGAATGCAATCTTACGTCTAACACAATACTTGAACTGCTTTCGTTAAAGATTGTAAAACTAAACACATGCCAAACCAATAGCTAAACCTACTGGACTATAACAGTTACTTGTAATTTGCGTTTCGGTTTATTCACGGTGTATTTATTGACAACCGCGCTCCAGCCAGTGAAAGATAAGATTTATTCTGGCATTTTCAAGATATTGGATTCAGGGTTGACCACATTGTGATATAATCTGAACTTTTCAAGATTGTTATGGTGATTTATTATTACAACAAGAGACAAATTAAGGTCTTCACGTGTACTCTGTTTACTGAATGGTTTGTCTATTTGTAGGAATAACAATTAAAGTTTCTGGTAGGAGAAAGCCCTTTCATCTTAATACGAGAATGGCTAACTCATTTTCAGTTGAAAAGTCTTCATAAATATTCCTGCTTCGTAGACAATATATGAATTCAAGCTTTTGGAGTTTAATTTATATTCCATTTGCAAGTAAATTACTATTCCAGAAAGCAACACCAAATAGAGAATCACAGTAGGCTTTTGTATAAATTATTTTAGAGGATAAGTTGGAATTTATAAAGTAACGTTATGGATTGCAATAGATACAAAGAAGTATGTGTATACAGTATTCATTTATTTTATTAACAATATATAAGGAACAAGTAATAACACTTAGCTCCACCTATTGGTAGAGATATGCTTAAATTCAGTTAATGACCACAAATTTCAATACGTTCTTCTTAGAGATCGTTAAAATTTTGTTTTTGTTATTGTTGTTGTTGTGAAGATTATAATATGATGATAATGGTCGTACTTTAATTTACTTCACAAAGATAAAGCGACTTCAGAGCTAATTTTCATACAGAAGTTGGATGTACAAGGGACGTCCAGAAAGTAAGTTCCGTTTTTAAATATTTTCACTGCATCGCTGCGATCGCAATGGTGCGCATGCGTGCTGAGTTTGTTGATTCCTTAGCAAGGTGTTGGTACCATTTTCAGACATTCTCGCAGTGCGTACGCTTCTTGGTGTGTGTTTATAATGTCTAAGAAAATCGAATCGTCCGCCGCATGTGAAATTAGGTCAGTTATCCGTTTATTGAATGCGAGGAACGTGAAAGCAGCTGAGATTCATCGACAAATTATTGAAGTTTGTGGAGAACACGCAACGAGCCGGCTAACACACAACAACTTCTCGCCACCTTCGCCTGGGAAAAATTCCATAATCTCCCAAATAGTCCTGACCTCGCGCCAAGCGACTTTCACCTATTCAAACATCTGAAATTTTTCTTGGTGGCCAGCGGTTTCAAGACGACAACAAGGTCAAAGAAGCGGTCAATACGTGGTTTGCGTCATAGGCGGCAACTTCTGCGACGAAGGTATCTTGGTGTCCCGTTACGAGAAGTGCCTGAACAATGGCGGAAATTATGTAGAAAAGTAGTGAAAGATGTCTACTTAAATTTCCAATAAAGTTTTTTTTGTAAGTATATATTTGTTTCTCTGACAGCCCATCGGAACTTACTTTCTGAACGTTCCCTCGTAGATTCGTATCCGATGCAGAAAATAGCTCCTGTGTTGTGATGGTTTTTCAGCGATGGCTTTTATCCTGAAAGGTAAATCAAGCCTATTTTGATTAATCCATTAAAATTTTTTTAAAAATTCCTACAGACTCTTTTCGTCCTAAATGTCCTAAAAGAGTGAGAAAAATTACTATTTTATCTGTCGATGTAGGATCACATAGAGAACGTGATGTCATAAATTTGTAAAAAGCATGAAGATGAAATGGACAGGTTTTAGAAACCTATAAAATGATAAATAAATAAATAAATAAATAAAATAAAACTTGTGGAAAGGAATATCAATCAGTAAATCGATTTTAATAATAATAATAATAACTTTTAAGATATATTAATTTACATTTAACTACTTATATATTAAAAATTGAGAATCAGTCATTCTTATATACTTATTCCAAAAAGAAAACGTATTTGGACATTGATGAGCACGTTCGTTGAACGTGCTCATCTTTAGCATAAACGACAGCTTTGTCGTTTATTCTTTGAAGAACTCTATTGGTCAATTCACAAAGGCAAAATCTGAAATTCTATCTGTCATTTCAACATCACCGTAGTCACAATCGAAATAATCGAAGGGAAGCGTATTGTACATGCCCAGATTTAGGGAATGTATAATACGCTTTAGGGTTCCCTGCCACTATGTAAAATGAGTTTCAGGCGAGAATTCTCATTTCTGAAACTTCTTTTATTAAATAAACGAATTTACTGAACGTATTCTGAGAGAAGTTTCAGAATAAGCAAGAAAATCATTCTTCATAAACACGTTCTGTTTAATTAACAGCATTTGGTCACCAGAGTTATTCGTCGTGTAAACAGAAGACAAGGCATTGAGGATTTTCAACGCTATGATCAACGATTCTTCTCTGAACCAATCATGGTCCAGAGAAGGAACAGATGGCAGAATGTTCTCCAACTAACAACGGGCTATTGGTTCGAATTACAACACGACACAGATGTTTGAAAATGCGTTTAGGTGTTAAATGATTTTCGCTATCCTGTGTTATACTACCATCCTGTTTATGAGAATCCCAAGTGTAAAGGCTAAATGTTGCACATGAAGTATAGCGCAGAGCGGCTAACTGTAAGTTAGCAAACTATCCTGAGTGAATTTACACAAAAGTAGCCTCACCATGTGATTGATGATACAGTGCACTTAGCATTGCATTCTCCTCTCTCTCTCTCTCTCTCTCTCTCTCTCTCTCTCTCTCTATCTATTTCTCTCTCCCTCAAATTTAGATTCGACTGTTCAGACTTGAACATTATATAACCTAACTCAGTGGAATTGTTTCCATTGTTCTACAGACAAAGAAAGAGAGACGGTGCTGAACTTTCTGAGCAAACTTTGAGGTTTCGCGTACTTGTTAGCTGCATCATAAAAATGATATAATACACACAAGACTGAAGTGTGTTCAACTTTCTACGCTTAAGAACAATCTTGAGTTATAATTTAAAATTCTAATCTCGTTTTAAGAACAGCTTTGTTTGTCTAAACGTGTTCTTCAAAGATTTGATTTTTATCTGTCAATGTTATTAGTCTAAGGGATAGTTTCATAACTGCTTCCATCAACACTAGTCTTTAGTTTTCTTTGTAAATTTCCGGGGATAAGAAAACTGATAATGATTTAGAATCTAAATTCATGCAGCATCGCATCCGATTACCTATTTATATGCCATTAGATGATTAGTTCTGTTTTTAAAATTTTCAGCAATAGGATAAAATTTAATTTAAATTACAGCTCATATTGAATTTAATACTAAACCATTGAAATGGCAAAAATTCCAAATAGTTTACTGAATAACTTCGAATTGTCAGCTTCAAAAGTCTTAAAAAGTCAATTGTGTGTGTGTGTGTGTGCGCGCGCAAATTAATAATTTGCAAATATTATAGTATCGATGAAGTATCGATGATAGAAAATGTAAAAGAATTTTACATCTGTACGGTTGTTTTGTTTTTCTAATGAAGTCACATTTTAATTGTCAAAAACAGTTAATCAGCGTAACGTAAAGAGTTAGCTCTGAAAACCCATAAACAGTATCTTAGTATTCCAAGAGTCGAAATATTATATTTTGTGTGCTGTTTAAAGGATATTCTTTCTTCTGAAGAATCAATAGCTTCAGCACAAGTAGTGGAAGTGCTCCACTTACCTCACGTCTGCTTTAACTGATACTGTCCATACATCTAAGGTACTTGTTTGTTGGTTTTATTTGACTGATATTGTTCAGTCCTCTCAAAAGAGAAAATGTCAGTGCACTGCATATCGACGATGCTTATGAATAGTGTCCTCAATATATCAGAATGCGAGGTTTATATTTATGCAAAAGATGCAATAGATGCAAAAATGAATAATTTCATGTTGATTTTGATTAAATAAATCAGACGAAATACACAACTGTACAGTACAGTACAACACAAGTGCACAACCTCTTTACTAATTCGTTTCATTGGGTGTCTTTGCTGGACTATGAGTTACGATACCGTTCATTTTGTAATTACATAATTTTTACAGACGGTTTCGTGCTACAAATTCAGAAATATTTTTTTTCCCAAAAGAGAAAGTATTATCAGATTTTAAAACTGAAATTTTCAGGAGAATAGGCCTTGGCTGTTTTTCAAAAACTAGCTGACATAAATCTCGAAGCAAAGCAACTTGTCTTGTAAACGAAAAAGCAAATTCTCTGAGAAACCAATCATATGTCGCTGTCATAATCCTTCTCTTAGATGTGCAAATAAGACTCTCAAAAGACATTTTCAACTCGTTCAGATGATGGATTGTAATCGAAAAAAAAATTGGTGATGGTTTACGGCATGCAACAGCCGTTTTTAAAGGATCGCAAAATTGCAAAACGTGTAGAAAACAGTCTCTCTCTCTCTCTCTCTCTCTCTCTCTCACACACACACACACACAAGAATAATTGAATGCATAAATAAAATTATGAAAATCAATGACACAGCTCGTAATGCAGTACCGTGTACTTCTCTTCAGATAATTGTAAAATCGTGCGATTATCATTATAAATCGAATTATAAATTAATCAAGTTTCAGAGGAAATATCGATGTTAAACTTCCGTTGTCGACAATTTGTCGCCGGTTTAAGCGAGGCCATTTTGATGAATTACAAGGAAAAACCCACCGCTGACGAATCATCAGCGGAAGGGGAAAGTGCGGCAAACGCTTTCCTCAGTTTGACCTGCAATCAATCGTTTATGCATGTTTAACAATTGATCTAAATTTTATAATTGGCTCTGCTAAGAGTGTATGAGTAATTCAGCCTAAGATTTTATCACAATCCCACTCATTAAGATAAACAGATTAATACATAAATAGTTTGCGTCCCGTTAGTGATGAAAACAGATTTCGGCCAAGGTGTATAAAAAAGGAGACAAATATCTATAGAAATATATACTACTATCCTGTTAACCAATATACTGCTAAGGGTTTCAATCTCAGATAAAAATGCTCCACGTTAGGGAACAACAAACAGTGATTTATTGAGTCACTGGCAGAGGTTCATGCTGTCAATAGGTAGTGGAGGAATAGATGGAACATTCACTCACACTCCAACTTTGAACTAATTTATTTGAGAATTTATAAAAAGCTATGAAAACATTTATTGATAAACACTATAAATAAACAGTCTCTTACTGAATAAATTACTGATATGCGATTGTGCATTATATGAATAAGGATTGAGATTTTTAGAATTAGAAGCTTGTTGGTGAGATCATCCTCCTCCTTACTGAAGTGATGAGGTCGCAAAGGATTATAAGGGGACTGCAAACCGGTTTATGACATACTTAAGGATTACCTTATCTCCATTTCTAATATTTCTGTAAAGTTTTTAAGCATTTCTGGAACAGTTGGAATTACCGTAAAAATGATTATTATAGATTTACTATTCGTAATTCAGAGGGACAGAATAGCAAATTTCTCAGGATGTATTGTGGGGTGTTTACACTGATAAACGGATAATTTTATTATATAATACTACTACAACAAAAGTATTATGATAGTTAATTATATGAAGAGCCAAAGGCTTCAATTCGGCGACATATAAACTTACATATTGTTTCATAGCCGAATGAGAAACTCAAAGAGTTTCATGCCGAATATAGTAAATATATAAAGTTCGGCGAGTCCAAGCGTAAGCAAATACCTGGATAGTGTTACAACTGATCCTTTAGGGTGTGCAACACTGAGGCAACTCATGGTAAGGGTGGAGCAAGCTCCGATCACTATTCTTGATATTTCCCCATAATGTGAAACTCAGCTCCTAGGAGCTGTATTACTGTTCTACATTATGAGTGAGAGAAGGTCACTACCCAGACCAGTTTCAACCTTTATTGAGGTCTGATCAGTGAGTAGGTAGACCTAGAAATACCAAGTTTGTAGCAAACAGAACTTACATATACCCTACTATGAGAATTGCCAAGGTGTCCTAATAAATTATTAATTATATGAAGAGCCAAAGGCTTCAATTCGGCGACATATAAAATTATTTAAGTTAAGGGATATTACATCCCATATCAAGAATAGCGATCGGAGCTTGCTCCTCCCTTACCATGAGTTGCCTCAGTGTTGCACTCCCTAAAGGGTCAGTTGTAACACTATCCAGGTATTTGCTTACGCTTGGACTCGCCGAACTTTATATATTTACTATATTCGGCATGAAACTCTTTGAGTTTCTTATTCGGCTATGAAACAATATGGGATGTAATATCCCTTAACTTAAATAAGTATTATGATAGTATGTGCAGCTAATTCCACCATTTCGACGTGTATGTTCGATATCGTATAACTTATAAAAACATACTCTCAAAACATCGTAAATACAATCTCTAAGTAATCTTGTCTGCATCTTTTATTAGTGCAGAAAAGCACTAATGAAAATATAATGCAGAAAAGCACTAATAAGAAAAGTTCGGAGCCGAAAGATTGGCGCTCTCTCTCTTGGAACTCTTTCAAAATAGCTTAAACGAAGTTTTGTTTCACTGCATCATTGTTCGATATGAAAAGGATTTACAAAACTCCGCTGTATTTTTTTCCTTATGACACAGTAAAGTAAATATGGAATATTATGTCAATAAAATATGAACGTTCGTTATGGAAATATAAACCACAAGCCCCTCTTTAATCCAAATAAAATATTTCTGTCACTATTGCATATTAAGTTGGTTCTCGCAAGAAAGAAAAAAAAAACTTTGTTAAAGCCTTAGGCAAAATGAAACCCCCTGCATTCCATCCCCCGGCAACATTTCAAAATTTCTCCAGAAGATAAACTTATGAAGGACATTTGTTGTACCTCAATTTAGAAAAAGATTTAGTCGATGTGAATTTAAAAAGAAATCTCCCTAAAATATCACGCTGGAAATCGTTTAAAGATATTGTAAAAGGGCTTGGGGGACAATAATAAAACTATTTACAATTATAAATAGCTACTTACCAACTTATAGCACAGTACTACAAGATGAGAATCAACACGTCTCTGAATATTCAACTTGAACTTCATTCCTGAATAGCTCTGTCAGTGACCGACAAGTAGGCTGAACGATTCCACTACATCATGCTAATGAGTCAATGATACCAGGAAAAACGAAACTGCTAGGATGGAAGACCTTTTGATTTCTTGAAAGAGAGATACTTCGTAGGTGCTTACAAGAAGAAACGGGATTAATATATAAACTTTTTAATTTATGGATACCTTTGTAATTTAATAATTGCGAATGTAGTAAAATATAAAATATTTGAATATTTGTCTGTTTATATTAGTTTTACATAATATGATTTTTTTAATGATAAATGATGTTTTTTTATTATTTTTTAAACTTTTTATCCTTGAACTTATATCAATATCAATGAAATCCAAAACTTCATTTTTAGATTCATCACCCTAAAATAAACATCACCCTAAAATTGACTTTTATATATTCTTAGTTACAATCCATGTTCGGTATAACATCAGATGTTCATTTTTCCGGTTAATGAAACAAGCCCCCCCCCCTCTTTAATCTCACTACAACCAGGAGAGGCCTTCCAACCCATAACACTAGTTCAACAATACTTAGCAGATGGGAGCATATACGCTAGTGAATAACTTTCTCCTGCCATACCTCAATGAATCCATCAGTTCTTTAAAATATGCATCTTGGTTCAGTACTTCTCATAACTTTCCAATTAGTTGCTGTTTAATCACAGGAAGATTTGAAACAAAAAAGTCTAATCTCAGCTTTGCATGAGTTGAGGTGAATTAAGATCGGAGTAACAAAGGTTGTGAAGCTAGCGTATTACTCTGTTAATTTCGGAGGTTGTTTGTTTTGAGAAAAATTAAAATTTCTAGTTTCGGCAGAAAAAAACCCTTCCTGATCGAGAATAATGTTTGACATGTATTTATCAATCTTTCTGTAGAAATCGAGAATACGGGGTCCCGTTTAATAGTACAAACGAATGGTAATGGAAACGTACAACATTTTTCCAACGTTGAAAATCATTGAAATTATAGTGTAAAGGTATCTGAATCTCAACCTTTGGAAAGAGTTAAAATGTCATCGATCGAGAGCCAATAGGAATACATTGAACTTCATTTCAGCACCTGGCATAAATGTTGGTGAAGAAATGGGCTAAATTACTTTTGTTCGTTTATACAAAATACCTTATGTTCACCTTTATTTACACAGAGATAAAGGTGAACATAAGGTATTTTGAAATGGTATTAAAATTCTACAGATATGGAATCAGCAGAAGTACATGTCTATTTTATAATGGTAAATAATATTAATTCAAATTTCTAGATTAATTCAAATATTAACTGTAAACATCAAAAAGAAATTTCCAAGTATTCACATGCTTTCAAACAAATGTATTTTTGAAACATAAAAACTCCGTATTTAATACATCAAAATTCGTCATTTATTTTCATAGGATATCGAAAAGAGCAGAAATATTCGACTTCTTGCATACGTTAGTAGTTTTCTGTGAATATTGTTCACTAAATTTCACGGAGAACATCGCTCATGACTACTTTATGAGTAAAATATAAATTATCAAAGCCATATTATTACACAGAATCTGCGTGATAGGAATACAGCGAAGTCGATGTGCATTCTGCTATTTTCATTATAAATGTTAAATCGGTGTGTGTGTGTGTGTGTGTGTGTGTATGTGTGTGTGAAGGATGGGGGAGGACTGCCACGACAGAAACAGACAGAAAGATTTTATTAGGATGTTTATTTTTCGTTCTAAAATCAATATATTTCCTGTTTTACAATGTTTACTTTATCAAGTCCTAAATGTCTGTAATATAAAGTTAACAACTATTAAATATTTCGCCGTAAACTACTTGTTACTATAGTAATAGCAATTTATCGAAAAAAACATTTGCTTATCTTGGGAATTACCTCTGTCTCTAGACAATTTTCTGCTCTCTTTCACTGTAATACGTTGCTATACATATATCGAATTACTAATCTCTTCTTTTTCGTAGAAATAGGTTAGCTAGAAACCAGTAGAAGCTCATATGATCTGTGTTCACGTTCTGTTGCTACATACCGATTTGATTAAGAGTTTCCTCGGTCCTAGTTGGACTAACATCGTTAACAATATCAGATGGAATGTTAGTATAGTGATAAAGAGGTCACGCCATGCTTCCAATTTATCCAGTTTCCCGAGCTTTCGTTTGGTTAACTACAGTATAGAAGGACGGAATGAATATCCTGGGAGCTTAGGACGTCGCATTTCATTTGGGTTGATGTATCATATAAACAGTGTGTGTGTGTGTGTGAGAGAGAGAGAGCATACTGCATAGAAAAAAAATTGATGTACAATAACAATAACGCTTCTTACAGTGAGAGATAGAGAGTTATGGTCTTCTTCAGGAAAAATTTATAAAAAAAAAGAAAGGAAAAACCGAATCCGAATATTGCTACTACCAGATTTACTCCCCTAATTGTTATCAACTTCAAACAGGTTTCAGGTACTGAAGCAAGTAAGACTGGAGGAGGTCAAGCCTATTTTGGATCAAACATACTTTGGAACATGAAGCTATACGGGTTTACAACACGAGAAACTTTTAATTTAATTGTTCGGTGACAAGTGAAAGAGTAAAGTCTCAGTACTGTATTACTTTAATAAAAGACTTGCAATTAAAATACTATTACAATAGATTTAGAAATGGGATTTCACCGACGGAATTATGAATTAAACTATGCAATAATAATAATCTGCCAAATGCTAAAGATTCTTCTCATCAGGTATTTCAATCACAGGGCTTCATCGAAAGTGACTGAGCTACACAGGCTGTGCTGTATCCACTGCTTTATTTAATCATTTCCTTTACTAAATACGGCAAAAGAGAAGTGGAATAATAAGGCAGCTGGCAAACGTCGCTTTAAACAAATGAGATACATTCATAATATATTAACCAGATATCTCACAATCCGTTCTGCCCATTCAGCCCGTGAAATCTCCTGCTTTCAGATATTTTTACCTTTTTTGTGTGCTTTACAGATTTTTGTACTTAAGAAAGTAAGGATCATAAAACATAGTAAGTTCTCTTTTAATTATCGAATGTTTTATTTATATTTTTTTGCGCGTACTGTCGAGGTAATTTTCATAAATCTATGTCTGACTTATAGATTTGATTGTAATCACCGAATGGTTAAATTTTTTCTATGCCTCTTTTTCAGACGAATTCTCGAGCTAGTCCATGTTGGATGCAGAAAAGTAGGACTCTTTTTCATTACAAAAAAAAAAAGCATCCCGGTTTGTTAGCCCCTCATATTCGGAAACGGAACTCTGGAACAGCGGACGTTATTTTAGAATTGTGAAAAAGAGCTGCAGCTGCCTGTCGTATTCTCGTATCACAGTTCTTTTAAGCACACTGGCTAGAAATGCACTCGATTGCTGCAATTGATTACGGGAGGCGATCGGCACTCAACCAATTTTCAGAACTTAGGGTTGACAAATTGCTGCCTACTTCTTTTGGCAATAAAAATACCGAATTATTTATTTTATCTATATTTTTGTTAAAACATTACAGAACCAACAATTCTAAGGTGCTACGTGTTATATTCACCTATAATGACTTTATATAATAGTATACAGGGTGTTTCAAAAATAATGTTCCGATTTGAAAATTGTATATCTGTGCAACCAAGAACCACAAATGAATGCGACTTGCACCATGTGAACGGCCTTGGTACAGAGTTTATTTATTATTATATTAATTATTTGAAATTATTTGAAATCGGGTCATTCTTTTTGAAACAGCCTGTATTTTAACTGAGTTATATTCTAATTGAGGGACTCTGTCATTTAGACACATTTCATTTCGGGAATAAATTTTTCTTTATTACACAAAGAAACCCGATTTGTTAGCCTCTCATATTCGGAAATAGAACTCCAGAAGAATTCTGGAGTTCTATTTCCGAATATGAGAGGAACAAAAAAGAAATAGTTTGTTTTGATTTTCTTCATTTCTGGAATAAAAAAAGGACCCATTACAGTATTTTTTTTGTCTCCCACCCAAGAAATGTTGTAAACCTATAAGTACATCAGTACCTTGGGCTGCCAAGGAATTTTATTTTTATCATTTACTATTATTATTTTATTTATTGTATTTTTTACGAAGTTGGAACGCTGTCCGGAAATTAAACATGCAATACATGTGAATTTTGTATTTTGAAACATGTTAAAGAGATATATAAGAATTTTTAATTATATATATATATATATATATATATATATATATATATATATATATATATATATATATATATATATATATATATATATATATATATATATATATATATATATATATATATATATATATACTGTATATACATAGAAAAACCGTAACTACTTTTTTGTGTCCAAGGAACAAAAAGAGCTAGTTTGTTGGATACAGGATCCATACCCTAAGGTCAGTTGTAAACTTACATTATTTTTTAATCCAGCAATTTTTTGGCGAGTACATTTTAAGTGGATTTTTTTAAAAAACAGGCCACAAAAATTAAATAAAAAAAATCAAAACAAATCAAGTAACGCCTTTTATTCCCTAATAGGGAGTAAGCGAGGCCTTTATACCCTATCTAGCTTTTGGAGACTGAGTGGGCAGTTCAAAAATTAAATAAAATAAAATAAATATAATGACAATCAGCAAAGTTATTTTCAGAAATAAGCTGCATCCTTCCATTTATTTTATTATTTTTTAATATAATAAAACGTATAGAACTGCAATTTAATTCCCTTCATCCTCATGGGCCCGAAGCTATTACCCAACTCGCCTCATCCTTTTTACGGTCCTGGTATGTGCAGAGCTAGTCATATACGCTCGTCCACGTGCCCTTAGTGAGTAGCTGTAGAATGAACAAAATGAATTTTTATTTTATTTAAGATATTTTTTATTTATCAAAAGTAAATGAATAAATATCTTCGTCAACCACAGTACAGCGCTATTAATCATTTTGTGGAACTTCTATTTACTTATTGGGCCATGTTATTAAAATACTGAATGATCTTGGACGAGTAGAGTTTTTGCATAATTTGTCTACCCCTCAACTTTTGTATGAGCTTCCGTAGTCGGTTAGCCAAAGCCCTTTGGTAGGAATGACCTGAGTTCGATTCCCTTCCAAGACGTGAGGAACTTTTATCTGGTCTCTTTCGACTAAAGGTGAGTTAGCCAGTCTCATACGGAGGTAGGTTTTTTTCACCCGGAAAGTCGGGTTTTTCGTCCCCCCGGAACAGACAAACAGCCCTGTGAACACACGCATCTACAGACATTGGCCACACCGGGAGGCTTAGGGCTAACCACCTTATCCTCGAGTTATGGTCAATAGTCAATATAATTAAGGTTTATTGTTATTTTTAGCAAGAAATAACAATGATTACTAGTACTTTCTTTGGTTAATAGAAATGATGCCGAGATTTACCATTAGTAAACTAAGTTGTGACATTGACCCGTTATTTTTGCATCATAGGAAAATAGAGGTATTACTTTATATCCATGGTCCCTTTTTTTCACGTGCTATATATTTTAATAACTGCGCTTAACAGCATTCGTAAATAATAGTCTTCTTTCTGCATATACACTCGACTACAGAAGATTTTGCAGTATTGTATCTAATCACAAAATCTAATTTAGTGAATTTTATTTAACACTGCAAAATAACAAATCCTATTTTGACTTTTGTTAAGGTTATTTTATTTATTACTTAGTGTTCGATATCTAAGGTGTTACTTAGGAGTATTGGTCCACACATCTTTTAACTATTTTTCCAGTAATAAAACTGCCATACTGGAGCGGCCTTAAAGTTTGTTGGTAAAGATGGCGCTGTGAACCGCAATTAGTAGCCAATTAGAATGCAGGATCACTTAAAATGGGAATTTAAGGCAGTGTTTCTCAACCTGTGGTCCGCGGACCACAGGTGGTCCGCAGGTAGGTTTAAATTAATTAAGTAAATATATATTTAATTATCCAAACAAATCAAATTAAAATTGTATAAGTAAGTGAAATTATTGAAATAAAATGGATACTTTTCAAAAAAAAAAACAACAAATAGCAGCAAAATGACGAATAATAAAAGAGGGGTAAAGTGAACAACAATATGGTTTTGTTGCTTCCACCTTCCCTTGCTGTTTTGTCAGACTTGAAGTAAACATGTATTATCCACATTTCAACGAACTGCTTGTTGTTTATTGATTTTTAATTACTGAAGGTTTTCCTCCTTCAATCTAGGCTAAGTGATACTTGGAGAAAGGGTGTTGCGAGTTTAACCCCAGTATTTATATATTTTTCGGAAACGTTTTTTTTAATAATGAAAAAGTGGCTTAGAACTAGGACTGAAAAGCAAAGCAAATGAAACAGGTGATGCTAACCTTAATTGTGATACATGGGTTGTAACTGCGAGTAAATCTGATACTATTAAAGTAGAAGAAACAAGCAGTTCAAAGAAAAAATTCAGTAGGAAATATCACAGTTCATATTTGGAATTCGGGTTTACTTGGTATGGAGATGAAAGTGAACAGAAACCTCAATGTGTTTTGTATTATAAAGTGTTGTCAAACGAGTGCATGAAACCTGCGAAACTCCTGTAGAAACTAAACATTGTGTTCTGAAAAATAAGCCAATTGAATTTTTTCAGCGACGCTTAGGGACATTAAATCATAGGAAAGATATAGTTTCGGCCATGGGTTCGATTAATAGCAAGGCACTGGAAGCATCCTATCTCTTAAGTTTGCGCATAGCGAAAACCTGTGAAAACAGGGAAACTTCATTGTTTCCCTGTTTTCTTAGTAACTTGTTGCCAAACAAGTTACTAAAAGATGTTGATTTTTGATTCCTCTTTCAAATGACACTGTTGGTCGCAGAATTAATGATATGGCAGGTGATGTAGAATCTCAGTTAATCGAAAGAGTTAATAAGAGCCCTTATTATGCGTTACAAATAGACGAGACTACTGATGTTACAGATGATGCGCAGTTAATATGCTACGTAAGATATGCGCATGATAACAACATTCATGACGATATTCTGTTTTGTAGAACTTTGTCATCCCGAACAACTGGAGAAAAAATATTTCACACTTTCAATAATTACATAATAAACAAAGGGATCCAGTGGGAAAAATGTATAGGTTTCTGTTCGGATGGAGTCGCACCCTTACAGTCCAACATAGTGGGGTTGTTTCTATGGTCAAGGAAGTAGCTCCGGATATTAATTGGGTACCATGCATAGGGAAGCGTTTAGCCTCCAAAGGAATGCCACCGGAATTTAAAACTACGCTGTAAAGCTAGTTAATTCTATTAAGGCTAGACCGTTAAATAACAGGTTATTTTCAGTACTCTGCGATGAAATGAGCAGTGCATATATACCACTTTTTCTTTATTCTGAAATTCGCTGGCTTTCCAGGGGGCAAAGTACTAACAAGGTGATTTCAATTAAGGCACGAAGTTTTATTGTTTGTAAATGAACATAATTCTGATTTTGCATCACTCTTTGTTGATGAAGCATGGTTATCAACATTATGCTATCTTTCAGAATGTTTTTTCGAAATTAAATGAACTAAATCTCTCTTCAAGGAAATTATTTAATTGTTCTTGCTGCTTACGACAAAAAAAGGCATTAGAGAAAAAACGTTGTGAAATAGTCATGTAAAAGACAGACAATTTCCACCTTTTCCAACATCGGAATCCTTTTTTGTGGAAAATTATATTTTTGTCGATTCTGAGTGTCTGGAAAGGGTTTGCGACCACCTCAAAACTCTGAAACAGAATTTTGAAACATATTTTCGGAATAACTTATATAAGAAATTTCTGTGGGTTCGCTATCTATTTCGCGATAACCTTTCGTTATAGAAAAAAAAAACAGCTAATTGAACTTTCAAGTGAGACAGTGGGCTTAAAATGCAATTCCGTGATTTTGGTTTGGCTCTATTCTGGATCTCGCCTTCAGTAAGAAGTGAATTTCCCGAATTATCTGAAGAATCATTGAAAATCGTTATGCAGTTTTCTACAACCTACCTCTGTGAGAAATGATTTTCATCGCTCCTTCAAATAAAAACAAAATACAGAAATCGTTTTGGTGTGTATGTGCCGATCTTCGACTGAAGTTAACCAAATATGAGCCAGATATCCAGCAACTCTGCAAGGGCCGAGAAGCTCAACCATCCCATTAAAATTAAGTAGTAACATAATTATATCATATTATTTATTTGTTTAAGAAAAATTAAAACTTTGTTCAATTATGATACACTTTTAATCGTTTACTTCCAATTTAATTAATTATGTTTCCGTGTGTATTCAAAACATGCTTTTAGATTTATTATGTTATAAATGGCACAGTTTTCCCCAAATGTTGGTAATCCCCACATAGGTTTTTAAAAAATTATATAACTTAGTGGTCCATAGAATTGTTTTAGACATTTTACTGGTCCCTGGGTTTAGAAAGGTTGAGAAACGCTGATCTAAGGTAATCCTTACTCCAGGGTAGGCTCTGGACTTACATTCTTTAGTAATCCATGTTTTTCTATGGACATTGTTTAGGTAAGGTACATCATAAGCTGGTTTTTAAACGAATAGACTACAAAATTCCTACTACAGTAATTTTATTATCAAAAAATGTGGTAATACCTTCAGAAGTTTTATTTTCTAGCAACAATGGAAGTCAAAAATTAATGACTATTCTGCACAGACATTATGAAAATAATGTTCTTTCTAACGAAAAACATTATTTTCATAATGTTCTTTCGTTAATTATATTGCACTCGCATTTTCATTAATTTACGTGGATTACCTGTAATGCAAAATGAGTACACGTCAGCAGATGAGACCAAACAACAAAATAAAAGCAATTTGCACAGTTCATTTAATGCACTTAGCAATACTATTTTTAAATGGCAATCTATATGAAGATGTTTTGAAAAGTTAAAAAGAAAAGTAAAAATGTGGTTACATACATAATTACTCTGAGGCTCAAAGAGATTATTTAAAAATAATCTGATGAATATTCTAAATCTAATTAATAAACCATACATTTTTATATTGCCATCACAAAGTTTAGGTGGTTTAAGGTATTGTGAGCTTGTTATCTTAAAAAATACTAATTTACTGCTTCTTCAATATTATGTACCCAACGCTTCACTGGGTGGCGGTTTGAACAAGATCAAGATAAGATAAGGATTCGTGACGTCGTGTGTGATGAGTTCATCGACGTCATTGTGATGGAGGTGTGGTGTGATGTCATCAGTTTGGAATTTCCCTGGGGGCAGATGTTTAGTTGTAAATAAGTGACGTTATTGTTTTGAATGGAAGAGGAAGATAAATTAGTGGATAAGGAATCGCGTCGTGATTGGTGGGGCACTTTGAACAAGATCAAGGTAAGATAAGATAAGGAATCGTGTCGTGGATGTGAGTTATTATCAGATGAAGATAAGTGACGTAATTTGTTAGTTGTAAATAAGTGACGTTATTGTTTTGAATGGAAAAGGAAGATATATTAGTCGATAAGGAATCGTGTCGTGATTGGTGGGACACTTCTGACCAGATCAATATCAAGATAAGATAAGGAATTGTGACGTGGATGTGTGTTGTTTTCAGATGAAGATAGAGTTTGGAATGTTTGGAATTTCGCCGGGGTCCCCCATTCTGTCAGGGACATCACCTGGTGTGTTTTGTTCGCGTAGGAATTTTGGGTTCTGTTTTTGGAGATAAACAATCGTGACGTTATATGTTCGGAAATTTCTGCTGAACATATGCCTTTGTGAAATCACGTGGTGTTTTGGTTTGCTTATGGAACTGTGGGCGATGTTTTTGAGATAAGATATCTTGGAATTTTCCCAGGGTGACAAACACCCGTCATTGTCGTCAAGTTTTGTGTTTGGTTGTCTACAGATGGCTGTACTAATTTTCCAATACAGTTTGGGATATTTCTTTCCTGTTAAAAGACTATGGGAATTCTTAGAGTATAGTAGAATCAAACTGGCTGCAGCGTTTAGGCTTTTCTGAATAATTTAATTATGTGCTGGTGTCCCTCAAACACACACTTTTTTTCCATAGCTCATACATATTTTATTCTATATTCATATTTAAATTCATATTTTATTTATAATTCATCCAAATATTTTGATTTGTCTAAATTTATGATCTTAAAGTTCAATAAATAAATAAATAAATTGTGTGTGAATTCACTGTGATTTCAAAAGTGATCTTACTTAAATATGCATAACACATCAACGACACCATTTGTTCATTTAAGTTTACACATCATTTTATTTCACAGATATTATTTACAATGTAATATGCAGAAACGTCACCATTTCTTTGATGAGACATGTACGATTGGCTGATTTTGATACTGCTTTCCATACTAAGATATAAATTTCACAGGTCATTAACAAAAATAGCAGTATTATAAATACACTCAGTTGACGTTGTCGTGATGGTTCTTGATTTTTCCCTGCAAGAAAAAAAAATCATTGATAGTGATGAAATATATACAAAAATGGTTCGAACATTGAAGAAGAAATCAGCAGACGCTGTTGTTAATGCTTTCGAGTCTATTTTTAAAGAAGTGCCATGTTACATAAACACAGATCAAGAAATAATTTTGCAACAAGAAACTTCGTGCATTGTTTAAGAACCATAATATTAATTTCTACACGACCAGGAGCGAAATGAAAGCACGCATTGCAGAAAGATTTATCAGAACATTGAAAACAAAGATCTACAAATGAATGACATATACTAAAAGTAAAAGTTATACGAAAGAGTTACCGATCCTTGTACATAGAAGTGCCATGTTACATAAACACAGATCAAGAAATAATTTTGCAACAAGAAACTTCGTGCATTGTTTAAGAACCATAATATTAATTTCTACACGACCAGGAGCGAAATGAAAGCACGCATTGCAGAAAGATTTATCAGAACATTGAAAACAAAGATCTACAAATGAATGACATATACTAAAAGTAAAAGTTATACGAAAGAGTTACCGATCCTTGTACATACTTATAACCTCACACCACACCGCATTATCGGTATGACTCCTTCGGAACTTAACCTTCATAACGAGGATCGTGTTTGGAAATATTTGTACGGAACCCAAGAGGAGGATACCAAACCAAAATTTCACGTAGGTGATAGTGTGGTTTTAAGTGATGATACCCACAAATTTAGAAAAGGGTATTGGGGTAACTGGACACGAGAACTGTTCACTATTGCTCAGGTTATTAACAGAAACCCTGTAGTATACAGAGTTCGTGGTCGGGACGGAGAGATAGTGGAGGGAAGTTTCTATGAACCCCAACTACAAAAGGCTGATATACCCAATGAACTTCCGGAAGACGTGTATCTAATCGAACAAGTACTTATGCAGCGCAAGTAGAAAGGCAAGCTTCAGTATTTTGTTAAGTGGCTCGGTTATCCCTCATCGTATAATTCTTGGGTTCGTAGCGAAGATGTTTTACTTAACCCTTCCCAGTAACACCAGAATGAAAATGTTTCCTACTAACACGCAAACGAAATTTCAAGTGGAATTACCACACGAGATCAGACTTAAAGGCAAATGGGAAGTTGCTCTTGCCGAAATTCATCTTCTGGGAGAAATTAATAACATCGATTCAGGTTACTATGAGTTTCATATGATACATGGAGTTGGAGGAGGAGTCAACACCATCGACAACAACAACATCACAGGAAATGAAGTTTTCGAAAAGTCTAAAGACGGATTTTACAAAGTGTACAAGATTCCCCATGGCAGTTACAATTCACCCTCTGAACTTCTTCAAGCAGTATTTGATGTGAGTTCTATGATTACTGGAAAAAAGAACCCAAACAACACCATTTCTCTGACAGTCCCAAAAAATTATAACTTTTGTTTACCAAAGAGGCCCCGGGTTTGGGGCTTCTACTGGGTTTTAATCAGATTGGTGTTAAACCGAAAGGAACAATCACTGGGAAATATCCAGTTGATATAAAGAGGGGTGTAGCCGCATATTTTGTTTATTCTGATTTAATCCAAGAACAGATAGTTGGTGATACATGTGCACCACTGTTACCAGTTGTTCAGTGCAGCACCAAGTGTTCCTTCGTTTTTGCTCACCCTGATTATTATCCGTTACGAAAACCAACATTTCAGTCAACGAGCATTGAAATTCGTTCTGACAGCTGCGAATTGTTCCACTTTCGTGGCGGAAAGACAATAGTTAAATTACATTTCCGACAAGTGAAGGATGACTGATTATCTCAGATATTACACGCTGCAGCCAGGTGGGCTCGTATGTTTACGCCCCCCCCCCCAATACAACGTGGGTACGGATTAGGTAGCATTTTCAGAAGTGCTTTCTCCTTTCTAAGTCCACTTTTAAAACCTGCAGCTCAATTTGTCAGTCGTCAAGCCTTAAACGCCGGTCATCATATGATAGGAGATGTATTGGAAGGGGTACCTGTACGTCGAGCCTTTATAAACAGAGCATCAGAAGCTGGGAAAACCATTGCTGAAAAAGCTCAGAGCCGATTACTTCAGAGAGGTCAAGGAAGTAAGAAGAAAAACGAATACAAAAAACGCAAGCGAGATGACATCTTTTGCTGAGGATATGATGTCAGAGTTAGATCTTTTTTCCCAGCCTAGTGTCAACTTGTGTGTGGAAAGAAGTTCTTATGTCACCTACCAAACAAGATCCAGTACTGACAGTGGAGGTCCTGTGGAATTTTGCATACCAGGTACATCTGAAGAATACTTGGATTTGGGAAAATCATACCTACGCGTTCGTGTGCGCATCACTGACAATGATAGTAAACCTACTGAAGATTCCTCAGTAGGTCAGGAACAATTTTTTCCATTCCCTGTTCAGTCAAAATGACTTTTATCTCCAAGATAAACTAGTGAATGTGGCATCAGACACGTATCCTTATAGGGCTTATATTGAAAACCAGCTAAATTATGACAGAGATGCTAAAAACAGTCAACTGACAAATGAACTATTTGTTAAAGATGATGTGGCTGATGTCAGTGATATGTTTACCAAAAGTGAATGTGGGATGCGTAGACGACAAGCTCGAATTAACCAATCGAAAAGTGTCGAGATGCTTGGGCGAATACATGCTGACATCATGCATCAAGACCGGTACTTGATCTACAACGCTTCTGTTCGTGTTCGTATGGTTCGCAGTTCTCCCGAATTTTGTTTACTGACTGCAAATGCTGATGCTAAGGCTAAACTGCAAATTGAAGAGGTTACACGTTTTGTCGGCAAAGTCAAAATAAACCCAAAGATTCAACTGGCTCACCTGTCTGTGTTAGACAAGTCAAACATGGTATATCCCATCAAACGAGTGCAATGTCTTATTTTTCGATTCCCAGGGATATGTCAGATGCCACACGAGACAATCTATATCTAGGTGAAATACCATCTAGATTAATTATTGGACTGGTCGCTAGTGATGGATTTAATGGCACTTTCAACAGAAATCCATTTAATTTTCATCATTTCAATCTGAATTTTCTTGTGGTGACAGCTGAGGTATTCAGTATCCCTCACAACCTTTTCCCCCGAACTTCAAAGAAAGACATTACAGCAGATGTTACATGTCACTGTTCACATCGCTAGGCAAATGGAACAGAGACTGTGGTAATGACATTACTTAAGAGGAATACGTAAAGGGAAACGTTCTCTATGAATCTGACTTATCGCCAGATCAAAATGCCGTTGCCCTCATGTCAGTCTGTTAAGAAGAGGAAGTGTGCGCTTCGACTCGAAGTTAAATTTGCTCATCCTCTTCCTGAAAACATCACAGTGGTTCTTATGCAGAATTTGAGTGTACGTTATCCATAACAAAGGATCGTTCTGTGTTTCTTGACTATGAACACTGAACAATTAGTAAGCATACTAGAGTTAGAACCCACGACAAGAAAAGTGGGTTTAGGAGTTTGTGCTCGTGATGGATTGCCACAATATCCGATCAGACAACGACAGTCGATGTTCGTCGTGAACACAGATCCGACTTGGTTGCCAGGACAACATTCGCAAGCTATCTATATCAAAGACAAAAACGGTGATTTTTTCGATAGCTTCGGTCGTCCACCCGAAAGCGATATTGTTAACTTTCTGAATATCAACACTAATATATGGCATTATAATAGTGTATACCTGTACTAGCTAATGATTCTGTCGCGTGTGGTTTGCACTGTGTGTATATTTTTTAATATTGAGATGTCGTGGTCTTTCTATGCAAAATATTATTAGCAAATGTTATTCTAAGGATTTGTGGTTAAATGATATTGTAGTAACTTATTCTGTTACAGATCATTTACTGGAAAAATTGGTAAGTGAAAAAAAAATATATATATATATATTTTTTTCACTTACCATTTTTTCCACACCAGTTTCTTATTCCCAAGCAGCTTTCAGGGAGATAAAAAGACGAAGTTGCTATTGGTTCTTCGAACTCTCCTACGGGCGGGGAGTGGACTGGAAGCATTTTCCTGATAGGGACTGGCTGATGTTGATGGTTGACGGGAATGGTTCTGGGTATTCGGTTTATTCAGTGTAGGTTCTGGATGTGACAGTCTATGTTCCTGTTGCTCTCCTTCTGTGTGAGCCAATTGGTTTTTTAAACCTAAATACTTTTGAAGAACATTTAAATATGCTTTTACTTTTTAATCTGCATGTTTATTTCTAATTTTTAAAATGGCACTCATTTCATCCTCTAGTGTATACAGTTCATGCTCCTCTGGTGATTGGAGTAGCGTAAATTTTTTAAACATATTCATTTTCTAATAAGTGAACTCGATAAAGTAACAATGATACTGCCTAATAATGGGAACAGTGCTCCCCCGTGCTGTAAAACCAGTTTTCTTCTAGTAATGAAGGGAAGCGATTTGTTGCTTAGTGCTCTTATAATTTTTTTCCCTTCGTAGGCATGACTTCTGGTAGTTTTTTAGTGGAATATTTCCAGATAAAACAGTTTTGCAGATTTCACAGAGTGCGGTGATTTGGCTGGAGGTGCAGTGTTTTAAAGCATCATTTGCTTGTTTGGGAGAGGAATGAGATAAGTACTTGATGAGATATTCATAGCGTTTGAGTCTATCAGCCATTCAGGGATAAACACTGTGTTCGGTTCTTCTCCTGGCAAAATCCGTGACCTTAAGCGTAAAATATCAGGTGTTTCCTATCTAAAGTCTAAAATTAAATATGAGTGGGGTTCCCGTGTTGCATCTTTATAAATCTGAACTAATACGTTTGTTTTTCCTGGAAATACTTGGGAAGCTAAATGAGAAAACTGTAAAGAGTCTTGGGGATTTTTAAAAGCAATAACATAATGGCTATTGAGAGAAATTGTCCGAAAATGTGTTCCTTTACAGAATACATTTTGTGTCAGTAGAATGACACTGAGGTTACGGTGATGTGAACCTTTTATGAAAACATCAGCTATTTCCTTACTGTTCTTAGCCTGGTGAACCAAATCATCAATTATGAGTAAATTTCTCACATATGAATCAAATTCAGGTAACTTCAAACCATTCACGTTGGTAAATTTTTTAAATTTATCCAGATTTTCACTGTAACAGAAAACGATTCGCTTCGGTGGTGGTTTGATTAGTTGATTACAATGTTCTATGAGAGACAACACGAATCTTGTTTTTCCTGACTAAGTAGCTCCAGAAATAATGCATGTAAATGGATGTATGAACATAGCGAAAATGATAACATAATTAGACTGTGATTAGTTTTATATAATCAGAGATCATGTAAAAACAGATTGATACTTGTTTTTAATATAAAAAAAAATCTCCCCATCAAGATTTTTTTTTTATCACAGTCACCATGTAATCATGCCAAGACGACTTTTTTCTTTTTAAATTCTAAGGGAGGAATAGGGTATATTGAAGGGGAAAGAGTAGATTATAGAAGAAATATAGTAAGGTTTATAGAGAGGGCATGGTTATAAGACCAGAAATGAAAAGACCCCATGGCCCTCGAGTACTCTAATAGCAAAAGGGTCATAAAGTAAAAAGAGTTGGCTGATAAGGCCTTATAGGAAAGATTAAAGTAAGTGGATCTTCCTCAAAGTAGAAGAAGGAGAGGATAGATCCAGCTAGGGGTCCATGTGAGTGCCGCTTCCCTTACAATCAAGATGATTGCCCCTTATGGCCCTGTTGGTCCACGAGTCCTTATTCAGTATATTCGGACCACCCCACCATATATATATATATATATATATATATATATATACACACACACACACGCACGCGCATGTACACACACACACACATGGTAGGCTCCCATATCCGCTACCCAGGGGACGCGCTCTCTAGAGGTTACAGGGTCCCCTGAGAGAAACGGAAATCAACGGAAAAATCAAAAACTATGGCTTTTAAAGGACAAGATCCAGCAAGAACTAAAATAGTAATAGATAACAAGATCTTAGAACAGGTGAATTCATTTAACTACCTAGGATGTATGATCACATATGAAAATGAAAAAGATATAAACGCAAAAATTGCAAAATATTTAAAAATAACAGGTGTAATTAACTCTATATTTAAACCAAACCTAGTTCAAAAACAAACCAGGCTAAAAGTATACAATATATTAGCCCTACCGGTCTTAATGTATGGAAGCGAAATCTGGACAATAAAACAAAAAGACAAACAAAGATTAACAACAGCAGAAATGAAGTTTATGAGAAAAACTGAAAAGTATACCCTATTTGATCACAAAAGAAATGAAGATATTATGAAAGAATTAAACCAAGAACCAGTAATAGAAAAAATTAAAAAATATAAACATAAATGGATAGAACATGTTCAAAGAATGAAAACAGAAAGATTACCAAAACAAGCCTTAAAGTAGAAGCCATTAGGAAAAAGAAAACCAGGACCTCCTCTTAAACGATTCAACGATGACTTCTAAGGCCGGAACAGGCCATGCTAGGCCTAAATCCTTGATACGTATGATGATGATGATGATGATGATGATGATGACATTCTAAGGGGGGAAAAAGCTATTGTGGAATAATAGTAACAATAACAGTGATGTTAAAACTGCACAAGAGAAGAGCAACACTGCAAATTATCGTTTTCGGAAACAATCATGGATTTTTTCCTACCAGGTAGAATGTTGTTTAATTTTCTGTCCCATAGATGGCATCTTTTGTTTATGGGGTATGTGAGTATAAGGAATTATCCTTTATAATACCCATAGGGAAAAGTGCATGTGTCTGTTGACACTATGCGCTTTGCAAAAGTGAAATCTTTTTGTTACGGAGGTCGTTTTGAGTTGACAGCTCCATTTGTCTCTGTGGACAGAAAATGGCACAGGAATTTGGATGTTTTGTGGCTCACCCCTTACTGCAGCTATCATACTTCCAGATTAATATCAGTGGCCATGCAAAAATTTAAAGTAATGCCTTTGCATTTGGTCACAATCTTACCCCATTCTCCTGCATGTTCTGTAGGAATAAGATTTGGGACCTGTGGTAACAAACTCAACTATAAAGTCTCCATCGAGTCCGTCGCCTAGCTACCCAAGATTTAAACGATGTAAGATGTAAAACGGTGAGTAATCACCCAGTTTTTCACCGAAAATGAAAGAATCGGAATCTGTATACAAAAGTCGTCTTTGCAAAGGTTCCATGACTTCATATAACTTTATCCTACCGTAGGCAGCTACAAATGATGAGATGACAGCATTCCCTTTCCTATTTTCAGGCTTGGTGCCTTCAATAGAAGAGTAGGCAACCATCATCTGCTCTTCTGAAACTAACCGGGCATCTTGGATAACTTTACTCTTATCTAAAAAACGTTCTACGAGGTCTTCATAAGAGGAAATCGCCTGGGTCTGAGTTCTTAACATTCTCATACCAAGCCTTCCCCATAGGGAATTCAAACAAAGCTTAGCAAGTGAACATTTACCAGGATTTTTACTAATGTGTTCACTACTTAACATAACACTTTCCCTTAACAAAATCTCATCCAGATAAGACTGTCGGTTTTGACCTTCAGGCCATCCAGATGCTTCCTGTTTCAGCTTCAGAAAGGTATCAATGTAGTGAGCAAAGAAGTTTTCTTCACCATCAAATTTTTGAGAAAAATGCCACACCTCATAAAATTCAATAACTTTATAAGTTTGAGCAGGTGCTAAATCTAATTCTGGAGTGCACCAAAACTTGTAAAGATTGGGCTGTATGAGAGCATAATGGGGCCATTTCAGAAGCACACATCTCACACAGTGGGAGATTAATTTTTCATTTACTGTGATGGGCAAAACCGGTATAAAGAGTTCGGCAGGTGCTTCCACTTTTGCATGTCAAAAACCAAAGTATACCCCAGGAGGATAGTCGAAATTATCGAGAATAACTTTGGGATGCCCCTTAGGAAATACCTGGTATTTCATCACCCATGGATAAAGGCTATTGAAATCCAAATAGCGAATAACTTCCCCTTCTGACTGAATTTTGTGATACATTTTGTAGCAGTCAGTTCTGCCATCATGCAGAGCACTATGAGGTAAAATGGGATCTGGAATTTTAAGAGCAGCAATAAAGTTTTTCATGGCTGTGTTTTCAGAAATTTCTGTATTAAATTGGCATTCCCAAATTGAGATCACATCGAATCCGAGGCTACGAAAATAGTTTTCACGATCCTTTGTTTACTCAAAAAGGGTAACATGTTTGTGGTTCTGTATGGTTGGTAATTATTTGATCTATAACATTCCTGACATCCATGGTAGAAACAACCATAGTATGCATATAAAAAGCTTTTACATTTCCCATTGACAAAATAAGGTCCAATGCAGACTTCCCCCTGCACAGAACGTGCATGTTGTATGGTTATGTTGTTATGTTGTTCTTGCCATTTGAGCCAAGCCAAAGCCTTTCGACTTTGCACATCCCCCCTGTAACCCCTCGAGTAGGAAGTATGGCCAAAGTGTTAGGTTTTAAAAAGTTCTGGAGAAACACTCTCAAACATACTCCTGCAATTGTAATGTCACGAAGAAACGGATCAATCTGGGTGAGCTGTATGAAGAGAGTGCAAAAAGTGTTGCAGCTGTCATGCAAAACATGCACGTCATCCTTCGTATAAGCCAAAACTTCCATTTTCAGACAGTATTCAGGGTCTAGCCGATTTTCGTAGCAACTCTTGAACTCTGTACAAGTTTCTTTGTTCATAAATTCTGGCTGGAAATATGATTTTTTGGGGATGACTCCGCGATAATCCAGAGAATCGGATGTGTGAAACTTATGAGGAAAGAAACCCTTAAGAACTTCTGGGAGATCGAACATGGCTGATAGTTTCCTCAGACCCACACTAATGTAGGAAAAACTCAAGAAATATGATGTTTAACGGGTCATAATAGATAGCAAGTATCTTTGATCCGTCAAACACACTACACAGGTTTGGATATTTTTTGCAAAAAGGTATTCCAAAATAAAACACACGTCAAAGCCACGAAAATCGTGTGCAATCACACGAAATTATCATATTTTGGTTTGAGAGTCTGAAGTATCCTGTCATCTTCTCCCCGTTTCATGATATTCTTGACAAAAAACAATTCGTCTAGAAACTGACCAACACAGTTTTCACTCCAGAATTCGCGTTCGTGACTACCAAAATCAGCTATACATCATATTGGAACATGACGATGATTTTTAGCAATAGTTTCTGTGTCAAAATAAATCATAGTAACCTGCTTATTTGAGCCCTCCAATTTTTGCACAAAACACATCTGTATTTGGTGCTCTGATTTGCAGTGGCAGCAGCAATTTTCAGGTGGACAGATATGGCTTTTATCTGGAGAGAAAGTAGCCAAATAATGTGCGCAACGATGGAATTTTGAACAAATATTATTTTCTATGTGCAAATTCAGACATTCGTTGCCATAGAAAAACCTATTGCATGACGCACACAAAAGAAGGTTCTGTACACTATGACTGGTGTTTGTGCAGCAGCAGGTGCACACATTTTTACATCTATGCATGTGCAATTTGATAGAAGTGCTATATGCTTTTTTCATACAACTGGGGCAATAATAGGATTCCCCAAACAGAGCTGGCACACTATGCACAAAATCATAATGAGAGTTGCTGTATAAAAGACAGACCTGTTTATTTGCATTTGGCCCATGAAACACCACAGAAAAATGAGTATCTGCCGAAAAAATTACAATTTGGTATTCCAGAGTCAAATGCTTTTGAAAGAGAGCTGCTTCTGGAATAACACAAGAAGTGTTTTAAGGTCTTCTTCTGTGGAAGTAAGGCATCTTGTACGATGGGGAAGCGTGGAGATGATGCTATGTTTTTGAGGAGGGAAGTGATGAGAAGAGGAATGCAAATATCTATCAGAGGTATGCAAATATAAAAACCACCCACAGTGACAGATATTTGCATGCCGCTTCTCATCACTTCCCTCCTCAAAAACTTGGCATCGTCTCTACCCTTGCCCATCATGCAAGACAGAGGAAGACCTTCAAACAGAACTTAACTTCCTGAAAAACACCTTAAATAATGGATATTCATCTCGTAACATCACTAAACACTTGAGACCACACCAACAACCCTGACAAGAAGATGAATCCAACCTGTTCACTCACATCCAGTTACCATTTATTAGCTCTCTTACCCCATAACTAGCTAGGATTTTGAAGAAATTCAACATAAAGACTGACTATACTACTCTGCCAAAACTTTGTTCTTTTCTGAGTCGACCAAAACAAAACACAACCAACAGCATTTTTCTGGTGTTTATAAAGTTATGTGCGACTGTGGTCGACCTTATTTTGGCCAGATAGATAAATCTGTTTCACTTCGTCTTGAGGAACATAAACGTGACATCTCCTACAGTAGAACACAAGCAAACACCCTTTCTAGTCATGTTCTTTTCTCTGCCAACTCTAACATCGAAGAACGTCAACAACAAGTTGATTGGGACCACACGACCAATTTGTATATATGCGACGATGAATTTGAAGGACGAATTATAGAATCCAAAGAAATAGTTCTGGACCCTTCATACATGAACAATAATCTGAACTACAATTTGCCTGATTCCCTTAGCACAGTAATCCAGTACTGGTGCTCTAAAATTAGCTGTCACACACATTCAACTCATGCTAACAATAGCACATGGTCACCTATTCAAATATGGCTGTTACTATTCTTCTTTTTATTAAGCTGGAAAGTATATGTTTTTTACCTTGTTAATTTTATAAGTTTTGTGTTATTTCTTAATCACCTGAAGAAGTCAGGACACCAATGAAACTAGTCATGATTTATTAAAGTTTTTTGTTATATTTTCTCGGGTTCTAGCAGTTAATTATTAATTTTATAAATAAATAAATAAATAAATATATATATATATATATATATATATATATATATATATATATATATATATATATATATATATATATATATATATATATATATATATATATATATATATATATATATATATATATATATATATATATATATATATATATATATATATATAATGACTTATGGGATTTCACTAAAGACAAAACAGAATGAAAATCATGAACATGATTTTTATTAATTTTCCATTGCAAAAACCACCTTATAACCTTACAGACAAAATTCACTAATGTAGTCACTAAAAAAAATTAAAGTAATGTTAATATTCAAATGACATTGACATGTTAAAAAAATTAACTTACATTTTCTCAAAAAAAACTCATTTTGGAACTATGAATTTCTGCATGTGTATAGATATTCCAAATACGTGAAAGACAACGGGAAGCACCAAGCCCATTAGTCTATTTATAAAAAATCAGAACCAATGGAAAAACCAATAACGACAACACGTGAAATCGAATAACTTAGTTCTCAGTGATCACATGAGGTCAAATTGCAAACATTTGTTACCCAACACTAGTGTAAACAATTCCTGTATCACCTCAAAAACATTTAGTCACATCAGAAATCATGAGTAATGCACAACCCTGGGAAAATTTTATCTTTGAAGAAACTGCAATACGTCTATGAAAGAAAGTGATTATTTATTTACAAATATCTAAACTAGTGTTCCCACGGTCTGAACGAGGATGGAAAACAAATTACCAGACATGAGTCACTCAGTTATCTACAAACAAGTCTAATGAAAATTAACAATGTGTGAAAATAATTCACAAACGCTTCTAGAGATGTGAATTTGTCGGGTCTTAGTCAGGAAAAGGCATGTTCAGTTAATGGAAAATTGTTGCCTCTACTGTAAAACTCACGTGAATGCCAAAATCATTTAGTCGCCGTGGGAAGTGAAAGAGGACCAAAACTAAGACTGGAAATTAATGACTAATCTTCAAGAAAGACTAATGAAAATATAAACACTGTGGAGGGAAATTCACACACAGTTATTTATTTATTTATTTATTTATTTATTTATTTATTGCTCAGTTATTCTGGGTAGAAAAAATATAGTTAACTGATTTTGAAGTAAAATAGAGAGAAAAAAATTACAAGGCTTAATAACAAATCTACCAGAATTCCAAAAACAGGAAATCGCTAGTAAGGCCAACAATATGATGTTATTGGGGACAGATATGTTGGGAAAAACATAGCATGAGAACCGTGGGAAGGAATTAACAAACAGAACCAAATGGCTGGAAATTGAAAGATTAGCATCAACTAGATTTTCTGGTTATTTACAGAAATATTGTTCAGTGTGAGCATTTGTGTTCTGCCATGGATAAAAAATTCAACTATTTTGGAATATCTTTTTTGGAATATTCGCATTTAGAAGAGCCATTCTGGAAATAATGTAAGTAATTTAAATTATCATTAGAATTAACCTTGTTTGTCTCAATATCCGTTTCTTAACTTGCTAATGCTAAAGAAGTTATTTATTTATTGAACTTTAAGATCATAAATTTAGACAAATCAAAATATTCGGATGAATTATGAATAAAATATGAATTCGAATATGAATATAGAATAAAATATGTATGAGCTATGGAAAAAAAGTGTGTGTTTGAGGGGCACCAGCACATAATTAAATTATTCAGAAAAGCCTAAACGCTGCAGCCAGTTTGATTCTACTATACTCTAAGAATTCCCATAGTCTTTAAACAGGAAAGAAATATCCCAAACTGTATTGGAAAATTAGTACAGCCATCTGTAGACAACCAAACACAAAACTTGACGACAATGACGGATGTTTGTCACACTGGGAAAATTCCAAGATATCTTATCTCAAAAACATCGCCCACAGTTCCATAAGCAAACCAAAACACCACGTGATTTCACAAAGGCATATGTTCCGCAGAAATTTCCAAACATATAATGTCACGATTGCTTATCTCGAAAACATCAGGGGCCCCAGCAAAATTCCAAACATTCCAAACTCTATCTTCATCTGAAAACAACACACATCCACGTCACGGTTCCTTATCTTATCTTGATCTGGTCAGAAGTGTCCTACCAATTACGACACGATTCCTTATCCACTAATATATCTTCCTTTTCCATTCAAAACAATAACGTCACTTATTTACAACTAACAAATTACGTCACTTATCTTCATCTGATAATAACAAACATCCACGACACGATTCTTTATCTTATCTTGATCTTGTTCAAAGTGCCTCACAAATCACGAAACGATTCCTTATCCACTAATTTATCTTCTTTTTCCATTCAAAACAAAAACGTCTCTTATTTACAACTAAACATCTGCCCCCAGGGAAATTCCAAACTCATGATGCCACACCACACTTCCATCGCAATGACGTCAATGATCTCATCACACAACGACGTGACGAATCCTTTTCTTATCTTGATCTTGATCTTATTCAAACCGCCACCCATACTACTGACCTTTATGCAGAGGACACGTATAGTCTATCGTCTGCATAAAGGTTCTTCATGTCCTAGACAAAGTTCGAATTTTTTTTTGTCAAAAAATTATCATCCACGCTTGTGTTTTTAACTGAAATTATTTCTAATATTTATTCTTAAATAACAAATTAAACTATTTATTTATGATATTAGATATACAAAATACATCAAAAAATAATAAACAGATATACAGATATAATCTGAAGATAACTTACAGAAAGCTATTTTAGATCTAAATGAGATAGCCAAAGATTATGGAATGATAATATCAACAGAAAAATAAAAAAACTATGGCCTTTAAAGGACAAGATCCAGCAAGAACTAAGATAGCAATAGATAACAAGATCTTAGAACAGGTGAATTCATTTAACTAGGATGTATGATCACATATGAAAATGAAAAATATATAAACGTAAAAATTGCGAAATATTTAAAAATGACAGGTGTAATTAAATCTATATTTAAACCTAGCCTAGTTCAAAAACAAACCAGACTAAAAGAATACAATACGTTAGAGTAGGTTATCCTCTTAAACGATTCAAATGACTTCTAAGGCCGGAACAGGCCACGCTAGGCCTCAATCATTGATATTCATGATGATGATGATGATGATGATGAATAAACAGCTATAAGGATAACATTTCCAAATACGCTTGCTATGAGTTTTCATAAATTTACGCGAAATTATTATAACATGTTTGTATTTACCTTTAAAAGATTCACAATATCGAATGCATTTTGCTTTTTTCTCCACTCGGGAAAGTTAAGGATTCAAGTTTTTTCATCGAACGATTTGTTACTAAAATCTAATGATCATAGAACAAAACTGACTGACCTTTTGCAGATCACATTTCGTTATTGGTGTTTCTTATTCCTAAAATATAACCGTTGCATTCTCTCGCGTATAACGATGCATTGTGCTATAAACAATCCTTTATTTATTCGAAGATTATTCTCTTGCACCAGCATTAAAGTGCGCTACGGACCACTGAGTCCCGAAGTTGAGTTTAAAAATAATAAGCTCGTCCTTCTAAACAAACTGCTGTTATTTGTTTACCAGAGAGTGACAGTTCTCCGTGAAGCAGGATAAACTCTATTGGAGCTGCTTCTTACTGCCTCTTGAGCCGAAGCAAGGGAACCACTTCCGCCTGAGTTGCACTCATGTTGATTGACGATGCTTGAAGGACAAGGAAGGGGGCGAGTTGCTGCAGTAAGTACTACCATGGCTCAAGTGCATATATCTGCTATGAATAAAAGAAACCGAACAGCAACGTCCATAGCAATCATTCGCATCCCAATAATAGTATGCTGGAGAAATATTTAAAAGGAAATTTGAAAAGTATGTCTTTTCCAAACTTCTGTTCTGACTGTATATTCACTTGGTATCTTTGTTTTTTCATTGTTTATAATATTCTCTCTCTCTCTCTCTCGACCTTCCTCTTATTTCTAATTTTTCTCTTTACCTAGTTTCGTTCCTGAATTAGCTAACTTCTATTCCACTAACGTCGGGACAACATTTGGTTAGTTAGATATTACCGGGTCGACAATGGCTAATTACGGCAAAAAGAGAAAAACAAACAGATGAAAGAACGAACGGACGAAAAAAGAAAGAAAAAAAAACATGCAAAGACTTTCGCTAGAGTGCCTTTCTGTGAACTCAAACATGACTTCCCTTACTTTTCTTTTCCTTTACAAAAGTTAATTTCAGAATAGTAGGAATTCGTCTTGACGGATATAAATGTTCGGCTTCGTAACAATGTGACAGAGAAGCTGGGAAATACCTTAATCTGCTAGTATTAGTATCTTATTTAGTGTCAGCTTAGAGTAGTTTAGATCTGCTATAATCTTTAAAGAAAATTCTCGCAAATGCGACACGGATATGGCAGCATGGTAGAATTAAAAATTCTGTCAAATTCCCACTAGTCTGAAAAAAAATGGAAAAAAGATCACAAGAAAAACAAGTCGCTGTTAAATAATCCATCACACCTTACTTTTGTGAAATATTAACATAATTAACAAAAAATGTTAGATTGGAATAATATCCTTAATGTTGATTCTGAATTAGTTGAATTCCTAAGTAAGTTTTTTTTAATATTTTTATAAAAATGCTAAAAATAAGTTTCTCATATCCATGAAAATAGAAAAGAAAGGGCAAAATATTAATTGCATTGTTACTCTATAGACGACCATTACGTGAGAGACCATTACCCTGCATAACTGGAGGCCTGAAGTGGCTTAAAAGTTTCCTGTTTGGTCACTAGAGCAGGATTTTCTTTAGCTCATTCATCGCATTGATACTAATAATACTGTTCTATGGTACAAACTTACATGAGTAGGATTCAATTAAAAGAAATCACGAATCTATAGGACACTCAAAAGATTCCTATAGATTCAAAGAGAGAGAGAGAGAGAAAGAAAGAAAGAGAGAGAGAGAGAGAGAGAGAGAACAAAATAGGTAGTCAAAACATTAAGCATAGTATACAATTATAGTTTTCAACAAATTGAACTGAGATTCGGTATAGAACCGAAACTAGTGATCAAAGGCTGGAGTCTTGGCTATGAATTGTTAAGAAAATTATGGAAATGAACAGATCACATCAATTTCAGAATTATTTTATATGAAGGTATTAGAAAGAAACCATGGGCATAGTTGGTATTAAAGAATGTGTAAGCAGTCTATTGTCAAATGTAATTTAATGTAATATGATCGCTTAGGCAGAACGGGAGAGGAAAAGTAGTAGAACAAGTGTTCGATACGGAAAGTAATGAGAATGAGATCAAATTCCAGATGGAATGATGTAGTCATGAGCATCTTAGAAGTGCCGAAGTGGGATTAATATAAGAACTGGCCATAGTGAGAGGGACAAATAATACACCAACTTGGAAGAAAAATGTCTCAAATGCGTAATTAATTATTAGATAGTCTTCGTTCTTTAGCATATAACAACTACGCTATTGGATGAAAGTTCGTGCAAACAGATATTTGAAATCTGGCAATATAATCTACAAACTTATCCAGTGGGTCAGTTTTAGTGACAAAATTAAGCAAAACAAAATTGCATATCTACATTACGTAGCGCCACGCACATTTGTAGATTCGGTTGCTGTTAATGAATAACAACATTGTACAAAATGCTATTGGCAAACACACCTTTGTATAATCCTTTTAGATAATTTCGTACTTTTTAAAAAAAAAAAAATTATTTGCTCGCTGCAAGTAAGAAAATGAGCAAGTGATTATTACTCCCCCGAGAAATGTAAGCTCTATACTTGTTTTCGAAATGTTTGACGGAATGAGAAGAGATAAGAATTTTTCATGTACATACAAAGCTTAGTTAACTAAAGTTCTCCGGGTATCTACGATGGTTGCTCATAGCCCTATTTGCATGACACTAACTTCTGGTGATAAATTGCCACATGGGATGCCACTAGACTCAGAATGATCAGTGTTGCTGCTTGACTTTGAAACCTCTTATAGGAATGAGAAACCTCCTTATCAAAGCTATTCATGAATAAAGTATTTACATAAAAGGCTCTTGCTCTTCTTTTGCTTATAAATGTAGTTCATCTACAGAAAGAAACAGAACAGACACTTAACATACATAATTCACTTGTTACTGTTATTTTAGCTTGACCTACCGCATTGTTTTAAAACATTATTTCCTCGCATTTCAACACCATTGAGATGAGCTGGTAGCTCATCTCTGGAGTGAGCTCAGATGAAGTGTTTGCACTTCAATCTTATAACAAGCCTGCTGATCATATTACACATAGGCTGATGAAAAGCAGCCACGCTAAAAATTACAGAACTAATTCAAGTTTAAATATCTAATATTATTTATTGTATTCAGTACATACAAATATTCTCTTAGACTAATGACAACCGACAGTAACATTCGAGTATAGCCTTTCACCTTACTTTGACTACCCTTCTCTATTTATATGGACTATGTTAATACATTAAAGTTATTTGAAAACTCCTATCACTGAAAGAAAGAATACTGAAGCATATTTTCAAACAAACAAGTGCTCAAATACTACAAACACCGACATAATATATATTGATAAATAAATCCAACCGACATAAAATATTTGACATGAAGTCGACCTTCACCTTTCATCATTACTTTAATTCAATATATTTCTACTGCGTGCTTAACAAAAAGTTTCTTCCTGGATTAAATCATCACTTACCGCCCCAGAGATCGACTGAAATCTGTTGAACATGGTTATGGTTCAGATTGTCAAGAGGATAGTTAACATCTACAGCGTATGTCTAAGCAGAACTTGTTAAGAAAACGTTGGGAGAATGATTATGAGGATTATCCGATATTCTGGTTTGTTAAAGGCGAACGATTTCTGTGAGCTCATTACTTACAGCTAACAATTTGGGTTTATTACAGCTAGATTAGTCAAGTTAGAGAAAAGAAGCCAGTTTGAATTATGGACTTTGAAGTCGCCAAAGAAGAATCTTACTTTGCGGGTAATTAGAGTGTAGGAAATCTGATGTAAATAATCAAACAGGTCGGCATCATCGATATTAGGAGAACGACAAAGGCAGAAAATGAAAGTAATAGCGAGAGAAATAAAAGGAAATCTTGAGCCAGAACAGATCATATGGAAGACGATTCAAATGTGAGTAATTTGTGGTGTAGAATCTCAGATCTGACAAATGCTTATCCCTATCTTTTTGGTGAAGTAATCATGCAGGACCTAGTGAGGATATTTAAGAGAAACTATAATTGTAGAGACTGAAATTTATCGTGATTTCGGACCATTTATTCTAAAGATAACTTTGCGGATATACGTGAGTGGTCAGAAACGTTCTCTGCCTCGACCATAGATGGCAACACTATCGGCAAGGTTTATTGTTCTAATTTAGTACATCTGTCATAAGCATCGATGTAAAATTGGAAGTCATTCTGTCAAGTAGTTTTTTTCATAGATCTGTCGGAAGCCATAGTTTTGCCTGTATCCATTGAAATGGATAAAAGTGAGAATCGTGCGGTTAAAAATTTCTTTGTAAAAGAAGGTTTAACGCTAAACGAAATTCATTCGAAGTTGAAGAGGGCACTCTTCAACTTCGTTTTCCACAATTAAGAAATGGGCTGCCGAGTCTAAACGCGGCCGTACCAGCCTTGAAGATGATCCACGTGAAGGACGTCGAAAAAGTGTAACAACACCAGAAATAATTGATCAAGTGCACGATATGGTATTGGATGACCCGCGAGTCAAAGTGCGTGAAATTGCTGAGACTATAGGCATTTCAAAAGAACGTGTAGGATACATTTTGCATAAAGAATTGCAAATGAAAAAGCTTTGCGCAAGATGGGTGCCGCGCAGATCAAAAACGCACTGGCATGAAAATCTCTGAACAGTGCTTGGAGCGCTTTAACAAAATAAAACTTATTTTGTGCGTCGATTTATTACTATGGATGATACTTGAATTCACCATTAATCACTAGAATCCAAATAGCAGTTAAAACAGTGGACAGAAGCCAGTTGTTCAGCGCCAAAGAAGACAAGGTCATGGCATCGGTGTTTTGGGATGCTAAAAGCATTTTGTTTATTAATTATCTTGAAAAGGGTAAAACAATAACCAGGGAATATTGTTCCGATCTTTTAACCAGACTAGACGAAAAAATTCGTGAAAAAAAACCCGGTTTGAAGAAGAAAAAATCATCTTTCGTCAGGAAAATGCACCTGCCCACAAAGGTGTTTTGGCAATGGGAAAATTAAGGGATCAGCACTATGAATTGTTGGAACATCCACCCTATTCCCCAGATTTGGCTCCCTCTGACTTCTATCTCTTCCCAAAACTAAAACTCTTCCTCGCTGGTCAGCGTTCTTCTTCGAATCAAAAAGCGTTTTCAGTTGTAGAGGGGTATTTTGCAGATCCTATTGAGCACCACCACTACAGGGTGGGATAATGGCATTGTAGCATCACTGGAATAAATGTATTAGTCTTACGGGAGATTATGTTGAAAAAGAAAAATAATTTTGAAATGGTAAATTCGTTTTTTCATTGTGAGGCCGTGAACTTTTCAGACCACCCACGTATTTTGTAGATATAAACATTATTTTAAATTCCCTACATGTCATTATTCGAAGATTTAGATCTCAGTACAAAAAAAATACTAATGTTAGCAGACGGTATAACCTTAAAAGATGCACGCATCTTTTAACGTTTATTTTAAGGCCTTGCAAAGTTATGATGTGGAGTCAAAGGTATCTATGAGATTAGTTTAGTCATTATTAATCTTCATATATTATGTTTATTCATAATTCATCAAATATTTCGCCTCTTAACCCAGTACTCGAGCTCTAAACACAAAATATTTACATCACTTCCGGACTGTAAAACTCATTTGGTGATGCTTATCTTTAATTATAAGTTCAGTAATGGACTCGCATCATACAACTGTGTAATACAACTATTTATTATACCAATATAATACAACTATGAATAGATGGTATAATACCAACTATTTATAGTTGTATTATAGTGCTGTATGATACAAGTATATTTGACCATCCATAATTAGTTGACTTCTATATTTTATATAATAATCATTACTACTCTTCTCAGCAGCCGAAGCATTTAGCAGTTTGTGCGCTATGGTTTCCAAAAATAGGATATTTTTCTTTTTTGTCCTTATAAAGAGTTATAAAATTCCATTTGAAGAGAAAACCTATTAAAGACGAAAAACTATTCTTTAGGGAAGTGCTTTTTAGTCCAATTATTTAACATTTAATTAATTAAAAAGATAAACATCACTAGATGAGTTTACAGTCCGAAAGTGATGTAAACTTTATTGTTTTTGATTTACCCGCTTTGGATAAAAATTAGAGATTATAGGAACAATAGTATGCAGATAATTGGGTAATGCTATGACAACTTCCATCCATCCACTTGTTGTCAGACCTTAGACCGACTAAGTTCAGTTCCTTAATTAGAGGTTTACGAAATTTAATGCAGATTGCTAGCCATTCCTCTGTTGAATTCCTCTGAGGGTAAGCTTGTATGTCTAGATATATATCTTCGTGGACCTGATTTGCCTGTTTGCTGGATGAAAAACTTGATTTTACAGGATGAACAACCCTCCACCTCAGCATGAGATCGGCTAAATTACCGTCATTGAAAAGTCCTCATAATGGTGCTTTGCGACCTGCATGGGATTTGCACCAGGTCTTCATAACCAAAGGTCATTATCTATACTGACTGAGCTATGGACTCTCCTATGAGAACTTCAATTTAAATATAATTGATAAACTATAACAGGTCTTGTATTATTTTGATACACCAATCAAAAACTGTTTTTCATGAATTGGACATTCATAAAATCTTAATAGCAGATTCCCTGCCATGCTCTATTGTAGTCAATTGAGAAGAAAAAGACTATTTTTGGAATCTGCAACTGCTTTCAGTAATGCCTAATTACTCGAATTCGAAATCACAATTTGCATCCTAGATCGCCAACAGGTGCCCACATAGGGCGCTCCATCTAATTAGGACTCTTGTGTTTCGTCCCGTGTTTCACTTCGTGTGTGTGTGTGTGTGTGTGTGTGTGTGTGTGTGTGTGTGTGTGTGTGTGTGTGTGTGTGTGTGTGTGTGTGTGTGTGTGTGTGTGTGTGTGTGTGTGTGTGTGCGTGCGCGTGCGTGCGTGCGCGTGCGTGCGTGCGTGTGTGTGTCAGGTAATAGTACAATTCTCAAATTGTACTATTATGACACGAAATATTGGAAGAATTAAATAACATTTTAAATCTTTTCTCAATGCTGTTTTATCCATTAAGAATCTAACATGAATTTATTTGAGATTATTATCGATCTCCTTATTGCAAAAGTAATAAAATTCCTGTCTCTGATCTTTTTATTTTAATATTTTCGGTCAAATAATATGTTTTATTATTATTATTATTTTAATTCAACCCACGAAATCTTGTGGTTCTTAGCAATTTCAGAAAATTAATGGTTAAATCTTTCTTTGCAAGAAACATTTTAGTGCGCATTTTGCTTTTCAAATTCATGTGCTTTGCTCTCTTTTATGTTTCAAGTACTTCATTTTCCTGGCACTGATCCAACAGTTGTTTCAACAAGAAATCGAGTTACATTCATGAAACGAGAAGATTAACTCTCTAGATAAGCAGAAAAGGAAATAAAATAAAGATTAAATTGTTAGTTGACTAATGGTGAAGAATCTCCTTTTGTATGATATCCTGTTAGAGTTTCTTTATTTTTTCTGTGCACATTTTCAAGGCAAAACAAAAAGAATGACTTTTAAAAAACATCAATTGTAAGGTTAACTTAATTAGCAAATGCTTTTAGATTTTAAGTATTTTCCAGTGGAAAATGCTCTTGCGTTTCCGGTATTTGAGAAGAACCTCTTGTGCCTCTTCTGCTATGCTAAAATATCTATTGCAGTATGATGGTAAGAGTATGTAAACAGTGGAATGAGTAGAAAAAAATGAGTAGAAAACGCCAGTTTCTCTCTCTCTCTCTCTCTCTCTATTCGAATGACAGCCTTAAAAATAAACAATACAAATTAATAATTAATTGTTAATACTCAAAAATAGCAAACTAAGAAAACACTATTAAAAAATAACTACACTATTGAAAATATTAACTACATAATTCTTCTTGAAACCATCTATCACCTAGGATGTTGTGACATCCTAATTAGGATTAATGATTAATGATTGCAGCCGGTACTCCCAGTACTCTGCTGCACCCCTCCGCTAAAGGACAAGTATTCATGTCTGTAGTTCTGTGTGTGTGTTCACGACTCCGGTTTGCCTGCTTTTGAAGGGGAAAAAAAACTGAGTTTTAGAAAGGAAACCTTCCACCACCGTACGAGACCGGATAACTCACCACTCCATTGAAAAGACCTGATAAATATTCCTCGCTTCATATACAGTATTGGCCATACTACGCCAGGACACCGGTTACAACGGAATTGGAACCGGGGCATTTCCCGCCAAAGCGTTCGTCTATGCCATCTGAGCTATGGAGGGTCACCTACATAATGAAATATTAGATAGTAATATTTGTTTATTTTAATTGTAAATTGATTCATTTGTGATAAAGATGATCTGAGCATTCTTTTTCTTATGAATGTGTAGCTTAGTGGAAGTGGCGCTTTCGTCTTCTGGGCTAGGCTGCCTCAAAGTAGACTTAAGTTCAAGTCTAAGTCGCCGACTGGGGGAACCTTTTTTAGGCTATCTTCGACCGGTTCCTGAGTTAGTCGATCTCTGGCACAGGCAAGCGGATTTTTTCTCCCGGAAACGGTTTTTTTTTCCATTAACATAACATTAGCGTAACACAAGAAAATCGACCGTAGAACTCACATTATATTTCAGACAGTAACATATCCTGTTAGGGTTAGGTACCAAGAGATGGCAGAACTTGTTTGCCAGTCTCTTCATCAGTGCTACCTATAATTAGTGATACACATGGGCCAGCTATCTCTGATTGGCTACTGGTGGCGATTAAACTGCCCACTCAGTCTCCCAAAGCTAGATAGGGTTTAAAGTCCTCTCCTACTATATATATTTCCTATATTTCCTACTATATTAATTATAATACGATAATCAATGAGAGCTGGCTCAAGGATATCTATGATTTTATAAGCAGTCAGGAAGGAGAGTACGGTAGATAACGGCCGCCATTCGTGGTTCTTAACCCTAACTTTATATTATTGTCCGAAATAGTGTGAATCCAAAATAACAATTTTAAATGCACTCAAAATTATTATTCACTCAAAAAACACATCTTCATTCAGTGAGAAGCAAAACGAAACTCGAGTATTCTTGCCAGTAGCCAGTCACAGTACTTATATTTTATTATTTTATTATAATTATTATTTTATTTATTTATGTATTTTAAATCAGCAACAACATAACGAAGATCTTATCATAAACAGTCTTCCTGAAACTGCACCTACAGAAAACCTCAGAGACGTAGTTTTAAAATTAGGCCATGCAATTGACATCCCAATACAGCTTAACGACATTCAGACCGTAAATCGGATTCCTAGGAAGAGCAAAAAACAAGGCTTGTCACTACCTGCATCAGTCATAGTTCATCTTACAAACAAGTCCACAAGAGACAATCTCATCCAGCAGACAGAAAAAACCAGTTGCCGAGGATTTGAATGCATTGCAAGACAACACACCAATCTTCCTATCCGAATATTTAACACCATTCAACCAGAATCTGTTGTACCAAGCAAAAAAAGTAAAAACAGAAACAAATTACCAATATTTGTGGATCAGAGATGCCAAGATATTCTTGAGGAAGTCACAAACTTCAAAACCGATACAAATTAAAAGCATAGAAGACTGCCACAGTGAAAAAAGTCTCCTAATTAGTTCAAAAAGAAGACCACAATAAAAATGAATATGAACCACCAAGACAGATGCAATAACACCAGAACATACCGACAGTTTCACTTTGATCAGACCTTTCAGATCATTCATTTGAACTCCCAAACATCAACCTACTTCTAACACAGCAAGCAAATGAATAATTATAAAAAAAATACATATATCTACCCGGTGTCATTCTCAGATAAGCTCATTAAAAAGCTTCGAGGATGCAAGCTGAGACATTACATCTCAACTGAGATCAACAGAAAGAAAAAAAAATAATTATTTATTACATTGAAGTGCTGTAGTTACAGCGGTTAGAACATTAAAAAGCAAAAATTGTAAAATATATATAACTTACTGTTATACTATAAATGCTGTTTAAAAAAATGTAACCTTATCCAATTGTAAACTATAAATTACCATCCATAGTAACTATTATTAACGCATTTTAGAATACAAAAACGAAAAAATTTGTATGAAATTCACTGTAAAAAAATATGTGTAATATGTAAATATGTGTATATATGTAAATGCTCTGTAAGATGATGAATAAAATGTTAATGTTAAAAAAAAAAAATTAACTGGATACTAATATGGAGTGGACGCACTTCATCGCAGAGGCGCTTATTTTCTTTCATACAGTCTGTGCTGCCGCTTCTTGCTGTGGCAACATAACAGAAAAATTAACCGCAAATCACACACGATATTCCTGCAATAATACTTGTTAGGATTAGGAATACTCTCGGAAACTTCCTGCTATATTATCCTCAATTTTTCATCCATTATTTATCCCTCCCTTTTATTGATTCGTGTTCGCGACTAGAAAAATCTACTGCTAATCCAGGGGCGGCTCGTGCATAGGAACTACGGTACTGCAGAACCCCCAATTTTTCTCTCTATATAAATATATGTATTAATTTATTTATATTTGCTTGTAATATTTAATTTTATCATCAACAATCCTATACAATTCTCTTAATTTGTATATAAAATAATAAAAATCCAACTTGCAGCACTTAGGATGGCGAAGGATGCCAGCAGCACTGTGTTTTCCACAGTGTCATATTGCTACGCGCGCAAGCATATGCACGTCATAGTGAGATGCGAGCTATTAGCGTAATGCGGCATTGTCCGTCGCACAGTTCCGCTGTTGTTTATATGCAGTTTGCGCCAGTAGTAGAGTGTTCGTAGTGTTTATCGTGTTTACTCCGTCTCTTTAAATATTTGGACATTACGATTAAAGACATAATATTTGTTATAGTTTTAGAACATTGTTGGGAATTATAATATGTATGATAATATAGTATGATAATGGGTTTTATTTTTAAGTAATTTTGAATTATACTAAACTGTATAATTTTATCGATAATGAACAATATTTTTTCATGTTTAATTTTTTTTAATTTTTACCATAATTTTGATATTTTACCCAAACACGTATACACTGTCTTTACAGTGTATATGTATATTTCGAAAGTTGCAGCAACCCCACGATTTCAAGCCACGAGCCGCCACTGTGCTAATCACATTCTTATTAAACGTCTATGGATAACCCCTTTCTTTCTATTTTTTTGGGGGTCTATCATTTAGTCAAATTTATCTTCTGTATTCTCATCTCTTCACCAACGTAAATATCTAAATTAATCCCATCTTTAATGCCCAATTGACAACCTGCGTAGCTCACAGTGCTTCAATCCATGCATTTAATTTCACCTACCTGACTCTGAATTTTTCCCACCTCTCTGAAATGTAAATGACTAAATGTGGGCGAGCGATCGGATTATCGCCTTCGAAGGAGGAACAATAATTTCCCTGATGCCATCCGGTTGTTTTAAGAACTACTCAACCCCATTAATGTTCAGGATATCCGCTAACATTCATTCTTGAGTTTGGAATTACTCACTTCCATATTATTTATCCAAAACTTTTTCAGGTGTCGTCCTAACAGTTTTCTCGTTTCTTTCACTTTTTACATTTATTCTGTCAGCAGTTTCTCCAATTGCTGTATGCCAAATCTATTCAAATTCATCCTGCTAATATAAATACTTTCTCGAATTAAAGTAATTTTGCACATTTACATATTCATTATCACACACATATTCGATATACAATATGTACAGTATATATCTATATCCCAAACTAGATTACATTACTGATCAATTAAAGCTAAATTCTCAATTGCTAGACGCTAAAATTATAAAGCCCTGCACTAAATCGGATGTGAAGTCATTAAGCACGACTTCACATTCGTCTCAAACTATTGAAGATAACATACCAAAGAAAATTTGTTCCTGAGTTAGTCGATCATTGATGCAGGCATAAGTTGTGTTCTTCTGATTTATCATGAAAGAAACTGGTTTTAAACTCCAACTTAGAAAAACAAACCCAACATATACACGATGTTGGCAAAAATACACTCCGCTATTTAAAACGATAAAAGACGAATACTGGCTCCCTACCAATTTCCGAAAGAGTGCTTCTTATTCCCTTTTAGGATAAAAAGGGTGTGATGGGATTTATTTTTATTTATAAAAAAGAAGTAATGGTGATAAATAAAAGTGATAACACTGGTTTTATATATATATATATATATATATATATATATATATATATATATATATATATATATATATATATATATATATATATATATATATAATTTAAAAGTTAAACATATATCACTCAAATTTAGTTGGACGGTTTGAGTCCTTCATATAGGAAAGGGTTCAACAATTCTAGAAATGACATTTTTTTTACCTCAGAGTAATGTTCCAACGATTTCGATCATTTTTTTTCTTCTTCTTCCTCTTCTTCTTCTTCTTCTTCTTCTTCTTCTTCTTCTTCTTCTTCTTCTTCTTATTATTATTATTATTATTATTATTATTATTATTTGTTGATGTGACTACTTAAAATTTAATTTAAATATCGATTTGAAGGCAGATGGTCCAAGAATTTTTGTCCTTTTATAACTTTGTCCAAGGGATCATTCGTCTGGACGGACATTTCGTCCAATCTCAATTTATCCCATCGATGTCAACTGACTATTGTTGTCACCTGTGTCAACTGACTAACCTACTACTATGCCAACTGACTAACCTGACTAACTAATGTATCCACTAACCTAACCTAACCTAATCAAACGTGTGAGGGTGGACCATGCATATTGTCTTGCGCCCTTCTCTTTTTGTCAACTGGTTATTATTAATGATCTCAAGTTACTTATAACTCCTTGGACTAATACGAAGAATTAGACAAATAGGATTGGACGAATAAGATTGGACGAAATATCCTACTGGACGAGAAAAGTAATAGACAAAATCTAGGGATTGGACGAGATTTGCATTGGACGAAAATAATTGGACGAAATGCCCTGAAACCTAAATATCAGAACAACACCAAGACTTCATGCATCTTAATATAGTACCGTCGCTCACCTTGTCCTCGATCAAACTTTTCACTCTTCTAGTCATATTCACCATTGGTAACATGAGTGAGGTATTTTGAATCTTTCGTCTTTCAAAATTACCACTAGTCCATGTATTGTTTTGAATGTACTATTCTTGCTTGTACCCGACATTCCAATTGAATCTCAATCTGCATACAACAAGAAAACTATTGAGTACACATCGATACACTAAAAAAGCTAATGAAGTTTCTCCACATCATTTTCTTCCCAGCAGATTGCAGTATGACATGATGCAGTGTCATGTTAAAAGAAATGTAGAAATTGTCGTTTCCTTAAAACTGGCACCCTGAAATTGCACAGCCGTTAGTGCTCATCCTTACAGGCAATAAATAGCAAAGCTCTGAGTTCGTATCACGAGAAATAATTCCATACTATTACACCTCTGATGTCAATAGCTTTAGGAGGATAAGTGCTCCATCAAAGGAATCAACTATGAATACGCTGTCCTTATGATAACACGGCTTTTAAAGTGATGACTTCTTATCGACTTGCCGTTGATGGTATGTAGTCAAGCCTAAGCGTATACTTTTTTATATTATAGACCGATATTGATGAGGGATGACCACAAGAATATACATCTCATCTTTCGTTCTAATATATGATATGTACTTCCTTTTCGTGAACTCAGTTTCGCCTCTAATTATGGATGCTGTGTATCATTAATCTTACATATTTCAAGATCAGAATTATTTCCAAAACTTTTAATTTACTCTGCGAAGATAACTACACGACATTGACTAAGGACTTGTTTTCTTGAAATGTTAATTTATCTACTTGTGCATTAAATTAATCAGTATTTCTTGAAAATAAATACTGATTAATTTAATGCACAATGCATTGACTAGATTAGGAAATAATTGATCATATATTTGTAACACGCTCAATTGGCTTGTCACACATTTGCAACAACTACACTCAAAAGGGGGAAAAAGTAATAGGTAACTTCCTATATGTGGGGGGAGAGATAAAGATTCTTTGCGAATTGACTTTCCAACCCACAAAAAAGAACGCTAATTTGGCTTAGCGCAGAGATAATAAATGATGACCCTAAACAGACGCTCGTCAGTGCAATTCACTAATGTGCTGAAACTAGTAAAAAAAAGTTAAGAAAAGTAGTTATTGAACCACAGCTGACTCTTGGTTGTAGATCAATAAACATTACCATAATTTTACTTGGCAGTAGTGCATGAAAGAGCTAAACGAAGTGATAAAAACAGTTTCTGCATAACTTCAAAGACAACGCCTTCTTTTCTGATCTGACTGCTAGAAAAATAGGTGTTATGTCTGTTATCAACCATTGACTACAACATGAATTACGAATATTAAGTCAAATATTCTACTACTATAGACGTTCTTATAATTTTACTATTTTCAATGACTTAATATGACGTTCTCATTTGTTTGGAGAGTAATGACTATTAGAAAAGTGTTTTATCGTTTTATATATTCATGATTGAAACTCAACAAAGTTCCACGAAACCTCTCAACGTTGGAAGATTTTCCCTTCCTCCATATGCAAAAAACAAGTGAAAAAAAATTCTACAAAAATGTCTCTTGAATGAATTCTCTTATATTATTATATTTGTATCTTGTGTATCTTAGCATTTCTCTGAAGGAAACAAATGTGCATTACTAATATAAAAGGAAGCAGCAGGTTAGCCTCCCCTTTGCTGGGAACTTGGAGTTTTCCTCTCAAAGCATCCAAACACACGCGCAATCTGTAAGGTGGGTGTGCAGTGTAGAACAGAATTTATAATTCTTCTAGGGATGAGTTCTGCAATTCCAGTGAAGCACCATGTTACAAGAAGAATAGGAGAAGAAGAAGAAGAAAGACAGAAAGTATATAGTCTTCTCTGCATATGGAAGAGCAGTTTTTTCTTAATCTTGAAAAAAATTTCAAGATTAAGACTTTTAATATATTCTTATGTATCATATCTTCGTGTGTTAGAAGTTAAGAGGAATATCTATTAGCAAATGCGAAATAAAGTGAGTTCAGGATTAAAGATTTTTCTTTACATCATTCAAGTAAAATTATTTGGAATACCTAATTTTATGACTACAATGAGTTTTATCTGTACATAACGTGGAATGTGTTTAGAATTATAATTTACCATTTTTCGCTCGAGATACTATTCGCAAAAAGCCCATTTTTTGTTATTATTTTCTTGGGAAGGGAGACAATGCATTTGATTTTTTGCATACGCTTTCCAAAAAATCAAAGAAAATAAAAGAAAAAAAAATCGAAAGATTTGTGCTTTTCTTCTTCAGTGGCTCGACAGCCCTGTGTGGGCCCTGGCCTTCTCAAGGTTTTTTTTTCCATTCTGACCTTTTTTGGCAACATATGTGAGAATATTTTTTGGAATTTCTTTCATCACACATTCTCACTATGTGATCTGCCCATTTTATTCGGTGAATTTTGATGAACTTCATAATGTCTATTTCTTTATAGGCACGATATAGTTCAATGTTGACCTTCGTCGCCATATTCCATCAATTTGAATATCACCAAAAATACTTCGTAGGATTTTTCTTTCGAAAATTCCGAGGGCCTCTTCATCCCTTATGACATCATCCATGTTTATGATGCATATGTAAGTACAGGGCTTGTCAGAGTCTTATAAAGTAGAAATTTATTACTTTTTCTAATCAAACGTGATTTTTGGTAGTTTTTAAGCCATGGAAGCTATGACTATCAGCAATGGCTCTTTTTTCCAAACAAAGCTCTGCTTTCATCGGATCCCCTAAGATGTTCAACACCTCTAAATTGATCCTCCAGAACTTCCTCTTTTTCTTTTTATGTATCATTTCTCTTCCTATCCTAAGTAGGTAAAGCTACTCACTTTTTCAAATTGGCAAGGTCCAATTTCTAAAGAATTAGTGGGGTTTATTTTTTTGCTGAATTCCATATATTTGATTTTACTTTGACTGATCATGAAGGTGCATTTTCTTTGCTTCACTTTCTAAAGCCAAAAAAGCCAGTCTTAGTGCTATGGGTGTTCTTGCTATGATATCAATGTCATCAGCAAAGGCAAGGAATTGTACAGATTTGTTAAACATGATTCCTCTAGTATTGATGTTTGAATCTCTGAATATATTCTCCAAAGCGATATTAAAGAGAAGACAATCCAGAGCATCTCCCTGTCTTACTCCATTTTTAAATTCCATAGGTTCTGAGACACTTCCTTGGATTCGAATTTTCAATGTTGTTTCTTTGAGAGTAAGTGCAGTAAGCCTTACTAATTTTTCCAGGAATTTAAAATATCTCATGGCTCTTATGAATAACATTATGTTTATGCTGTCATTCGAAGATCTAACGTCTATGAAAATTTTCAATCTTCGTCAGATTCTTGAGAAAAGTAATGAATATGACGAAAATTGAATATTTGTTCTAAAGTGGACCTTCCCTTTCTGAATCCACATTGATAATCCCCGATAATTCCTTCAACAAAAGGGGATAGCCTGTTAAATGGGATATTCGAATATATTTTGTAAGCAGTACAGAGCAGACTTATCCCTCTATAACTGGGCCATTCAAGAATGTCTCCTTTTTATGTATGAGACAAATTATGCTTTGTTTCCATTCTGAGGGAAGTACTTCATTAATCTAGATTGAGTGCAAAATATTATGAATTGCTTATATACCAGCTGGCCCTTCAGAAATCCTGATGGTATTGAATCTGGTCCAGTCGCTTTATTATTTTTCAGTTTCTTAATCCCCTCCTCGATTTCAATTAGTGATGGAGGTTCAATCACTTCTTGGTTACTACTTGAAGTGACATTCTTCATTGCCTGTATTTTCATGATTCAGCAATTCATCAAAATGTTCGTTCCATCTTTGCAATATATCAGTTTCGTTACTTAGCAGGGTTCCATTTTACCTTTTACATAGAGTGGTTTTAGATTTAAAATCTTTACGACCTATATTTATTTTTCTAAAAAAAAGCTCTGCTTTCATTGGATCCCATAAGATGTTCAACATCTCTAAATTGATCCTCCAGAACCTCCTCTTTTTCTTTTTATGTATCATTTCTCTTCCTTCCTTGCAATTTTGTATTCTTCAACAGAGTTTTTTGTGTGCAGTTTTATAAGCTTCATTTTTTAATGTGGCTGTTACACACTTAGCATCAAACTAATCATTATGTTTTATTTTCTGGACTTTACTCAGAATGACATTGCCTGAATTTAGAAAGATTTTTTTTTAGTGTTCCATTTTGTAATAATATCTTCAATAGTTTGAATATTCGTTTGCTTTAGTTGGTTTCACATTCATTTAGAAACTTTTGTTTAATTTCCGAGACTTTAAGTTTATCGCAATTAAATATCTATAAACATTCTCCACGAGTCTGACGTGCATTTGAAATTCTTTCTCTTCATTTACTTATCACTAAATAGTGGTCTGAATCAAAGTTTGAACCACGATAGGACCACCATACATCCAATATATCTCTTGCATCAATAATAACATGATCGATTTGATTGAAGGTATTTCCATCGTGAGATTTCCATGTTATTTTATGGATGTTCTTATGATGGAATAATGTACTTGCAATAACCATGTTCTTCTTAATTGCAAAACAGATGAGGGCTTGTCCATTATCATTAGTTTCATCATGTAGTCCTTGTTTTCCAATTATTGGTCTACACCTACTTTCTCTATCAATCTTGGCATTCATATCTCTCAAATTATTTTGATGTCATTCACTGGACAAGAGTTATAAAACCATCACGTTTTTCATAAAGGGTCTCTTTCTCATTCTCATCCTTTTCTTCAGTTGGTGCACGAGCACTAATTACACAGTAGTGTGTGTGTGTGTGTGTGTGTGTGTGTGTGTGTGTGTGTGTGTGTGTGTGTGTGTGTGTGTGTGTGTGTGTGTGTGTGTGTGTGTGTGTGTGTGTGTGTGTGTGTGTGTGTGTGTGTGTGTGTGTGTGTGTGTGTGTGTCAAGTATAGTCTTAGACTAGAGCTATTTTTATACTTTTCTAGGCTTATTTTAGCTATCTTTACTTTACCTACCCTCTTCGCTCCTTATGCTCTGCAGAGAGCGAAGAGGATAGGTAAGGTAAGGTAAGGAGTTGGGAACTCAACCACTGACTTCTATCTGACTCTGTTCAGTGCTTCTTTTTTAATCTCTCTCTCTCTCTCTCTCTCTCTCTCTCCAGGAACGTCCGATACGTCTTGCCTCTGTCTCTAGATCTCTTCTCCATGTTAACCTGGTTCATAATCCACGTTACTATCTCCTATTTTTGCATTCATGTCTCCTATAATTAAAAGCATATCTTTACGTTTCATTTCATCCGCTTCGTTTTGCAGCATATCATAGAAGTCTTCTTTCTCTTCTATTTTTGCATTGTTTGTCAGTCGAAATATTATATGTTTATTATAGTCACATTTCTGTATTTAGTTTTAAATCTAGCTTTGATGATTCTTTCAGAAACTGATTTCCATTCGATTAGTGCTCTTCTAGCATCTGTTGTTAGCATGAAAGCTACACCTTTGCTATGTGTGTCATCTTCGTTCTGGTTTCCAGAATATGAAATGCACTTGTTTGTTGTCAGTTAGATTTCTCTCTTACCGTTCCATCTTGTTTCATTTAGACGTAGTATTTCTATTTTATATCTGTCGATTTCTCTGGTTAGTAAATTAGCTTTTCCACTTTCGTGCAAAGTAAAAGTTTAGCCAAAATTGGATGTTGGAAAATATTCCAACATCCAATTTTGGTTAAACGTTTTGGGCTAAAAATGTTTTTTTCTTGGAATTTTCCGCCTGTCAGCTTCTCCCCATGGGGCTTTCACTAGCTTGCGTCATTTCCCCAGTACTTCTCCCTCTTAGTTTTTTTGTCAGTTTTCCAACAATGGTTGAGGTTTCTGTAATAATACTTGTGCTTGCTAGTTACAAGTACAACTCTCCCCCTTTCTCATCTGGGCTTGGGACCGGCAATGACAAAGTTAGTTCCCATATTAGTTGATCTTTATCTTTTGGCAAAATCAGGTAGAATTTTTTTGTGGGGGCTGTAAGTCGTTTTTAACCCCGTAATCCCGAAAAATCGCCTCTCAGTAGAACTCGCACTATTTCAGATATTAAAGCCAATTTCAGATTAAGACCATCATTTGGAAATAGCCGTTTGGTCTGCCATGCATCTTCAGTAGCCGAGAAGTCAACTTCTGGTGACTACTAAGAGTAGCACACGACGGCTTACAGATTTATAAAGTTAATTAGGACTAATATAGTTTTTACTCCCTTTGGGGGACAAAAAGCATTAGAGGATTTATTTATTTATTTAGAGTATATTGTATTAACTAAACACATAAAAGCTTGCTAAAGCTTCTGATGGTTTAAAAACAGTAGTTAAGAAAGAAGCCAGGTGGTTTTAAGAAAAAGTAGTTTCTTGAAACAGTGTGAAGAAGGCTGATCGAGAGGAGGGTGAAATGAAAGAGAAGAGCGAGAAGTTTATTCGAGAGGTTTAATGACGGATTGCAAATGGATGCAAATCAGCAGATGATTGTGTGTTTACAGACTTAAAGGAAAGTGAAGGAATGATGTTAAACAGTTCGAAAGGATAATGCTCATGAAATCTATCATGAAAGACATAAGGCAGAAACATTATCTTATGAAAAAGGGATTAGATAATGGTATGTTTATTAATTATGAGGGAAGATTTATTCAGTTTACTGGTTTATTCTCCTTCTACTTTATGATATCAAAAATTTAGGGAAGGTTTTTTTTTTCTGCATTACCCTAAATTAGAGAATTTTTACAAATCTTTCCAATTTTCAAAGTTGGCAGGAGTTATATAAAGTTGGCAGTTGTGCAAATGAGAACTACTGCCTTTAGCGTAAAAAAGATCAGTAAGGCATTTTTTTAGACTGAAGAGGTTATGGATGTGATGTGTTTGTATCAGAAAAGACTGGAGTTGTATGTACGTTAGCGCGAGAAAAGAAATCCGCTCTTGTCTGGTGATGTAGATACAGCAGTGAACAAATTAATTCGAATTTTCGTCAAGTTTTTGGTTTTAGTTTGGCTTTTTGTTTCAGTTTATAATAATTTGGTTTCAGTTTACTATTTTCAGTTTTGGTTTTGTTCACTATTTTGGTTGAGTGCTGCGTGTTTTTACTGTCTTTACAATGTTAATAATTGTGGTGTGCGTTTTTAATAATGTAAACAAGTTGACATTAGTAATGTTTTTTTCATTTTTTTATAGTTAAAAAATGGATACATCTCTAACAAAGCGTTCAAAAATATATATACTTTTTCCCAGGACACATCCATGACTCAAAGACAAATTTCCAATGAGTGTGGTGTTTGTTTGGGTACTGTTAATGCAATTTTAAAGAAGTTTAGGGTGACAGGTACCTTTTTCTCCTGACATAAAAGGAAAATGAAAATTACATTTAACTCGAGATCGTTTACTATTTGGGAAAAGCAAAATGAGTCCAAAATTGTTTACTATAGACTTAAATACTGTAGACTTGGCAGTTAGTGAGATTAATGTTTCTGAGATGATATTCCGGAAAAGATTGTTGGAAGCAGGGAGGACTGCCTACAGACCAAACAAAAATGAAAGAAACAACTGTTGACGAAGGTTATGCAGAAAAGGAGGCTCCAATGGACAAACATGAACAAAGATTTGACTGTTGGAAAGTGGAAGAAGGTCATATTCTCAGATGAGAGCCATTTCTTTGTCCAAGGAGAGCGAGTACCCTAGCGGCTGAGAAGACCTCTCGCCCACCTTTAACAAGCTCCTAATCACCCAGATTAAGATGTTCTGGGTCGTTTTAGACATGCCGGTCTTAAATCACTTGTGCCTGTTGACAGTATGATGAAAAGTGACCAATACATAAAAATATTGGAGAAAAGAGTGGTCCAACAGATTCAGAAAGAGAAAGAAATCATCTTCCAATAAGATCTCGCTCCATGCCATACTTCAAAAACGGTGAAAGTTCCTCAAAAATCACAACATCCGTTTCAGTGGAAATTAACCCAATGGATAGTTTGTAAACCATAGTGAAAAAGAGACTTAGAACATTATATTGTGATACAAAGGATAACTTAATACAGTCCATTAATAAAGTATGGTTTCCAGATGCAGAAATAAGAAAAATGTCTTCTACGTAAGGTCCATGGTAGAGTCCATAGCTAAGCAAATTAACGAACTTATTAGGAACAGAGCAGCACATATAAATTATTAGGTAATGTTGGTGTTTAATTTTTTTTACTTATTTTCTAGCGAAATTAAACTTTTTCTTTAAAATGTGAGTGTTCGGATTAATTTGTTTTCGCCATTGTATAATCAAAGATAAGAGGAGGTGAAATCAGATTTCTTTTCTTGAAGATCACAGGATAAGTGTTGGTGACATTAAAGTTGAAAACGTTGTCCCCATCCCACTGACGAATAGGCATCGTTTACAATATAATATCTTGGAATGTAAGAGTACTACAAGATAGAATAGGATAGGATATCCTATGAGAATAGGATATCCTATTCTCCGTATGAGAATAGGATCAAATACGGATGTAGCAGGGTTTTTTCTCCCGGAAACTCGGGTTTTTCATCACGCATACCGACAAATCGGCCCTTCAGAACACACACAATTTACAGACAAAAAATACTAGTTGTAGTGTTAGTGGAGGTGGATGGTAGATGGCGTTGATGGAGATCATTCGTAGTAGAGGTTCGGTGTAGTGGTTGAGACAGTTGTAGGTGTCCTCCAGCGATGAGCCTTCGGACTCCTTGGAGGTATCAAGAATAATTGCTAAAAAAAAAAATATTTATACATACAATAAACATCTTGTGTGACATTGCACCTCATAATTTTACACAGTTCAGCACTAAGTACTGCTTTTTCTACATTGCATTTCAATTAAAAATTTTAATAATACTTTTTTGCCTTTATATTATGTATTTACAACACATGTTCTTCTAATATTAACAATGAAGATTATACAGAATTTTTTGTATATTTTTTTTTCAAAGTTTCAAAAAGAGTGATTATACAAACAAATTTCTGCATTTGTTTATAAGGATTATTTGTAGATGAGTGAGGCAAGTTAATCCCACCTACATCGAAGCTTGGGTTAGCTTTTATGAAGAGAGTGGGATTTAGCCTTCACTATTTATGTTGTTGCAACTGTTTATGTATGGGATGTAGGCATTAGATGCTAGTGATTTGTGATGTGTATGTTAGTGTTAATGGTATTTTAACTTTGTTGGTATATTTTCCAGAGTTTTTTTAATGTTCTGTAGTTATCTAGGTGTTTTAAATTTCTTGGTAAATTTAAAACACGTAGGTAATACCACGCAACTGAACAATTTCTTGTTGAGTTGCGTGGGTATCTGATGTGATCTCAGAAAAGAACCGTATGAGTTGTTGAAGGGTGTGGGGATGTAGAGAGTTGCTGTAGGTCGTGTTATACGGTATGTGTCTCTGTTGTTTCGATAGGTGATGTTGAAGTAATTACTTGTTAATGTCATGTAGTGTTTCAGGTTTTTAATACTCAGAATTCTGTATATCGCCATGTGCTTGTCGGATATTGGTTGTTGCGTGTAAGGTGTCCAGATCACTGTTGACACAATTTTCCTGTGTAATGTTTCTAATTTTGTTAGGTGGCTGTTTGATGTATTTGCATAGACTGTTATTCCGTATCTGAGTAGGGATTCGCAGATACTGTGATATAGGAGTTTTTTATGTTGGGTGGAATAATGTCTTTAACTTGGAAGAGTTTTGCTGCGATGATTCGGATTTTGGTGTGTAGGTATTCTATATGTTTTGTCCATTTAAGGTGGGAATCTATATAGAGACCGAGGTATTTTGCGTGTAATACAGGTTTGATTTCGGAACATTGGCAGGTATTTTTGTTGTTAATGCAGCGGTATGTGTGACAATGTATCGATAGTGATGCGGGGCGTGTGATTCTTGGGTTGTGTATTTTATCAACATCCGTGTTTTGGTGCTGTTGATTAGAATTGCGTTTTGGTGGAAGTATGTTGTGATTTCATTTAGGTCTTGTTGTGCTTTGCAGAGAGCTGTGTTAATGCCTGTGTGGATTGCTAGTAGTGCAGTGTCATCTGCATATTGAAATATTTCACTTCTTATGGATATCTTATGAACATCGTTAATGTATATGTTGAATAGAGTGGGTGATAATATGGCACCTTGAGGTACACCGTGTTTTATTTGTATACTCCGACTATGACATGTACCTATTTTTGTTACTTGTGTTCTGTTTGAGAGGTAGTTTTTGAACCATGTATGCAGTGTTCCTCTTATACCTATTGAGTATAGTTTGGTGAGTAGTATGTCATGTTCAAGTGTATCAAATGCTTTGGTTAGGTCCAGCAGTATAAGAACGGCGTACTTGTTTTTGTCAAGAGCTTTGTTTATTGTGTCGTAGATGTCTTCTAATAAAGTGATGGTGCTTTTTATTTTCTGAAAACCGTATTGGTTCTGTGAGATGATGTTGTACTTTTGTAAATAGTTCTGTAGTCTGATGTGTGTTATTTTTTCTAGAATTTTAAGATGACAGGTAGGGTAGTTATTGGTCTGTAGTTCTGAGTATCGTTTCTTTTGCCGTGTTTGTATATTGGCATAATTACTGTAGTTTTTAGTTGTTGTGGAATAATGCCTGTGTCGAATATTATGTTCACGAGTTTCAAAAGTATTGGATTTATTTGTTCGAAGTGTGTTATAAGGTCTGTGAGTCTTATTTTCTCAACTTTCTCTACTCCTGGTAGAGAAAATAAGACCTGGTCTTTGGTTTTAGTTGTAGGATTGCTTCTTTCAGTTCCTGTTTTGTTACGGGTGGAAATTACATCGTTTGTTGTTGACTTTGTGTCGGTAGTTTTTTGTTGTTCGTTGGTAGTTTGTCTTTTTTGAGTTGTGTGATGTTGTTTGTGAAAGCATGGTTGAATGAGTCTGGTAGTTCCTCTTGGTTTGTGTCCTGACCGAAGCTTTTTGCAATAAAATCTTGTGCTGAAGTTTTCTTTTTTCGAGTTACTAATTCGTTGAGTGTAGCCCATGTTTGCTTAATGTTGTCGTTATATTCCATGAATTTTTGGAAGTAGTAGTCTTTTTTCCCTACGAATTTTTGTTGTTAGTTGATTTCTTTTGTTTTTGTATATGGTTTGTAAATGTGTGTTACTGGGTGACTTTTTTTTTTAAGTTTTTTCCACAGATTTTCTTTTACAGTAATAGTATTTAGTATGTCGTCATTTATCTATGGATTGTTGTCTGTTCATCGCCTCGTTTGTGTAGGTTTTGTTTCTTTTTTGTATTTCTATGAACTTTAGTTGAAAATTCTTGTATAATGTTACAGGATCATTTATTTTAAGCAGGGAATTCCAGTCTGTATTTTTTTACTTGGTTATCGACAATGCTCTTTAGTATGATCGAGTTTTGTCGACTTTTGTGGTGGTGGTGGTGGTGTGTGCGGGGGGAAACGTAATAAAACGAAGTTGTGCCAAAGTAATGATCAGCAAGTTTGACGTTAATTACTGATGATGTATATGTATGGACGATAGCCCGTATCGATATGATCAATGCATGATTTTGTTAGTGAGTTATTGAGTATTTCTTCTCTTGTTGGGGAGTTAATGGTAGGGTTTATGTTGTACTGACTTTTAAAACCACTAACACATATACAGGGTATTCGGGATAAATTTGGCAGTTTCGTAAGGAAAAAGAAAATCTTCTTTGTATCTATTAAATTTAATGAATTGACAAAAAAACATTACAGGCAGAGTTAATTACAATACTATCAACAAGATTTACTCAAAATAACCACCATTAGCATCGATCACAGCTTCAATTCTGCTTCGGAACCTCGAACAAGCTGATGCTACAGTCTCCCTGGGAAGGGCCGCAAAAACTGTTTTAATTTTATCCATTAACTGGGCTTTTGTATTACTGGAAGTGCGATTGGTGTCTTTTTCAACTGCGCCCCATACAAAATAATCCATGGGGTTAAGGTCTGGGGAGGTTGGAGGCCAAACATTTGGACTGGTGAAGTCGTAGAAATTTTCAGACAACCATTTTTGACTTTTCCCAGAGGTGTGGCAAGGGGCCGAATCCTGCTGCCATACATACGGCCTACCATTGGCTACCCTTGTTATCCAGGGCTTGACTACAGTTAGCAACTCCACGAACAAAGCCCGAATTCCAATGCCAGGGTTCTTCAACACCTGTTCCTGCAGATTTGCGAGGAATTCTGCTGTACGAACGCAATCAGATCGTCTGCTAGGGATCTTTCTTCTTGCTACATCCTCGTAGTCACCATTGCAAGTCTCTAGTTCATGCCTGATTGTTTTTACTGTATTCAGGGAGCATTGGGCAGCAGTCGTAATATCCTTATTTTGATGGCGGGCACGAATCATCATGATACAAGTTATTCTCTTCCATGATTCAGGTGGGTTCCAGCTATCCATCCTTTCTGACATCTTGTATATGAATGAAGAAGGGTCCAAACTTTTAAATGAAGAGAAGTGTGTGTTAATACATGTAACTTACGGAAAAATATAATTAATTATAAATATGTCAAATTTATCCCGAACACCCTGTATCTAGATATGCGTTAGTGGTTGAAGAAGCGTGGTCAAGAGTATTTATGTCAATGTCTCCTATTAGGATGAACCTGTGTGTTGTACGCGGTTCGATGCCGCTTAGCCATGTTTCTAACTCGTGAAGAAAACTGAGTGGATTATTATCTGGGGGTCTGTATATTGTGGTTATTGTGTATTTGATACTATTGTGGCTATTTGTGATTTCCAAAATCAGTGTTTCGGCATGTTCGAAGTGAGTTTGTTTTTCAGTCACATTGTATTTTTCTTTGATAAATGCCACCTTCTCTTTTGTTTGGTCTACATAAGTTGTAGGTTTGATAATTATTTATGTTGTATGCGTAAAATATCTGTGTCGTTTATTGCAACTTCGGTCAGTATTAGCGCATCTATGTTTATCATGGTATAATTGAGCTGTGTTATCAATGTAAGCCAGTGTTTTTTTATACTTCTTATGTTTGTGTGTATGATTGTGAAGTTGGTATTGGTGGAAATGTTGTCTGACCATTTCTTCAATGAGTCAAAGACCTTGAAGTTTATGTTGTCTGACTGGATATGTTCGCCTATGTTTGAGATCTCCATTATATAGTTTTTAAATGAGTTCTAATATTATTCTTCAGGATGTGAAAAGTTAGTGTTTTATATTGGTAGGCTGTGTAAGTAGGATTCACTTGTAATTATGTATACTCGAGTGTTTCCATTCTTTCTCATAAATATCTGGGAATTCTTTGTCCAGAAGAACTTGTACTTTTTCTCTGTTTTGTCTTCCTTGCTTGGTTTTCTTGCTTGCTGTAAGAATGGAGTCTCTCAGATTTCTGTTGGTAAAACGAGCGATGATTGGTGGCGGTCTCTCTTTGTTTTTTGGTGGGCCTCGGTTAATCGAGGTGATATATGTGGTTGCGATTTGAATTCCAATTTTGCTGCCGATCAGTTGCATTATGTTGCTTAAGTCTTCTATATTTTCTTTCATTATTCCCTCAATTTGAAGTTCTCTTTTTTTTCTTTCTTTCTTTTTGTAGCATGTGCTCCATTTGACACTTGACTGTGCTTACTTCTTTCCGCAATTCTTGATTTTCGCGTTGGAGTGTTTCATGCGTTTCTATTGCTACCGTTAATTTCGTCTTTATTTCTCGCACGGTTCCTAACATTTCTTCAGAAGTCCCGTTATTGAATTGTATGTAATGTTCATACTCCTCTAATTTTTTGTTAATTTGTTCCATGTGTGTATTTAACAAGTCTTTCACTATGAGTTTAAATGAATCAAAGTTATCTGTAATTTTAGGATGGAAGCGGCTTACCTTGATGTGCGTCGTTATTTTTTTTTTGGTGTCTGGTCTTTGTTCTTCGTTTTCTCACGGCACTGTTGATATCGCCATTCGGTCCGTTTCACGGCTCCTTTTGCTTTCCACGTGCTTTCTGAGATCCCTGAACAGTGGAAGTGTTGTTTTTTGTTACATCCGGAACAATGCGGCCCGTCCCCTTCATCGCTTAATGGCTTATTGCACTTGTTTGTAATAATAATAATAATAATAATAATAATAATAATAATAATAATAGGGTATCAACAAACTTGTGAATAAGAGTTTAGGTTTGGGATTAAAGCGAGGAAAATGGTCAAATAATTTCTTGGCCGTATTTATCTCCCTATTATTATTATTATTATTATTATTATTATTATTATTATTATTATTATTATTATTATTAAGGGCGCTATGTAGGCATACGAACAGTCGCACGGTGATATCGCTGCTCCAGTTTTTTATAGTTTTAAAGTGGTTCCAACTCCTGTTTTAAGTTGAAAGTGCTCCCAAGTAACCCTACTTATCACGCCGAAGATAGTGATATAAAATTCAACGAGGTCAGCTAAGAAGAAACCAAATTTTGAAGTGTTGAAAAGGGAACAGAGAGGACCGTGGTCAACAACCAGCGAAGAACAAAGGACGTCGCCATCTTTATAATCACGCCTCACTGCTTAAGGGAAGAAAGGTGAGTCATGAAGTGTATCAAATGCCTGGAGGGGTTATCGTCCAACGGAAATAATATAACTTGTACGAAATGCAGTAGGATTCTACACTTAAAATGTGCCGGCTTTTCAGAAACAACCGGGCAACATAAATATGAACCCGATGTAACACGTGAGGAATGGAAGTGTGTAATCTGCATGAGGAACAAAGAAACACACATAAGGCAGCCACCTACGATGCAGCCGATTATACCGGAGGCAAAATCAGATGACGAACTGAACAGACAAAAAAACGTAGGTGAGTCCTATAATTTAAACTCTTTAAGTATACTAATAGAAAACGGTCTAGTGACTATAAAAGCCAGCTTAGTAGATCTTGTGCAAGAACTCTTTAAGAAACAGAACGAACAAATAACAAAAAAATCTAGTGAATATGAAGATTTGGTAAAACATAATAATTTAGCAGTTATAGAAGTGTTGAAAACGGTAAAAGACATTAAAATGAGCATTAACGCACTAAAAGACAGGCAACACAATTTGATGAAAAGACATCCGAACTCCGTCAAGAACTTCATTCTCTAAAACTACAATACGAACGTTTAAATCAGCAACAACATAAAAAAGATCTTGTCATAAACGGTCTTCCTGAAACTGCACCTACAGAAAACCTCAGAGACGTGGTTTTAAAATTAGGCCATGTAATTGATATCCCCCTACAGCTTAACGACATTCAGACCGTAAATCGGATTTCTAGGAAGAGCAAAAACCAAGGCTTCCCACGACCTGCACCAGTCATAATTCGTCTTAAGAGCAAGTCCACAAGAGACAATCTCATAAAAGCCAGCAGACAGAAAAAACCAGTTGCCAAGGACTTGAACGCACAGCAAGACAATACACCAATCTTCCTATCCGAATATTTAACACCATTCAACCAGAATCTGTTGTACCAAACAAGAAAAGTAAAAATGGAAAAAAATTACCAATTTTTGTGGACCAGAGATGCCAAGATATTCATAAGGAAGTCACAAACTTCAAAGCCGATACAAATTAAAAGCACAGAAGACATAGAAAGGCTGCCATGAAGAAAAAAGCCTCCTAAATAGTTCAAAAAGAAGCCCACAATAAAAAAAGAACGTGAACCATCAAGACAGATGCAATAACACAAGATATATCGGTAATTTCACTTTGATCCGACCTTTCAGATCATTCATTTGACCTCCCAAAGATCTGCCTACTTTCAACACAGCAACCAAATCAATAACAAATATATGTATATATAACCAGTATCACCCTCAGATAAGCTAATTACAAAGCTTCGAGGGTGCAGTTGAGTTACATCCCAGTAATAGTATTTATCTAACATTATTCACTTAACATTCTGTAATGAATTCTAGTAGTAAACAGAAAATGTGATAGTAATACTTCAGTTATATATTTAAGTTTAAAATTATATATTTAATATACAATTTAAATTTAAAAAAATTATCATTATGTAAACTGCAACATAAGTAATATTGTTTAACTTGTGAGTCATTAATAATAAACACGATTACTATGATTATTATTAATGGTAATAATACACACTTTTTACTCTTGTGTCAATGAAAAATTCTGCAAATGATAATGACATTAAGAGTAATTATAATTCTTACTGAATCATTTTGCAAGAAAAAGATGCATTGTTACCTAAATATTAGTCTATTCATGTAATTATTTGAGGGATAATAAACTATTAAAAAATAATAATAAAAAAATAAAATAAATAAATAAATAAATAAAATAAAAATTATGCCGGCCTGGTTGATTGAGCGGATAGTGTATCCGCTCTCCAGCCAAAAAGCTGCGGGTTCGAATCCCGCCGTGGGCATGGATGTTTGTGATTGTCTGTGAAAATACTAGTGATGGTGGTGTGCGATAGATGGTAGATTCAGTGGCAGAGACAGAGAGGTGAAGTAGGTGCCTTCCCTCGATGAGCTTTGGACTCCCTGGAGGTTTCAGGTAATAAATAAATAAATTATATGGAACAGGCTGAATATAGGCTTCTTCTATACAGGCTGTAGGTAGATTCAGACAAAAAGAACTTGTATAGATTATCTAGGAGGAATTTTAATTCTTAGCACAGGTTTGAAGTTCAAATGTAGGGAAGGATAATCCGGATTCGATTTATTGGCATCCAAACTGGTCTCAATTCTTCGATTGGTATTTTCACGACTGTGACGATTGGTACCTGGCGAAAGACTAGACCAGGCATACAGTGAGTTGCCATTGGCATTGAAGAAAATTATTTGCTCTGGTTATCAGCGCAGGAGGAGCATTCCAGAAAGCCGCGTATATTTGATAATAGTGCGATGGTACTAATATCAGAAAAATAGAATCATGGAATGCAGAAATTGCCCTCAATGGCCTTGAAGAGGATCTAAAAGGATGACTGCCTTTTAGAGCCTTCTAGTTCATATCTCGATTTGTTTTTATTTTTATATTTTAGCTGTTGTAAGCTGCACGGTAGACTGGAAGTTTATGAAACCTGAATGTTTATTTATTTATTTTCATTTTGATTTGCTTCAGCATACCACTTGTGATATGCTGAAGTTTTCGCTTCTCATAATTTGGCACATTCGTTTAATAACCAAGGCGCCTGGACAGTAAGAATTTTAAGTAGAATGGAGGACGAAGGCCTTCTTTCCACCAGAATTATTTAAGTTATTCGGTCAGGTGAGCAAAATCATTAATTTAACATGATCTCTTTTTGGCTCCATTGTCAAAGAAACCAAGGCAGAGAGAGAGAGAGAGAGAGAGAGAGAGAGAGAGAGAGAGAGAGAGAGAGAAATATATCATAAATGTAGAAAAAGAAACTCGGACGAAATGACAGTCGGAGTTACCGGGAGGAGAGGTCACCGCTGTAGTAGTAGTATACCAAAGAAGAGAAGAAAAGCTCAAGATTACGGGGAGCATCTAGAGAATTAGCTATTATTCTGGTGTGTAGCCCACAAAGTTGTATTAAATCATAACTAATAGTAAATACTTCAGAGTTTCTCCTGTTTGATCAGAGGAGTTGAAAAAAAGAAGCCAACTTGAGATATAAATATTAAAGTTCACAAGGAATTGATCAGTGGCAGCAGGTAAACATTTTAAGTGGGGTTGCTGCATGTACAAAATAAAAAAAATATTTAAAAAAATATTTTTTTTCCTAATCAGTAACCAATTTATTAATAATTAAATTTACATATCAAACAATTGCTTTATTAAAAATATTTCACTTTCACCACGAACACACACTAATAAAAACACGAAACAATAATAAAAGTTTCGTATCTCACAGAAATAAAGCGCTCATGCACACAATTTATTTGTACCGACACTGTTCGTTGAGTAGTGTAGGATTCACTTGTTACGTGCAATCACAAGCGCAAACGAATGTTGGGGAGTCTACCTGAAATTGGCCGAACGCGATAATTCCGACACTGCGTTAGATCGCAGTGCATTTGTTTCGTGTAACGATAATTGAAAAAATATAATTATTTTCATATTTTCAACAGTGACACTCGTTCAGCCTTGTATCTATAATAAATAAATAATTATACTTTATTTTAACAGAATAAAATAAGATTTACAAAAAATAGTTCACCCTCACCACGAATACGCACCAGTAATAAAAGTTGTATCTCCCAGAAATAACGCGCACAAGCATAGAATTTATCTGTAGCGACACTGCTCAAACGAGCAGTGTCAGATTCCCTTCCTACGTACAATGACAAGCGAGTACAAATATCGGCAAGTCGAGCTGCAGTTGGCCGAACATGATAATTCCCACACGGCGTTAGATCGTAGTGCATTTGTTTCGTAATCTAAAGCGTTAATCAAACAATTCCAATTATTAATTATCCAATCAATGTCGAAACATCAGCTTTTTGGACAGAGGGTGTATTATAAATATCCACAGATTAAGGACGGTAAGCTCTTTTTTTTTTGAGAAAATTGGAGGTTTGCCGTGGCTATGAATCCCACCTTCAAAATGAACGATTGTAAATGCGTTTAGGTGTAGTATGAATTCCATTGTTCAGTATGAGACCATCCTGCTTAATGGTTAATATTTGTTGTAAAAAGAGAGATAATATTAGTAAGTGAATCTTGTTAGTTGAGTTAAGAGGATGGTCTGAAAAGTTCCCAGCCTCGACCATAGATGGCTACACTATTGAAGAAAATTTTTTTCTAAATTAGTACATCTGTCATAAGCATCCATGTGAAATTGCAAGGTCATTCTATCAAGTAGTTTGTTTTATACAGTTGTATGAAGCAAAAGTGTTGTCTGTATCCCTTGAAATGGATAAAATTGTGTATCGTGCGGTTATAAAATTCTTTGTAAAAGAAGGTTTAACGCCAGAAGAAATTAATTAGAAGTTTATAAAAGTTTATGGGCATTCTTCTCGTTCCTTTTCAACAATTAAAAAATGGGCTACCGAGTTTAAACATGGCCGTACCACCCTTGAAGATGATCCAAGTGAAGGACCACCCAAAAGAGTACAACCAGAAATCATTGATCAAGTGCACGATATGGTATTGGATGACCGGCAAGTAAAGTGTGTGAAATTGTCGAGACTATAGGCATTTCAAAAGATCGTGTAGGATGAATTTTGCATGAAGAATTGCAAATGAAAAAGCTTTGTGCAAGATGGGTCCGCGCTTGCTCACAGCCGATCAAAAACACACACCCATGAAAATTACTGAACAGTGGTGCTTGGAGCGTTTTTAACAAGAATAAAACTGATTTTGTGCGTTGATTTATTACTATGGATGAGACTTGCATTCACTATTACACACCAGAATCCAAACGGCAGTTAAAACAGTGGATAGAAGCCGATTGTTCAGCGCCAAAGAAGACAAAGTCGGTTCCATCAGCAGAAAAGGTCATGGCATCGGTGTTTTGGCATGCTAAAGGAATTTTGTTTATTAATTATCTTGAAAAGGGTAAAAGAATAACCGGAGAATATTATTCCGATCTTTCACCTGACTAGATGAAAAAAATTCGTGAGAAAAGACCATGTTTGCAGAAGAAAAAAAATCATCTTTTATCAGGACTTAATTTTCCCATTGCCCACAAAGGTGTTTTGGCAATGGGAAAATTAAGGGATCTGCAGTATGAATTGTTGGAACATCCACCCTATTCTCCAGATTTGTCTCCCTCTGACTTCTATCTCTTCCCAAAACTAAAATTCTTCCTCGCTGGTCAGCGTTTTTCTTTGAATCAAGAGGTGATTGCAGCTGTAGAGGAGTATTTTGCAGATCTTACTTTGAACACTACACGGATGGGATAATGGCACGGGAGCATTGCTGAAATAAATTTATTAGTCTTAAGGGGTATTATGTTGAAAAATAAAAATAATTTTGAAATTATACATTCGTTTTTTCATTGGTAGGCCGAGAACTTTTCAGACCACCCTCATATATTCCCTGTTGTCCGTTTAGTAAAGAAATCATGTAACCCATCAATCATAACTAAAAAGACGTTTGCATTCATAACGCTAGACAACCCGAAGAAAGAATTCTGAGTGCGATTATAGTTGCCAACTAGAGGAACTGTTTCTAACCCTTTCTTCGATCGGCTCACCAATTAGTAGACCTCTGGCACAAGCAAGAGGAAAAACTCGTGTCTTTCGTCACATAAATTCAAGAAAATTTACTATATCACCCACACTATTTCAAACCATAATACAGAGTGATTCGAAATTATTGTCGGTTTTTTTTTTCTGGAAAGAACAAAATAAAACTGCTTATAAAATATGAAAAGGAAACTCAAAAATTTTTATTTGGTAATGCTGTATTCAGCGCATTGATGCCTGGAAGATGATATGACGTCATTCTTCAAAATGGCGACTGTTCGTGAGAAAGCAATATACATACTTTGGTTTTCGAAACAAAGTCCGTTATCACAACGCAACATCGTTACAGAACTCAGTACGAAAAAACATCTACCTTCAGATAATGCTAACTGATATTGGTTCAAGCAATTTCAATAGACTGGTAATGTTCGGCAGAAAGGAGAAGAAAGACCGAGCACTTTTCAGGAAGATACTGACTGAATTCAGAAAGCATTTCATTGAAGCGCACAAAAATGAACTAGAAGATCTTTTTTGCAGTTAGGTATACCACAGACAACTATTTGGAGAGTTGTTCATAACCGCCTTAAACTAAATTCTTACAAACTGCAGATTGTGCAGGCTTTACAGCTGTTTGTTAAACTTTGCTCTTTCACAAATGCCCAAATATTTTAACCAAAGGACGAAGCTAATGAAAATTTGCGTTGGAGATGGATATCTGGAAGGGTAAATCGTCATAACTGCAGAATATGGAGATCAGAAAACCCTCACAACATTCAAGTATTTGAAAGAGATAATATCTGTGTGCTTTGTCATGTTTGGAAGTTTTGAGGCCCTTTGACTTTGCAGGAAAAACACTGACAATATTGAACTATCTGGACATGGTAAAGTCATCCCAGTTGGAAGATCATCAGTCAAATGTGATTTTCCAGCAAGATGGAGCACTGCCGAATTGAACTCTTATTGTCCGAGAATTTCTTATCATGCATTTTCCTGGAAGTTGGGTTGGGTGTGGTGGATGGATTCCATGGCCTTTGCACTCATCCGATATCTTGATATCTTCCTGTGAGGATATGTGAAGGGCATTGTTTATCAGATCCCTATGACTTCCCTCGATGAACTGGACCAGCATCGTTGCTGCGACAGAATCCTTTACACCGTAAATGATGGAGAACACTTGGAGGGAAATTGATTATCGCTAGGATATCTTATGTGCCTAGAAAGGCACACATGTTAAAGTTATTTAGCATTCGGAACATTGATTCTATAGATAATAAACTTTTTGAGTTACACTTTCAAATTCTAAAAGTAATAACAAAATAAAAGTAGTTCAGCTAAAAAAAAAAAATCAGCTAACGCCTTTTTATTTCCGTATACGGGAATAGGCGAGGCCATTTAGCCCTATCTAATAAAAGTAGTTTCATTTTGCTATTACCAGTTTGAAAATTATAGGCCACGAAACCCCAACAGTAATTTAGAATCACCCTGTATATTGCGTTAGGGACTACGAGATGTAGGCATATGTCTGCCTCTTTTCATAAGAATCAGTTTAAAATTCGTGATAGTCTTGGGTCAGTTATTTCTGAGGGGCTACAGTGGCGATTGCCTTCAAACACCAAAAGTTAGATAGAGGTTCAAATAGCCGCACTAACCCTATGGAGAATAAAAAGGAGTTAACAGATACTTTTGTGATCCTTATAGGAAGGGACGACCAAGATAGTGTCAGAAACCTGGCACTATCTTGGTCGTGATAGTATCTTCGTCGTCACTTGCTTATTTTTTACAGAAAGAGCTGTGCTTCCAAGTGTCACTTTAGGCAACGCTCTAATATCTGAAAATATGATCTTTCTTTCTTGGTACTAGCTAGTATTTGTCGGAACTATAGATGAATAACGAAGGCTATGAGGCCAGTATTTATGTATGCTCATTTTTTGTGTTCTTCACATTTTAAACTAATTTCGCTTTCCAGAAATAGTCACACATAACTGCAAAATAATAATGCTTGTAGTTTTTTTCCTTTCCAGCCCTCATAAAATCACTTACGATTTAATTGGTATCATTTATGGTGATATGTTCTTTTAATAAGAAAGAATAGTAAAAAAATAATAATAGGTATAAAATAAAGGTTGTGGAATATTAAAAAGCATAGGCAGCCCGAAAATTACCATTCTAAGTTTGATTCCAGTCGCCGATTAGAGAAACTTTTTCTAAGCCTTTTTTGACCGGTCGCCCAGTTAAATCTCTTACACTGACAAGTGGGGTTTTCTCCAAAAACTGGGATTTTTCACATTGTAAATTTAAGGAAATCGACGGTAGAACTCACACTATTTTAGGCATTAATAATATTGTTTTAGGTTTGGGAACCAAGAGATGGCAGTAGTTGTTTGCTATACTCTTTTCCCTGGGTTCCAATTGAAACCATTGATAGTCTTGGGCTTGCTATTCTGTGATTGGCTAAGGGTGAAGTATATCTACTAGTCTTCAAAGTTAGAGCTAAATAGCCTTGCGTACTCCCTTTTTGGGAAAGGTTACGAGTTCTTTTATTTATTCTTTTATATGTTTGGTATATGTAGTATTTGTGCTTCTTTTAAGTTTTGGTTATGAAAGAGAAAACGTGCGTTTGATATTTCGAAATAAACATGCCCACGATATCTGTTGATATCCGTTGCTATATACAATTTATTACAGTACATCAACGCCCATTCTTTATATACTACTTGGTATGGAACAAAGAGACGTGGTCCCTACCTAATAACATGTAGTACTTTCTTTCGTTGAGATGACTGCAGCAATCCGACGTGACATACTTTCCACAAGCATACGATAGCGATCAATGGAAATTCTAGGCTATTCTTCCTGTAGGCTCGATCCTCGACTGTTGTGAGGGTAAACGTCCCTTGACCTCACCCGATGATCCAGTTTATCCCACAGACGTTCAATACGATTGATATCAGGACTCTGTGGAGGCCAGTCGTGTGTGGTGACGTTCATGTCCCCAAACCATGCTTTTACAAAAGCAGCCTTATGAAACAGTGCATTGTTTTGCTTAAAGAGAACAACGGCTAGGTGCGTAGAAACTCCACAAAGTAGGAAGCATTGCATTGTCCAGAACGTTCAGATACATACTGGAGTTTAATGTTCATGGTACCACAAATCCGAAGTCAAACTAGGAGAAACACTGCTAGTTAGAGGGTAGAGATGATTGGTCATTCAATAACGCAGCTTTCTAAGCGTCTACATTCTACTGTACAGGGTCTTTGTACCCCGAAGACGATGCCGCATGTTGGTTCAGGTAATGTGGGGGATTACATATTGCGGTCATACCATGGAAACTCTTGTTTTGAGTCACGATTCTGAATGTTTTCCTGCAGATTCATGTTCCAGTCGAATCCCGGAACCCTTCATTCAATATATCGGCCGAGGAATGGTGATTTTTACATATTATCCTTCGTGGCACTCCATGGTCTTGTTAAGTGAGTGGGGCATGGTCAGCTGTGGGTAACAGTTGCTGTTGACTCCTTATGCTTCCATATCAGTATGGTATCAATGACTGTTGACCTGGACGGCCGAATTTGTGAACAATTTTCCGAGCAGGTAGGTGTGTAACATGGCATCCTCTCACAATGCCTCTTTCAAACTCTATCAGTTCCCTTCTAGCAGCCATTTGATCAAAATGCAACTGCACTGATTTTGGAGCATATATAAGATACCTCTAATTTATACCTGATAAAAACATGTGGATGGTTACATGGAACGATGTACTTTGTCCATCGGGTATCAGGAGACTTCAGTTTTTTTCTCCCTTGTATACAATACCATTTAGAAAATTTCATGCACACGTAATGACGCAATAATTATTATATCAAAACAAAGAACTATATTTGTAATTATCAATTACACAGATTCAAAATAATCTCTCTCCGATTCAACACAATGTGCACATCTTTCATACAGATGTTTGAAGGCACGGTGGAAAGTCCTGAACGGTACGCTCTTTTCTTTCAGTATTTGAGCACACCGCATTGGATGTCCTTAATGTCGCTGAAGCACTCCCATTTCAGGGCACACTTTATCTTTGGGTGGGAAGAGGAAAAGTCTGTGGAAGCCATATCTGGGGAATAGGGGGGGTGTTCGATCACACAGATCGACTTCGAAGCCAGAAACTGTCAAAGGCAAAGCATAGTGCATTGTTTTGCAACAGAAACCAATTCTTATTGTGTTTTCAGTTTGTACGCCAGCATGCAATGTGTCTTTCCTGAAACGATGCATGCGGACGTTTCAGGAAAGAAACGCCCAGACGTGTCTTTAAAAAGTACAGACGTAACATTACTCCTAAATACTACTGACCGTGCACTCCAGTGCCTTCAAGAACAAATTCGCTGTGGATAATTCCAGCAGTGTCAAAAAAAAAAAAAAAAAATGCCCATTATCTTGACACATGATTTTTGCAACCTGACTCTCTTCTGGTGGGAAGAAGCTTTCCATGCCATTCCATGCTCTGACGTTTCGTTCCCGGATTAAATTGAAAACACCAACTTTCATCAACAGTGGCAATTCTTTGGAACACTCCACAATCATGATCAATTGCATGGATGAAATTTTGACAACGTGCCACTCAGAGCTCTCTCTGTTCGTGTATACAGTGAACAGTCTAGTAGTTATTCTACTGTCATGGGCAACAATTTCCCTAGCTTTCATTACATTTTCATTTGTCCGTGCAGAAACTGGCCGTCACAGCGTAGTTCATCCTCCAGGGACTCTATTCCCTCTTTAAACGTCGAAAACCACTTGAACACCTGTGCATGGCTCAGGTAGTCATCCAGGTATACTTTTTTAGGTCTTTGTACTCTTCGTAGCAGTTTTATCTAATTTGCAGTAAAATTTTATCACAGCTCTTTGCTATATGATGACTTCTGCCACGCTCCACTCACACGCTCTTACTTCAACGGTTGCCACACGAAAACCACTGCTGGTCATCCAACTAGAAATTTGCACCAGTGGATACAGCACACTCTAGCGGCCCAAAACTATAAATACATTTGTTACTTTTATTCAAATATTCAAATATTCAACTTCTACTATCTTGTAAAAAAATCAATCTCATTACTTAACGGGCACACTGTATATATAGAATGGGTCTAAGCGGGGGGGGGGGAGAAAGAGGCTAAAAGATATCGAGTTTTGTAATCGAAGTTATTAAACAAATATTAATGAATATTCAAAATAATTTTATCAAACACTTGATAAGATAAAAAAATTTTGTCTGTATGATATAAAATAATGATCATATTTGTTATTATTTCTTTATAATAAAAATGCAAATAATTTCCCTTGTACTTTTTTCTTTCAGATGAAAAATTTGCATTCATGAAAGTTTGTATTTTATTATATTATTGTTTTTTAACCATACATTTATGCTGCCCCTTTTGATATCCTGAGATGCAGATTAACATTTCTTATCGTTTTTAGGTACCGGAGCCAAATCACTTAGATTTTAACTGGTTTTATTTGTGCAAGGGTTCACTAAGAATTCATTAAAAGAGCATGACTTCTGCCACAGGATATTATAGAAAAAGGCCACTTTATGCCACAGACGGAAATTCAAATACGAAAGACTGTTCTTGGAATTTGCCTAAGTCATAAGGAACCACCCTAACATCTGGTAGATATGCTTATGCACTGGTTATACGTATTATTTTCAGGAAATAACAATGTATGCTAAAATATTAATTATAATAACTTTAATTAATACTTTCCTATATTTTGGTAATGTTACATTGCCTTCATCAGGCCTGATGATGTACCACGTGGATAGCTCACTAAGAGATGATATCTCTTAGTCAGTTATCCTCTTATTCACACTAATATTTTATAATTCAATCCCATATTCTCCAATTTATGTGGCAGTCTTCTATGCTGTATCTTGTCAGAAACCTTAACAAAATCCAAAAGTATCATGGTGTATCCATTTTTCCATGTCTAACTCAATGGTATTATAAAATGAATTTGAACAATTACTCAACCATGCCCTTTCATTAGTAAACTCATGCTGTTCATTGCAAAGTCTATACTTGGCAGTGAACAGCATTGCAAAGGATAGACTCTGTGTCAACCCATTTCTGTGTGCTAGCTCTTATCAACTTTTCCAAAATCTTCACCACTATTCCAGAAATACTAATTGATTGATAGTAAGATGCATCAGTCTTTACACTGCCCTTGTAAATAGGATTATCGTACATCCTTTTTACTTCTTTGTTTTCAGGCCCAAATTATATATTTGGGTATCCCATCAGTCCCTGTTACCTAATTTTCATTAAGTTTGTGCTGCCACACTCTAGAACCTCTTCCTCATACACCTGAGTTTCTTCAACCAGTGAAGAGCAGCGAGCTGAATGTTGTACACACAAGGTTGATAGCTTTTAGCGAAATGGGCATATGTTAATTGGGCAATTTCTTCTGTATCTGTTACCAGCATATCATCTGCATTCAATAGATGATACTTTTGGATTTTACTCTACTTGCAACATAACGATAGAATTCTTTTGGGTTGCCTTTAGCTTGCACAGCCAGTGTCTTTTCATACTCAGCAGCTTTCAATACAATAGTTATAACTATTCTGGCCTGCTCCTTATAATGTTTTTCATAATTGACATCATCCTTATCACACAGTATTCTTTCACATCATCTTTTTGTTAAGAATCTCTTGTTTAATAAGATTGCACATCCATTTTACTCCAACTGTATTGATTCTTCGAACTCCATGAAGTTATAAAATATATTAATAAAATGCTTATATTAAGTATTTTTTAAATGTTTTCCATGCCTTGCAGATATCCTTCCCATCTAACAAACAATACCATGCAGCAAAACCTAGTACACTCGCCTCTGTTGTCATAATTTGTTGAATAGTTGTGATGAATATGATTTGGTTCCTCCCTCGATGAGTCAAATGACTCCCTGGAGTTGCCCGTAATAATAATAATCTGTCGCCAGCCTGGCTGGCCGAGTGGTTAGATGATATCCACTCTCCAGCCAAAAGGCTGCGGGCTCAAATCCTGCCATGGGCATGGATGTTTGTGATCGTCTTTGGAAATACTAGTGGTGGTCGGTGGTAGATGGCGTTGGTGTAGTTGTGGTCAGTTGGTGGATTGAACTGTGGAGACAGTTGTAGCGCAGGAGGTGCCCTCCCTCGATGAGTCTTTGAACTCCATGGAGGTGTCAAATAATAATAATTTCTTGCTTTTACTTCAGCATGCAACCCTTTCGGGATGAAACATCCATAAACTACGAGCCTTGTGGAAATGGCATTTGTGTTGATAGCTTTAGGCCCTGAAAAAAACTGTTCTAAGTTTGATTCTAGCCACTGACTAGAATTTTTTTTTTTGGTGGGGGGGGATACGAGTCTGGTGATTTGGATTACAGAGTGGCTGATGAAGATGTCAAAGAGTTGAGTTTGGGAGAAGGCAGGTGACTAATGGTGTACCTCAGGGCTCAGTATCTACACCTCTGTTGTTTAAGTTGTACATTTATGATATAAGAAATTATTTGACAGGAAATATTCAGTTGTTTGCCAGTGAGAAGAGCAATATTAAATGAAAATGATGTACAGATCTGCAGGATGACTTAAATAGACTAGTAGTACAGACTAAAGTAAATTACTACTAGTTTAATGTGGCAAGGTGATGCACTTTGAGAAGAAGATGAGATCACAACAAGCTATGTATTATATATTGATGGAATTGAACTTCACAAAACTGATGAGGCCAGGAACTTCAGGGTAATTATGGACAGAGTTGAAGTTTAGATGACACATATAGCAAAAGTAGCCAAAGCAGCACATAAGATTATGTGGTTGTTGAAGAACATATTAACAAGTATGAATAGAGAAGTTATTATTCCTCTATATAAGGCTTTAATAAGACCACATCTGGACTACTGCACACAGATCTGGTTACCTGGATTTTGCTGGGATAAAGTGGTAGAGAGGACTTCATAGGCGAGTGACGAAGATTGCTACAGGTCTATGTAATGCTCCTTATGAGAATAGATTGAAGTCTGTGTGCTTCAAAACTAGCTGATAGGTGCAAAAGAGAAGACAGAATCGGTTTTATAGAATTCACACTGAAGACTTTTTTTTCAATACAAGCAGAAAGGGAGAGAACAAGGGGTCACCCCTTAGAAATAGTGAAAGAGTGTGATTAACAAGAGTGTTAGGACTAGATTTTTTTCTTGGAGGATGGTGAATGAGTTTCCAGAAGTAGTTGTGAATGCTTCATCAATGAATGAGTTTAAGGAGAGGAATGAGAGGTATTGTGTGTAATGGCTAGTGTGTGAATGATGGATCTCCCACGATCAGTCTTATGACTGCATAGAGATACATGTATAATAATAACAACTAGAAAAATGCTGGAAAAATAAACCCTTACATGACCAATTTCTTCAAGATACTGAGGACACAACCAACATGAACAAGACATACCAATGGCTATGATATGGATATATTAAAAAAAAAACAGAAGAAGTTATTCTAGCAGCTCAAGAACAGGCATTACAAACTAATGCAATAAAAGCAAACATTTTGAACATCAGTAATAACAGCAAATGCAGATTATGTGATCAGAAAGATGAGACTGTAGAAATCTAATCAGTGTCTGCAGTAAGATAGCTGAAACTGACTATAAATACCACCATGATCAAATGGCCAAAATAATTAATTGGCATGTGTGCAAAAAATATGACTTTCTTACTTCTGATAACTGATGGCAGCATATAATAGAGACAGCATTGGAAAACAAAACTTGAGAATACAAATTAATCAGCAATTGGAACACAGTAAACCTGACATCACAATTATGGAACATTGGCAGGTTTGGATTATTGATGTCGCAGTACCCAGTGATAGCAACATTAATGACAAAGAATTAGAAAAAATTACTAAATATCAAAGTTGGCCAGCTGTGACTTAAACACACCACAGTCATCCCAATAGTTATGAGGATGACTTTGTTATCCCTAGTCATCCCAATCGTTATAGTTATTTCTTTGAAATTGCACTTGGTGCAATTTCAAAGAAGCTGTCCACCTATGTACCGCAATTAGACGTCAAACGAAGTGATCTCATATGATCTACAAAAAAACAGCATAACTGGGAACAGTCCATATTTTACGATGCTACATGACAGGCTATTCTTAGATTCTTGGGTGGAATCTGAATTATTCTGTATCCAGTCAAATTGTTGTTTAAATGATATCTTGTTTTGACTGCGTATCAATTATATTATAACTTAGCCACATCTAAAGTAAGTACTGCATGATCACTGCCACTAGCTGAAAGCAGAATAATTGTGTCTTTTACTGAGACATCCTCTGACACTATTATCAGGTCTAATATGCTTTGACCTCAAGTTCCTTCTGTCACATGCTGCTTCAGGAAGTTGTCTCGCAACAGCTACCAGTCAATGTTCAGATAATTAAAGTCGCCCACCCCTAATGATGATTACTTGATCATTCATGTGTACATCACACCAGATGCTTAAAACTCACTGCCGGATGGTTTTCTATATAAAAGTTTACTGGATTAAAATAAAGTCATCTTACCAACTTCATATAAATTAGAGCCAGCAAATTGCGAATGTTTAAAGTTTCTTTACTACATATTTCCAAGTCTTTCAGACATAAGAACTACATACAAATGGTATAAAAGGACAATGAACATAACCAGAATAGAAGCATTGATTAGGGTTTGAAAAGGTAATGAAAAATTTTCTTGGGAAGAACAAGAATCTTATTTCAGATATACGCTTGACAATATGCTCAATAAATGAATTATTATTAAGGCACTGCATGCAGTGTGAGAGACCCAGACCCACCATTATTCATACAGTACCTATTATACCTATTAAACTCATTAACTCTCAGCTTTCACATCTGCCTCTGGCAGCCCTATCCTTCCCATTCTTGCTTTACAAGCAAAAAATCTAGTCACAACTCCCCACTTTAGTCTGAAACAACTTCTAGTGATGATCCTTTATTTTATCTCCTAGTAAGGAAAAATGTTTTCGGCATCTGTTCCATCACATCCCTCCATCTTGCCCCAGCCAAGGTTTGTAATCCCTGCAGATTTTAAGTCTATCTTCATAAAGTGGCATTCCACAAAAAATAGTCATGATTTTAGTCATCCTCCTCAGGATCCTCTCCACACTTCTTCCATGTTTCAAGAAATTCACCTGAAATTCTATGTTTCAAGAAATTCATATTTCTGTGTACAGTAGTCCAGATATAGCAGTATCAAAGCCTTATAAAGAAAAATAATGATCCTTATATTTATTTGTTAGTGTATTTTTCTGATATCTAATTAATACTTTTGAGCTATTTTGAAATATGTCCTCTGCACTTCCCCATCACTCCTGAATCAATAATTTCATTAATTTCTTGAAGTCTGGTTCAATCAATGTAATGCATAATTAATGATACTTTTATCACAAAATATATAATCTTACACTTATCCACATTGAACTGGCAACCGTGACCCCTTTTCCACATTGTCAATCTATTTAAATCATACTGCAGAATTTAAACATCACTGTTTTTAATTATTATCCTTCCCAGTTAATCATCAAACATCATCAGCAAAATTATCAAACAGCCAGATATTTACCCTCAAATCATTTGTTGTATCATTTATATACAAATAGCATCACTTCAAGTGTAGAGCCTTGTAGCACATTACATCACTTCTCTTGAATTTTACTGTGTCATATACTACCCTTTGATGCCTAGTTATCAGCAAAGGAGTGATATGATTGAGACATAGAAATTACTGAGGAGTTTTTACAAGGATAATTCAGAGGAAATTTTTCAGAACAGATCTGGTGGTGGAGAGCTAGGGGCCATCCATGGAAATGAGTAAGAGTGTAGTTAACAAGGTGTTAGAAATGGTGTTAGAACAGGTTTTTTGCTTGGAGATACATGTCCACAAGGAGATGCTTTGCATTATGGGAGATACTGAGACAAGGAGTGATGAGAGCTTGGTTTTATTTTTAAGATTGTATTCCTGATAATGTCTCTGTGACTGAGACAAAATATAGAATCCATTACACTTGTGTTTAATTGTTTCTCTGTGCTGTATTCATTCTATTAAACTTAAAAATTTTTAAGACAAACCTATCCTTCTCAAAACAGTAATCGTTCTCCGTAGTTATATTTCTATCCACTGTCTCCTGAGTTCTTGATTTAAACAACTTTACTAATACCTTAACCAAAACTGAGATAGCAGTTGGGCTATAATTTTTCTATCTAGGTCTTGGAGCTTCCTTTATGTAATAGAACTCTTTTATCCTCCTTCCACTCTTTGTGTCCAGTGCTTAAATAGTGTAGTCAGTGGTACCTACTTTCTAGCACTTTCTTAGAATACATAAGTTACTAGTCCATCCAAAATTATTACTATATTCCTATTTAATAATATCCTGAACAGTTTCATTCCTTCTTCATTTATTTGCACATCAGTCATTGCATTATCTCCAGCAGGTTGATACACCCTTGCAAAGTGATCACTCAGTAATTCATCTGTTTCTGTTATCATCACCACTACTATCTATATTTATCAAATTTAGTTTTCCATAATCATTCTTTTACTTACTACACCAAAAACTTGTGTACCAATTTTAACTTATGATCTGAGAGCTGGGTTAGAACTAAAACCCTTTACAAAAGACTAGAGACCGCAGCTATGAGAGTCCTGAGAAAGATTAGGGGCATGAACAGATGGCATCAATGGCAATATCATATTAAAAATGAGGATATTAGGAAAGAACATGACATCATTATTATCCAGGAATGTGTTACCAGAGCTAATCTCAGGGGGTATGGTCACTTAAACAGAATGGGAGAAGAAAGATTAGCAAAACAAGTGTTCTCTGCCACATTGGCAGGAAAAAGACCCAAAGGAAGACCAAGATATAGGTGGATTGATACCATGAAAAGTGCCTTAGAAGATAAAAATATAAGATATGATAATGTTGGAGTCTTGACAGGTAACAGATTGATTTGGAAGAAACTTGTGGATAGGAGTTATTTATGATGTAAATTTTTCATGTAGTACTATCATATCTTGTACACCCCTTAAAGGTACATGTCAGGAATTTGATGATGATGTCTTGGTATTGCCATTGTGTAATGAAATTATTTGGCCTTTTTTTTTTCTGCTCTCTCTCTCTCTCTCTCTCTCTCTCAGGGACTCTTCCTCTAGTCAAACTATAGGAAGAGTCCCTTTAGACTATAGGAAACTTCCTATAGTCTAAAGTCAAACAAAGAGAAATGGATTACATCTAGTAAAAAAAGTGCAACCCTCCTAGATCCATCTTACAAATATGCATATTCTCAACTCAAACCTCAGTTATATTAAATCTTCAAAAACCACAACCACTCTTTCTGACCTAATTTAAACATAATTCTTTATATGATAATGAGGAAAGGGATGAAAAACGGGTGTAGGATGCACTACAGGCATTTGAGATATTATTATATCTTAAATGGCTGTTAAATTTTATTATTATTATATTTTTTATTCTTATTATAATAAAAAGTTTATTATAATTTTTATTATTATATTAATATCTTAAATTTTATTCTAATTATTATTAATAGAGACCTCCAGAGAGTCAGGGACTCATTGAGAGATGCCACAAACTACACACCAGTTATCATACTTGTTCTTGAATTCATTCACATTGTTTGCACATATAACATCCAATGGAAATCCATTCCAATCACACATTGTTTTATGAGAGAAAAATCTAGATGCCTCTTCTTAGCAGCATTCATCCTCAACTTCCAAATGTGCCCTCTTGTTTTCCCTATCCTCTATAAAATGAAAATTTCATCAACTGAAATCCTGTATGATCCTAACAGAAGTTGATAAGTATCAATCACATTATCCCTCTTTGTCCTGTATGCTAGTGTCTGCAGTCTACAAATTCTTAATCTATCTTCATAATCAGTATTCCACAATCCTGATGTCATTTTTAATATTCTCCTTTGCACTCTCTCTACTGTATCAGAATCACTATGGAAACCAGGAGACCAGACCTGCAAGCAATAGTCCAAGTGAGGTCTTATCAAGGCCTTGCAAAGAGGCAAAATGACATCCTTATCTTTACATGTGAAGGTTTGTTTCAGCATTGCAATTATCTTTTGAGTTGTATTTGCAATATTTGCTACATGGCCCCCTGAACTTCAAATTCTTATCTACTAACACTCCAAGATACTTAGCCTCATTAGTTTCTTCAAGCATAATCCCACCAATTTTCTTCTTCTTCAACCTTTTGGTTCTATCCACTGCTAGACGAAGGTCTCCCCCATGATTTTCCAGGCCACTCGGTTTTCTGCTTCTCCCATCCATCTCACTCCTGCAATTTGTTCCAGTTCATCCCTCCACCTTCTTCTCGGTTTTCCTCTTTGTCTTGCTCCATCCATTGGTCTCCGCTCTGTTGTTTTTCTAGTCCATCTCCTGTCACTGCATCTGGCAATATGGCCAGCTTATCTCCACTTAGCTTGTTTAATGTATTTTACAATATCCATGACACCTTAGAGATCTTATCCAGGTATTTGTCTTCCTATCTCTTAATGTTATTTTTAGCATACTTCTCTCCATGCAATGTTGTGTTGTTCTCATCTTTTTGTTTAGGGCTTCTGTTAAAGTCCATGGTTTTCCTCCGTATGTTAGGACAGGAAGTATACACTAGTTGAAAGCTTTCCTTTTTAGACTCATAGGGATGTCATTTCTAAATGTCTCTCATTTTCCCATAAGCCATCCATCCAAGTGAACGTTCAATCTCTCTTCTTTGGCAATACCCTCAAAGGATAACAATTGGCCCAAATATACATGTTCTATTTCATGGTTTTCAACTTTGACAGTTCTATGGTTTATGTATTTATTCATCATTATGTTTGTTTTTTCTCTATTTATTTTTAATTCCATTACTCTGGAGGCTTCATTTAACTGATTTAGCCTTTCTTCCAGATCTTCAAGATTATCTGCTATTAGGACAATATCGTCTGCAAATTTTAGATGATGCAGCCTTTCTCCATTTATGTTTATTCCTTTTGTTTCCCAATCAAGGTTTCTAAAGACTTCCTCTAGTGCAGCTGTAAATAATTTGGGAGATGTGGTGTTGCCTTGCCTGATGCCTTTTTTGTATTGGGAACTTTTCACTGTTTTTATATAATTTAATTACAGAGGTTGCATTATTGTAAATATGTTTTAGTGTTTCAATATATGGTTTCTCAGTTCCCTGGGTTTCATGTGCTTTTAGTGTTGCAGATGTTTTAACTGAATCAGATGCTTTTTCATAGTCTATATAGGCCAGACATAAGAGTTTATTGTATTCAATTGATTTTTCAATGCACTGTCTTAATGTATGAATATGGTCAGTATTGTAATTCTTTCTAAATCTAGCTTGTTCACAGGATTGCATTCCCTCTGGTTTAGATTTTATTCTATTATCATTTTTGTGAAGACTATATACAGGGTGTTCGGGATAAATTTGACATATTTATAATTAATTATATTTTTCCGTAAGTTACATGTATTAACACACACTTCTCTTCATTTAAAAGTTTGGACCCTTCTTCATTCATATACAAGATGTCAGAAAGGATGGATAGCTGGAACCCACCTGAATCATGGAAGAGAATAACTTGTATCATGATGATTCGTGCCCGCCATCAAAATAAGGATATTACGACTGCTGCCCAATGCTCCCTGAATACAGTAAAAACAATCAGGCATGAACTAGAGACTTGCAATGGTGACTACGAGGATGTAGCAAGAAGAAAGATCCCTAGCAGACGATCTGATTGCGTTCGTACAGCAGAATTCTTCGCAAATCTGCAGGAACAGGTGTTGAAGAACCCTGGCATTGGAATTCGGGCTTTGTTCGTGGAGTTGCTGACTGTAGTCAAGCCCTGGATAACAAGGGTAGCCAATGGTAGGCCGTATGTATGGCAGCAGGATTCGGCCCCTTGCCACACCTCTGGGAAAAGTCAAAAATGGTTGTCTGAAAATTTCTACGACTTCACCAGTCCAAATGTTTGGCCTCCAAACTCCCCAGACCTTAACCCCATGGATTATTTTGTATGGGGCGCAGTTGAAAAAGACACCAATCGCACTTCCAGTAATACAAAAGCCCAGTTAATGGATAAAATTAAAACAGTTTTTGCGGCCCTTCCCAGGGAGACTGTAGCATCAGCTTGTTCGAGGTTCCGAAGCAGAATTGAAGCTGTGATCGATGCTAATGGTGGTTATTTTGAGTAAATCTTGTTGATAGTATTGTAATTAACTCTGCCTGTAATGTTTTTTTTGTCAATTCATTAAATTTAATAGATACAAAGAAGATTTTCTTTTTCCTTACGAAACTGTCAAATTTATCCCGAACACCCTGTATATGGTGGGGAGTAGGCTTATAGATCCGTAGTTTTTAATTTCTTCCTTATTGCTCTTTTTAAAAATTAATATTAGAAGTGAATTGTTCCAATTTTTTGGATTTTTTCTCTGGTTTAGGAATTTATTAAAGAGTTTAGTCATCTTTTTGATGACAGGGCTTTCTCCCAGTTTTAAGAATTCTACCATAATTTCATCTTCTCCTGAGGCCTTTCCATTCTTCATTTCCCCCACAGTGTCATTTCTACTTCACCTTGTAAGATCTCAGGGGCATCGTGTTCTTCCTCACTTGAGTTATCTATAAATGATTCTTGGATGTCTCGGTATTTGTCTTCATAGAGTTCAGTATAAAATTCCTGAATTCTTTTGATTATTGCATCTGTATTTTTTTATAAGTTCACCATTTTTCCTCTTACAGCAGCTATTTCCTTTATTCCATCTGATAATGTTTGTCTTAGGACCTTCATATTACTATTGTTTTCTGTTGTTTCTTTAATTTTCCTAGTATTATATTATTTAATTTCATGTTTCATCCTTCGTATGGTTTTACAAATTTACATATATTCTATTTTATTGGTGTCATTCAAATCTCTTCTTTTCTTCATCATATCTTAGGTCTTGGTTTACTGTCTTAGTTTTTCCTCTCTTTGGTGCCTTTTTTTACACCTCCTATTTCTAGTGCACAATTCAAGATAGATTTTGTTAAGATTTCATTAGCATCATCGATGGCAATAGCTGTGTTTAACTTTTTTATTCCATTTTTGAGTGATTCTCTATAACAGCTTTTATTGTGGTAGAGGGCTTGTAGATTCACTAAATTAGACTTTTTTCTTATGAACTTATTCCATTCTCATTTTTGTTGATCCATACTTTTGCCCTTACTAGTCTGTGGTCACTTCCTGTATTAAATCTATTAAGCACTTTGGTATTATTTATTATATATCTTTTGTTGGAGAGGATCAAGTCCATTTCATTGTAAGTTTGTCCATTTAGGCTTCTCCAAGTCCATTTTCAGTTAATTTTCTTCTTGAAAAAGCTGTTCATAATAAAGTGGTTATTTTCTTCTGCAAATTCAATAAGTCTTTCTCCTCCTTTTCATTCCTCTGTCCAAATCCAAATTTACCGATGGAGTTCAGATGGTCATCTCTGTTTCTAATCTTGGCATTAAAGTCATCCATTATAATTATGTAGAATTCTTTAGAATTATTATTATTATTATTATTATTATTATTCAGGCCTCCAAGGAGTCAAAAGACTCATCGAGGGAGGTCCTTTCTAAGACATAAAGTCTGTCAAGACTCATCGAGGGGAGGTCCCCCCCCTGAGAAACACAAAGTTTATCATACCACTCTTTGAACCCACTGACCGTTCTCGCTCCCACCACTCCATCAGGCAATGCATTCCACGGCTCAACCACCCTCCACACAAAGAAACCACTCCTTACCCTCTTGCTCACAGTTTCCTTTCGTAACTTCCAGGGATGGCCTCTTGTCATCACTCCTTCCCGCTGATCAACCAAGCGAAAGAACTCCCCAGTGTCAACCCTGTAACCACCTCTCAACAGTTTAAAAGTCTCAATCATATCACCTCTCCTTCTTCTATCCACCAAACTCTGCAGTCCACATTCTCTCAGCCGATCCTCATAACTATCCTTGTACAGTCCTGAAACCATCTTTGTCATCCGTCTTTGTATCCTTTCCACAGTTAATTTATCCCCTTCAAATCCTGGGGACCAAATCTGAGAACAATAGTCCAAGTGTGGTCTGATCAGAGACTTATACAACGGAATGATAACCCTCTTATCTCTGCAGGTCAGTGTCCTTCTCATAATAGCAGCAATCCTCTGTGTTACCTTCACCACCTTTGCAATATGTCCCCTAAACTTCAGGTTTCTATCAATCATCAACCCCAGATCTCTTGTCTCCCCTACTTCCTCCAGTATAACTCCTCCCATAGAGTATGCAGCATCCCATCGATGTTTCCCAAACCTCAAGACCTTACATTTTGCTGCATTAAACTGACACCCCCATTCATTTGCCCATCTATCTAGCTTATTTAAATCCTCTTGCAGGGGCTAAAAATGTGTTATATAATGTGGATTCTAATGTTTCATAGAAATCTTCTATCTCTTCATCTGGATAGTCCATAGTTGAGGTGTATATTTGTGTAATTTTCAGTTGGTATCTTTTATTTATGAATAGACTTAGTTCAGCTATTCTTGATGTTATTTTATTAACAAACAGGACATTGTGCTTGATTGTTTTATTTATTAGGAATCCTACACCATCAGTTGAGTTTCTGTCACATTCACAGTGGTAGAGTAGATGTCCATCTTTTAATCTCATGAGAGTTTCTTCTTTCCTTCTTATCTCTGAAAGGCCCACAATGTCCCATTTTATATGGTCCAGTTCCTTCACCAGTACTTCCAATCTATCATCATCCCATAGAGATCTTCACTTATATGTTCCCACTAATATCCTTCTATCATTGTGCACTGCAGGTGGACTCATTCTAGCTAGTGGAGACTGTAGCATATTTTTCGACCTAGACCCTCTGCCTAAGTCCAGGACACATCCCTTTTTATGCTGGGCGACAGACGAGCCAGTATGTAATTTTCCTACATCCATTTTCCCATGCCCACAATTCCAGCCTATTCAAATCATTCTGCAAGTACTTGCATATCAGCAGCATTCCTGATTACCTTACCTATCTTTGCATCATCAACAAATAGCTGTATGTCACTTGTCTAATCCTTCCCAATATCATTAATGTGCAGACTAAATAACAGTGAACCAAGGACTGATCCTTGTGGTACACCACTGGTTACTTAAATCTTGCAGACTCACATTCCCCGAATACTACTTTTTGATATCTGTCGGTCAGCTATCCTCTTATCCATGATTTTATAATCAAAACCCATATTTTCCCATTTATGCAACAGTCTTCCATGCTGTATTCTGTCAAAAGCGTTAGCAAAATCCAAAAGTATCATGGTGTACCCATTCCGCTTGTCTAGCTGAATGGTAACATTATTACAGAATGTGAGCAAGTTGCTAAAACATGACCCATGCTGTTCATTGCAAAGCAGAAATTCTTTGTCAACCCATTTCTGAATGCGATCCCTAACCAACTTTTCCAAAATCTTCTCCACCACTCCTTAGATAGTGAGTGGTCAATAGTTGGATACATCAGTCTTTGCACCACCCTTGCAATGGGAATACCATACATTCCTTTAACTATGCAGAATTTTCCTTATTCTGAGAGCAGTGGCTGCCAGTGAAAATATTAAGTGGGGGTGCTGCATATCATTATTATTATTACCCCGAGACCTCATGGAGTCAAAGACTCATACAAAATTTAAAAAAAATTAAAAAAATATTTTTTTTTTCCTAATCAGTAACCAATTTATTAATAAATAAATAAATATTAAAAAATTGCTTCATTAAAAATATTTCACCCTCACCACGAACAAACACCAATAATAAAAGTTTCATATCTCACAGAAATAACACGCGCAAGCATACGATACATTGCCCAAATGACCAGTGTCGGAATCACTTGTAACGTGTAATGAGAAACGCAAACAAATATCAGTGAGTCTAGCTGCAATTGGCCTAACATGATAATTCTCACACTGTGTTAGATCGCAGTGCATTTTTTTCGTGTAACGATAATTGAAAAAATATAATTCTTTTCATATTGTCAACAGTGACACTCATCATAATTCAGCATTGCATCTATAATAAATAAATAATTATATGTTATTTTAACAAAATAAAATAAGATTTACAAAAAATAGTTCATCCTCACCACGAACACGCACCAATAATAAAAGTTTCGTATCTCACAGAAATAATGCATGCAAGCATATGCATGCATTGTTTCTGTGAAGTGCGAATATCGATGAGTCTAGCTGCAATTTGCTGAATGTGATAATTCCGACACTGCGTTAGATCGCAGTACATTTGTTTCGTAATCTAAAGCATTAATTGAACAATTCCAATTATTAACTATTCAATCAATGTCAAAACATAAGCTGTAACCTTTAACATGTTGTATTGCATTTATATAATGTTGTAAGCATTGTTATTATTTATAAACACAAACAACATTTAATTTTTTCATTTTTTCCTTGGGGGTGCTACAGTGTTGCAGTGCTTATGTACGAGCCTCCACTGTCTGAGAGTCAAATTATATAGCCTGGTTAAAGGAATAGCCAGTTCAGTTGAACACTCTTTTAGCACCTGTACGGATATCATGAGCAGTGCCGCGCCCAGAGGGGGGGCAGGCACCCCCCAAAGAAAAGGAAAAAACACTAGAAAAATTTCCAAAAATCTTTTCCTAATTAAAATTAATTTTTTTTATTTATGTTGTGTGCTACTTATGAATTAGCGATCACTGCGGATGCTCAGTTATAGGTCGAATGCGATATGTAGTGTGTATTCGCAAAACGTCTACTCAACTCGGTCCCCCCCCCTCAAAGTTAAATCCTGAGCGCTCGGTCCCCTCCAAGATTAAATCCTGAGTGTGCCACTGATCACGAGTCCCTATTGCTGAATTCTTATTCAGTTTGTGCAACAACTCTAATACCTCCTCTTCATATAGTTAAGTTTCTTCATCCAGTGAAGAGGTAGCAGTGAACTCAATGTTGCATATGATGTTGATAGCTTGTAGCAAAATGGACACTCATTACTTGAACAACCAATCTCTTTTGTATCTGATACCCTCACCATCTGCATTCAGTAAAGTGATTTTTACATAAATTAAAGATACCGAGAAATTATATTTTTGGTTTAATCCTTTATCCAAGTGTAAGCAAGCAAAAATATGACTATGAAATAAAACAGAAATATTGCCTTCTGCATTATCTTAACCTTGGTATTACTTCTAGGTCTGGCTGCTCCCACTGATGAGACCTCAATAAAGGTCGAAAACAGTCTGGGTAGTGACCCTTGAATAATGCATAGCATAATACACATCTGTAAGAATATGTGCTTTACATTTATGGGATATATGGTAAGTGATGTAAGCCATTAGCCTCTATATACAAGTTACCGAGTTCTGAAGTTACTTCATGCACAAACGTTGTTTGCTTACACTTGCATAAAGGATTAAATGAAGAATATTATTTATTGGCATCTTTAATTTATAGTATAGCCAAGTGGGAAAACTTTCAATATCCATCTCTAATCAAGAGTATTTTAGTAATAAGTTGTAACACCTTTTGGCACTTTTTGCAGAAGTCATATGGAAATATGACTTCTGCATTATATAACCTTAGTATCACTTCTGGGTCTGGTTCTCGCTGACAAGATCTGAATGGGTCTGGCTTTTGTGCCGAATTGTGGTTGCTTTTCCTGAGATATGAGCAGCTCTGCTCAGTGATGGGGGGTGAGTCTGCCATTGGACAGAGCTACCGCTGAGAGTTTTTCTCGGTGGCAGGATGAGCCTGTCACTGAGTGGAACTACCACTGAGTTAAATGATCCTTCTGGTCACTCATTGTTGGGTAAACTAAGGGATTGCGCAAGTTTTCAGAGAGGTATTCCTGCACTTAAACATACCTCAATAAAGACCAAAAACTGGTCTGGATAGTGACCCTTCCCATAATACATAGCATTATACATGTCCATGTGGATATGTGTTTTGCATTATGGGATATAAGGCAAGTGATATGAAGTCATTAGTTTCTATATACGAGTTGTGAAGCTATTTTGTTTGCTACACTTGGATAAAGGATTAAACCAAAGACTATCATTTCTTGGCATCTTTAATTTATAGTATAACCAAGTGTATTCTTCAAGAATATTCTTTCATATTGACTCTTTCTTTTACTTGCAGCATATCAACAGAATATTTTGGGTTATCTTTAGCTTGCAGAGCCAGTTTCTTTTCATACTCAGTTAGCTTTCTGTTCAATGGTTGAAATCAATGGTCTGCTGCTTATGAAAATCATAAGCAGCAGACCAGAAGGGTTAGCTGCTTATGATTTTCATAATGGACTTATGCACAGGGTATTCCTTACACATCATTCTTTTCTTACAAATCTCTTGCTTAATAAGATTATATATCATTTGACTCCTACCTTATTTATTCTTCAAGCTCTTGGGACACATTCTGATATTGCACCATTTAAGTATTTTTTAAATGCTTCTTATGGCTGCTGTCGATATTCTTACATCCAGCAACCGATACCATTGCACAGAACTCAGTTCAGTGCAATGGTATTGATTAAACTTAGCCACTTCAAAAGTGACTACCACATGATCACTGTCACCAACTTCAGGCAGAATAGTTATGCCTTTAACTGAAATCCTCTCTGACACTATAATGAAATCTAACACTTTTGTGACCTCAAGTTCCTTCTGTCACTTGCTGCTTGAGGAAGTAGTCTCGCAACAGCTCAATAAATCCAGTTTCATTCTTCTTTTGAGATTTTACTGTTACCCAAACAGTGTTTGAATAATTGAAGCCCCGCATTATTATTACTCTTTTTGCACCCATCGTCTTTATTTCGTGATGCATTTCTTCATCACTAGCAACTAATCCACCAGGTCTATAACAATACTCCACTATTTATTTGATTTTGTTAGATTCTACCTTACACCAGATGGCTTCAAACTCACTGCCAAATGATAAACTATTATAAGGGCTGTTCGATAAATCAGTGCAAAGTCTAAGAGATGGCACCACCAGTACGTATCAAGGTTATTTTTAGTTGCTGGCAACTGTTGGAGGATCACACGCTAAGTTTCAGTCAGATAGATCTATTACTCTGTGTTTGGCGTTCATTTGAATTGATTAAGTACCATGATTTGTGAAATATGGATGAGAAAGAATTTTGTGAACTGATTAAAAATTACTTTTTGAAAGGAAAAATTGCTCAGGAAACCAAAGCTAAGCTTGATAAACATTATAGTGAGTTTGCACCTTCGATTAGAATGGTTTATAAGTGGTTTAGTAACTTTTGAAGTGGCCATATGCGCACAAGTGACTCTAAACATTCTGGATGCCCTGTTGAGGTCACTTCTCCAGAAATTATTGAAAAAAATCCATGCAATGGTGATAGAAGAGTGAAGGTGCGTGAATATGCTAAGGCTGGGAGCATCTCAAATGACCACGTACATAATATTTTACATGAACATTTACATATGAGAAAACTATCCATAAGATGGGTGTCGCTTTGCTCATACTGGATCAAAAGCATCAATATGTGAATTATTGCAAATTGTTTGATTTACGCTATGAAGTTCTTTCGCATTCCTCTACTCTTCAGACTTGGCTCCCTCGGACTACTATCTGTTTCCAAACATGAAAAAATGGCTGGCAGGAAAGAGATTTTCATCAAACAATGAGGTGATTGCTGAAACAACTGCCTATTTTGAAGAGTTGGACAAATCATACTATATGAACTGGATCAAAAAACTCGAGCATTGTTGGACTGAGTGTATAGGCCTCAAAGGAGACAATGTTGAAAAATAAAAAATGTTTGTCCCAAAAAATTATGTTTTCTTCATTTTTGCACCAACTTATCAAACAACCCTCGTACTAGTATTACAATCATAGGTCTGAACACTAACTGGATTCAAGTCATCCAATATCATTAGCAGCATATCCCCCCCCTCTTCTATCCTGTTGTCCTTCCCAAAAATACTGTACCCTTTTACACTCGATACCAGTTAGTATGTCTGCTTCTGATAGCTAGGTCTCACTGATAGCTACAATCTGAGGTCCTAGTATGTTGATTAAGCCAACAAACTCTATCCCTTTGTTTCTGATACTCATAGCATTTATTTCACTAGTTTGATGCAAAGCGCATCAGTGGGCTTAGATGTTAATCCACTAGCATGTTCCTTTAGCATAGGTGCTAAAAAATGTGCAAGAGAATTAGCAGCATCCCTAATCTGGTTATTTAACTTGAGCCTCATTCAAACAATTTATAATGAGTGAAAGGCAAGATAATTCCAGTGCAACAAATGTACTCAACTATAGACTGCTCAATATCTCTTGAGTGGTAATTAAAATATTGAGAAAGGCTGTTAAGGACCCACTTCTGCAGGTGAATAGATGGAAGAACTTTAATCCTGCACGGAGAACAGCACATGGCTTTGAGGTTGGTGTTGTTTTAGTAGCCTTCTGCTGTTTCACGGTAGAATGACACCAAGTTGGATAAGAAAATACATGTATCACAGTACTACTGGATTTTGTCAAGATATTTCACAGAATTTTGCTGGAAGTTGTTATACGAACCAAATGATGTGGTGCAAAATAGGCTATTACAATATCCTTGCAACATGGATGTTGTAATAGCTGATTGACTGGCAGGTGTCAGACAGAAAGTGACGCAGAGAGTACTAAATTTAAAAGGAGGGTAGCCAGTGGAATAAATACTACAGGACTCTGTGCTTAGGTCACTGCTATTTAACTTTTTCATTAATGTTACTGAGGTTAGAAAGGATAGCAAAAAAAAAAAAAAAAAAAGCTTTTATTCCCCAGTACGGAGTAGACAAGGCCATTTTAGCCCTATCTAATTTTTGGAGACTGAGGGGGCAGTTCAATCGCCACTATTAGTCAATCAGAGATAGCTGTTGCAAGGCTATTATACACAGTATCTGGTAAAGTAAGGAAGCTGACAAATGCCATCACCTCAGGATCCCTAATCCTAACGCTATATTTATTATCTGAAAATATTATGGGTTTTACGGTTGATTTTCTTGAGTTTATGGGATGAAAAACCGAGTCTTCTAGAATGGATTGTAATATACAGTTTTTTGCTAAATTAAAAAGATGATAAAGGACATTTCAAATACAGAATGCTTCCAGATTGATCTGGGCAAACTGGCTCTATGAACAAATGATAATGAATATCAGTTAGTGTTGCTACCATATAAAGCTGATGCAGGAGACAGTTAAATTTTAGAGATCATATTACTAAGGTTAAGTCATTTCATCAGATAAGTGCATTGTTGAAAAGGACACTAACTTGTAGGAGTTAGGAAGTTGTTTTTCCTATTTACCTGGCTCTGATGAGAAGATATCACCACTACTGTGCCCTGATATGATTACTGGGATTCTGTAAATATGGAGAAAAAAAATTTAGTGGCAGATAAACAAGATAATATCTAGTTCGTGGAATCTTGCGTATAGGGAGAGGCTGAGGAAATATGCTATTCCAGATTTGAGAAATAGATGGAGCAGAGATATAGAAACATAGTTGATACTCTCTCTCTCATACCTTACAGGAAGTGTGTGTGTGTGTGTGTGTGTGTGAGAGAGAAGTTGTGAGTGCATCTTCAGTGAATATGTCGAGAAGAGTTAATGATAAGTATTTAAATATTATGTAACCCAGAAGAGGACCACTTCTGTCAACAAGTCCTTTGACTCCCTGGAAGAGTCTACATAATAATAAGAAGAATAAAACAACTATTAGTTTTCTTTGATTGCCACTCAATTCACATTTCTCCATTATACAGATATTTTTTACTTTATCTCAAAGGTGAAATTTATGCATTGCACTCTTCAGTTATTTTATACAATTATTTGCATAAGTTACACATATTGCATGCTGCCATAGTGCAACTGAAAGAATGGCAGAACAGTGTACCTTCAATTGGAAAAGAACTGAGTTCAATTCTTGTCATGAGAAATGGAATCTTCATATATGAGCTTTTTCAATTGAATGGGAGTTAACTTATCTCATGCGGAGGTAGCAGGTTTTTCTCCCAGAAACTTGTGTTTTTTATCCAGCATACAGGCAAATTGGCCATGAGAACACACACATGCACTTTACAGAAAAAAATACTAGTGGTGATGGTGGTGGTGGTGTGCAGTAGATGGTGTTGTGTGTTGATGGTAGCAGGGTTGTTGTGTAGATGGGGAAATGAGTGGGAGAGGCATGGGTTGTGTGCCCTCCCATGATGAGTCATTGGACTCCTTGGAGGTATCATATAGTATTATTAATAATAATAATATCAGTGTCCAAATTAGAACACTGATTGGACACATACATGAAACTGATTTATTTATCAATTATTCCCTTTTGATTTTGTTTCTTTAAATCTTGACTTTTTCCCCCCCTCAGTACACCTTTCCTGATAGTGAATTCCCATTAGCTTCTTTTCTTCCTAATGGTACTGATCTAGCAAGTAGAGATCTAAGATATCTACTTTCACTGCTGATCTCATACAGATCATTCACATATAAGAATATCAGATGATACTAATTGTCCACAAACCCTTTTAATCTCAGCCTCCGCTTTTGAAGATTCCAAGGGAGTGGAAAGAGGATAAGATAGTTCCTTTATGTAACATTGAGAACTGGATTCTCTCATTCCCCATTGCACACACCTTGATTGCATGTCTTACTTGGGTATTATTCTGGACAACGTATTGCCCTACATGGTGACAATATGCCCTAGTAAATCTAGCCTCTTCCGGGAAGACAATGTTACAAAGTTCTTGATAGTACACAGCCCTGTGTTGCAAAGCATTCATTGTGCAAACATGCATCAAAGAGCATATCCAAGCATTCAGTGTATCCTCTGGCTACCTAATTCTCTGGATTTGAATATCCCATCAAACATTCATGGAATTGTTTGATGCGATATGCTAACCACTCGGCCAGCCTGGCTGGCTGAGTGGTTAGCATATCTGCTCTCCAGCCAAAAGGCTGTGGGTTTGAATCCCACCATGGGCATGGATGTTTATGATTGTCTGTGGAAATACTAGTGGTGGTGGTCGGCAGTAGATGGAGCTGGTGTAGTTGTGGTCAGTTGGTGGATTGAGTAGTGGAGACAGAGTTGTAGAGCAGGTGTCCTCCCTCAATTAGTCTTTGGACTCCCTGGAGGTGTCAAATAGTAATAATATTATTGGAATGTATCTGCCAGTTGATACCGATACCTCACTTGGTTGCTGACCTCTGGGATGTTATTGTGTCTAGTTGGTCCAGAATACCTCAGGACCCTTTTGTGGAGACAATGTCAAGATGATTGCAAGTGATTATCATTCTAAAGGAGGCCCAACACAGTACTATTTAACCACGCTACCAGCCAAGACGTCTATAGACGTCAAGGTTATCATGGATGCGAAGTGCATATTAAAATTGTAATACCATTGATATTACATTGAAATATATGATGGATACGAAGTGTATGAGGATGCATATTTGATCCATAATGGCTGGTAAAGTGGTTAATGTGGCCATGATGTTTTTGTTCATGAATGTATATGTGTCCACAAGAAATCCCCATATCAGGATACTGCCACCACTGAAAAGCCAACCATGCAGTCTGGTTATCCAGAAAAAGGGATACAATCATGCAGGGAGCTGCATGGTTGTATGCTTCCAGAATCAGGTCTTTTCAAAAAAGGAAACTGAATATGCAAAATTCATTATTTGCAAGAACAGTTATTAACAGTTCTTGCAAATATAGAAAAAAAAAATCCATATTTGTAACAACTGTTTATAGCAATATGATTACTGCAAATGTTCAAAAGACTGAAATCAATAACTCATATAAAGAAATTAAGAATAAAAATTAAGATTATTCCATTTGGCATTCTTATAATGCCAGATAAGATGAGGGTTCATTGTGTGTGTGTGTGTTGTTCCATGGGGAAGAAATCAACAAAAATTACAAAACATCTATAGTATCTTCTGCTTATCAGTGGTGGCTTGTCCATAAGGGCTGTAGGGCTGCATTGAATGCAGCTCTAGCATTGACTACACTAGCAAGTACTACTTGTTAGTATATTCAATGCTGGAGCTTCATTCAATGCAGCCCTTATGGACAAGTCACCACTGCTTATTATTAGTGCCAGTGGTTTTGAGGCAGTATGGTGTGAGATAGAGGTGAATGGAATCAAATACTTGGTTGGATGTTGTTATAGATCAGGTAATGTGGATGGTAGTGATAATGAAATATATAATCAAATGAGCCAAGCAAATAAGAAAAGGGTGATCATTATGGACAATTTTAATTATGGCAATATAGAATTGAATGATGAGATAGCATCATTCAATTTGAGTTTTTGAAAGATAACTACCTCAGACAGTACGTAACAGAGGGCACGCAAGGATTGAGGGTCTTGGATTTGGTCATCTCATCAGAGGATGTAATTATAAATGAGGTGTCAAATCATCCACCAATTGGTGAGAGTGACGATGAGGTGATTACCTGGGTGGTTGCCAGAAGTGTGAGGACCTCTGTGAGAAAAGGGTACATGTGGAACTATAAGGGCAGTGATTATGAAGAGCTCAGGAGACAGCTTGCAGGTGTAACATGGAATGAGGAGTTAGCTGGAAAAGAGATCAGTGTAGCTTGGGGGATTTTCAAAAACTATCTAGTAGATGCAATGTCTAAATGTATTCCAAGGGTGAGAAGGTTAAATAAGTTAGGTGTAAGATGGATGAATAAAGAGATTAAAAAAGTGATACAGAGAAAGAGGGCATTGTGGAGGCAGCATAAGAGAAGTGGAAATAACCAATTCCATGAAGTCTACAAAGACCAGGCAAGGAGGGTGACCTGGTTGGTGAGGTTAGCTAAAGAGAGGTATGAACAGCAATTAGCTAATGAAGCCAAAAAGAATCCTAAGGAGTGCTTTCAATATGTAGCCAGCAAAAGAAAGAATGATTATGGAAGGATGACATTGATAGGAGAAAATGGTATAAAGACGGCTGTTGTGGAATGTGTGGTGGAGATACTTAATGAGCAGTTCATAAAGGTCTTTCAATCTTGTGAATGTGACTTCATGGAGAGATTGCAAGCAGTAGATGATGGGGAGGAGAGACTGAGCAAGAGGTGTATGGGTTGAGTAAACTAGATGTTAATAAGGCTGTGGGACTTGATAATATATCGCCACGTATTCTGAAGGAATGTGCCAGAGAGTTGACACCTGCCTTGACATATTTTTTTAATATGTGTCTTGCACTCGGTCAAGTTCCTAAGGAGTGGAAGGAGGGCAAGATTGTGCCACTTCATAAAGGAGGTGATCGAACTCAAGCATCAAACTATAGGCCTATCTGTGTGTCAGGTTTTGTGGTTAAGTTGTTGGAGAAGCTTGAGAAATAGGATCCAGAGTTGGGTTGACAACAATGGTATTATCTTTGATGGACAGTATGGATTTGCTAAATAGAGGTCATGTTTTAATAATCTACTTACTTATTACAACAATGTATGCTTCCTTGGATACACAGTAATATACTTGGATTTTGCAAGGACTTTTGATAAATTGATAGTCAAACTAGAGCAGATGGGGTTGGATATTAGATTAGTGCATTGGATTGGAGACTGGCTATCTGATAGGTATCAACAAGTTGTGTATGGGGTAGTGATATCCAGGAAAAGTAAAGTCACCAGAGGAGTGCCACAGGGGTCTGTTTTAGGACCATTACTGTTTAACTTGTATATTAATGATATTGGTGAAGATTTGGATGGAGATATTCAGTTGTTTGCAGATGATGCATAGTTGGGACAAATCATATAGAATAGTGAAGATGGTGTGGCCTTACAAGAAGACTTGAATAAATTGAGTGATTGTGCATGGAAATGGGGGTGTGAGTTCAATGTTGCAAAATGTAAGGTTTTAAAATTTGGAAAACAAAGATGGGATGCAGAATTTATGCTTGGTGAGGATATATTGTCGGAGGTGGAGGAAATAAGAGATCTGGGGGTGATAGTGGATAAGGATCTGAAATTTAGAGGATATATAGCCAAAAGCTTCTGGGAATGATGCGGAGGACACTGACTTATAGAAGTAGGGAGATTCTTGTTCCATTGTATAAGGCTTTGATTAGGCCACACATGTACTATTGTGTCCAGATTTGGTCACCTGGTTTTCAGACGGATGAAGAGATATTGGAAAGGGTCCAAAGGCGACTGACTAAGGTAGTTTCTGACTTCTGGAATGTAGAATATGAGGAAAGATTGAGAAGATGTAATTTGCAGAGTCTGGTGGACAGGAGGAAGAGGGGGAGATATGATAGAGACCTACAAGTTGGTAAGGGGTTGTTATAGGATAAATGCTGGAGAAGTTCTACAGAAAATAGTGGGAGATCGGGGGAGAACCAGATGTCATCCCTGGAAACTGTATAAAGAGAAGAGTGTGAGCAGGGGAGTGAGAGGCAGGTTTTTTCCGTGCAGAGTTGTAAATGATTGGAATGCCTTGCCTGAGAGTGTGGTGTCTGCAAGGAGTTTGAATATGTTCAAGGCATGGTATGATGAGCTGTGTATGTGATAAAAGGACCTCCCAGATGAGTCTTTGACTCCATGATGTCTTGGGGTAATAATAATAATTAGTAGTAGTATACAGTATCCCTATAAATTCAGGAGACTCATCGTGGCAGACCGACACTAACATTTATACACACAAAAACCTGTTGTATCCTCTCCTTAAACTCATTTACTGTCATGGGACTCATGACTAATACTGGCAATCCATTTCACTAGTTCACTGCCATTTAAAAAATAGTTTGCACATCCTTGCTAACCACATTCCCACACAACTTCCATGGATGACCATTAGTTCTCTGTCTATTTGTCATATATTAAAAAATTTCCTTTACATCAATTTTAAAAAACCTTTTTAATATCTTATAAACTTCTATCATGTCCCTTCTTCTCTGCCTATCAGCTAAACTTTGTAACCCACACACCTCGTGGACTATACCACAGACCTGTCACCAACTTGGTCAATCATCTCTGATATCTACCACTTCCTAATTCCCAAGAAAGCCAGGTTATCAAATCTGTTCAAAGTAGTCAAGATGTGGCCAAACCATACCCTTATAAAGAGGGATAAAAACCTCTATCTTTACTGGTTAGCATGTTTTTCATCATGCCTGAACATCTGTTTAATATCTACAAGAAAGAGATCTTTGATAATTTTTTTTTTTTTTATTACATCACACCTCCAGGGAGTCCAAAGACTCATCGAGGGAGGGCATCTACTCTACAACTCCTCGTCTCACTACTCCACCAACCTTCATCATCTAACACCAACGCCATCTACTGCCGACTACCATCACTAGTACTTTCACAGACAATCACAACATCCATGCCCACGGCGGGATTCGAACCTGCAGCCTTTTGGCTGGAGAGCGGATACGCTAACTACTCGGCCAACCAAGCCGGCATAATGTTAGTGACTTCTTCTATTGGTACATTTGTAAATAAGGATACTACATCCAGACTGGCCATTATGTCTGTTTTCGTTACTCACTCAGACACCGATTATTCAAAGAAGCAACAGTAGTCCTACGAACAGGCAGCAACCTAAACAGAAACCAAGGTGCTATATCGAATGAGACTTAGAAAAATTTAATCAATTCACTCAGTTTGACGGAACTACAGTATGCCAACAATCATATAACACATGCTAATGCATGTTCAGGATATGGACTAAAGATTCGCAATACATGCTGACATTGTCATGCGAACGTATCAACTTAGCTACCTTATAGTTACTAACGGTTTTGTTTTCTTTATATTTGGTGTATTTTTCATATTTTTTTGTGTTTACTGTTCAAGCTTTGAGAAAGCTAGACAGTCGCTAGCGAAACTGGTAGGCATTATTATATGAACATATATAGTAATTAAAAAAACCTATGGTCACATAAACAATAATAAGTCTTATATTTTAACACTTCATGACCAAATATGAATAATTTAAATATTCCAAAGGATACTACATCAGAGGACAAAATAATTACATTATATAAAGGACACTCCAAGGTATAAGTAGCAAACCACAGGGGTAGTGGTTAAGTATTGAAAAGTTGATTAAATGTAGAAGTCAGGAATGGATGAATGGGAATGTGATACCCTGTTGTGGGCAAGATAACTTTGTGAAAGGTAAATATTTCCTGAGTAATTTACTTACATATTCTAATAGAGTGACAGCTGAGTTAGATAAAGGAAATGAACTCGACAACATCATTTGATACACAGAGAACTATTAATAAGTTGCAGCAAATGGAAATAGATATGAATAGATATGAAATTGTTGGTGAGGATAGAGGGAATGACTGATATGTGCCACATACTAGTATACACCACATAGACATATCACAGAGTAGTATATGATAGAGTAGAATTCAGGAGAATGAGAGTGACTTGTGGAATGTGTCATGGCTATATTAGCGCCACAACTGTTTAATTTGTATATTAATGATATAGGGAATCATTTGAAGGAGAGTATTCAGTTGTTTGCTGATGATGATGATGCAAAACTAGGGAGGGCAATAATTAATAAAGGTGATGTAGAAATCCTGAAGGATGAAATAAATTGGCAGTTGGACAAGGATAATGGTTGTCAGGTTAATGTGGAAAAATGTAATTCTGTGCTCTTACACTGATGGCACTTACACAGTGAAAGCGATGAGGCTAAGGAAGTGGAGGTTATGTGGATAGAGACAGAAGTTTAGAGGGGCATATTGTAAAAGCTGGCAAACAGCTCATGGGATTACTTGGATGTTGAAGAAAACATTGGAAGTAGAAATAGAGAGGCCTTTCTATATGGCTGTGATATGGGGAATATCCTTGCTATTGTGCACAGATTTGGTCACTTGGGTTTCTTCAGGATGTGGAGGTGATGGAAAGAATCTAAAGAACTAGTAACCAAGATGGTTGCAGGTTACTAGTTCTTTATTGTGGAAATTCCTGTTTGTGAGCCTTCAATAATATTAAAGGTCACGAGATCTTCAATATTATTAGCAGTAATGTTAATAATATTGAAGCTGTAGGTTACAAAGTTTAGTTGACAAGCAGAAGAGACCCTCATGATAGAAACTTGGCCATTAAATTGATTCTGTAGGATTGATAAAGATACATTTTTCAATACATGGCAAATAGAGAGAGAGAGAAGTGGGTGTCACTCCTGGAATGGAATGTGTGTAAGAATATGGTTAGTAGGGGCATGAAGACGTTGGTATTTCGCTTGCAGATTATTATTACTACGTGACAACTCCAAGGAGTCCAAAGACTCATCGAGGGAGGGCACCTACTCTATAACTCTCCACCACTCAATAGCTGTAGTTTTGACCAACTACAGTGAACTGCAACTACATCCATCATCATCATCATCAACACTATCTACCACCCACCACTAGTATTTTCACAGACAAGTACAAACATCCATGCCCAAGGCAGGATTTGAACCCGCAGCCTTTTTTTTTTTTTTTTTTTACTGGAGAGCAGATATGCTAACCACTCAGCCAACCAGGCAAGTGTAAGCAAACAAAATTTGTGTGTGAAGTAACTTCACAACTGGGCTACTTGTATATAGAAGTTAATGACTTCACATAAGTTGCCTTAGTATCTCATAATGCAAAGCACATATCCTTATGGACAAGTATGATGCTATGCATTATGAGAAGAGCCACTACCAAGACCAATTTCGAACTTTTCACATACAAACTTTGTTTGCTTACACTTGGATAAACCAAGAATATAATATCTTTGCATCTGTAATTTATAGTATAACCAGGTCAAAAATCTTTCAACATCTATCTCTCATCCAGAGTATTTTATTAATAAGGTGTGACACCTTCTGACTACTTGCATATGGAAATATGACTTCTGCATTACTTAAACTTTGGTATGTTTCTGGGTCTGGCTTCCATTGAGGGAAGCATTTGATTCTGGGGGAATAGTTTTTGCTTTCTTAATCTTTCTGTTCTAGGAGAGCCTTTTGAGTATCTGGGGTTTGGTGTTTTCTGCTGTAGCCTCTATCCTGGCAGTGTCAGTGAATGCTTTTCCCTGGAATATGAGAGGTTTTCCTCGGTGGTAGGGTGAGCCTGTCACTGAGCAGAGCCACTGCTGAGTTAAGGTAGCTCATTGTTGGGCGATCTGAGGGGATCACATGAGTTTTTGGAGACCTTCCAGCACACATAAACAAAAGGTTGAAACCATTCTGCTATACATAATGGTTGTTCATAAGGATATGTGCTTTGCATTATGAGATACTAAGGCAATTGATGTGAAGTCATTAGCCTCTATATACAAGTAACTCAGTTGTTAAGTTACTTCACATGCAAACTTTGTTTGCTTACACTTGGATAAAGGATGAAACCAAGAATATAATTTCTTGGCATCTCTAATTTATTATTATTTGGAATTACAACTAAAGTTATGGGAGCATTTTATGTCTATTAATTGTATATGTTCTGGCCAGTTTGCCTGTTTGGGATGAAAAGCTCTGCCACCTTCATACAACTTAGACTAACTCACCTTCAGTTGAAAAGCCCTTATAAATGTTCTTTGCATCATAGATGGTATTCGAATTTAGGTCTTAACAACTAAAATGCCAAAATTCAGCATTTATCAGAAGGAGATATTATATTGGTTGAAACTGCATTTCTATAGGTAGAACAAACAGTCTGAGAATGATAATAGACCTAGAACTGAACCTCAGAGAATGTGTTGCAAAGGTTAGGAAAGAAGATAAGTCATCCATGGAAACTGGTATATATGGTCTTGTGAGTAATGGAGTGTCAGGTATATTTTTTGCATGGAGAGTATGGAATAAGTGGAATAGCATCCTGATGCTCAAGGTGTTTAAAGTATGAGAGTTGCTGTGATCTGTAGAATGTAAGGACCTTCTATAATAAGTGATGTGACTGTACAGAATCATACTAATACCAAATAGTTTGTTACTTTCATTGCTATATTTAAAATACAGTAAAAATTTAATTTAAAAAGCACAGTACAAAACAAAATACTTCTGACTGTTCTCAAATGTATTTAATTATTTTCTGCATTATTCTACAGTTTTCTGAGTGCAGCATTAGTGCGACTAATCACAAGCATGCAAATAAAATTAATGATATACAAGAGTTGAATGCAGAATTAAGATATACAGATCAGCCTGTAATTTATAGCTTTATCCTTATCACCACTTTTGTGAAGTAGAACAAATTTACCTTCCCTCCACTACTTTGGGATTTGTTGCACAACTCTTGTTAAACAGATAAGCCAAGGCTGATGCTTTATCCAAGTGTAAGCAAACTTTGTTTGCTTACACTTGGATAAAGGATGAAACCAAGAATATAATTTCTTGGCATCTCTAATTTATTGTTATTTGGAATTACAACTAAAGTTATCAAGTCCTATTGACCCATATAGACCTCAAGTTTACTAACTCCTCATATACTCTTGCCAATAAGCCATTTCCTCTACACTTCAGCTTCTCTGGATTTCACACTGATGATGACAGCTGTTGTTGGCATCCACCCATTTACTTTTGATATTATTTTTCTTAGTGATGACACTGTATGAGATGTATAGTGAAATATTTGTGTTATTAAACTAATTTCTATTCCTAATGTTGTTGTATGTTATGTGCATGTCTATAGTCATATAGACCAACTTGACAAACTGGAATGTAAGCCTTGACAATTAAATAAAACTTAATATGGATTTTATATAGGTAATTTTTCTATTAACATAGAATTTTCACATCAGTGTCAAGAGCATATTCATTATGACTTTTGATTTGAACAACTAGAGTGGAAACTGGAAGATTCAACAATGAAATTGCATGAACTACACTTACATAATATAGAGTGACAGGGGTCTAAAAACATTAACATCCTAACCAAATAATATTAAACAAGAGATCATTCATTAATTATTTGAAAAACAGGATAATTTCAGTCCATCACTTATGTTTGGATTTGGATGATTCAGTAAGGTTTCACAACTTTCTTTATATAAGCATTCTAGAAAATAATTACTTTTATGAAGAACCTTGATCTTCTTCCAAAGGATTCGATGTTTAGTGGATATAGTATGTTCTGCAAGTTCTGACTATTCAGGTTCATGAAATTTAATATAGTCTAGATGTACATCACAGCATGTGAATGCCAATCTACCAGTTTGGCTAAAATCTATAACTTCTATAATTTGGTTGCCTAGTTTTCTTTTTGATGTGGAAACATTAGAGAGAGAGAGAGAGTAAATCCAAAGATGAATGACAAATTATATCAGGACTCTGAAGTGCTGGTTATGCAGGATTGAGGAAATGCAGATCGCAGAATTTGGTGGAGAGGAGGAAAAGATGTTGTATAATATAGATCTTCAAGTTGGTTACGGGATTTTTTTATTATTATTGTTATTAAGAGAGACCTCCAGGGAGTCAGAGACTCATCGAGGGAGGCCACATACTACACAAACAAGCTATCATATTTATTCTTGAATTCATTCACACTGCTTTCAGTCACAATATCCAATGGCAATCCATTCCACCATTTTGCCAGATTAATGCAAAAGAAATTATAAAAAGAGTGGACAGTAAGATGGAAATAACAAGAAGCCATCCCTGGAAGATGTGGTGAAGAAGGGCGTGAGTTGTTTTTTATAAGGAAAGTTGTGAGTGAAATGCATTGCCTAAGGGTATTGTGAATGCAGGTACTATAAAAACTTAAAAGCTCATTATACTAGATGTTGATGGTGAAGTGGGCCTCCACAGTGAACCTGTTGACTCCATGTAGGTTACCAAAATAATAATAACATTACTAATTTCACTAACTTCCTTACAACCTTGAGGAGAATGGTGGGATTAAATTTCAATGTGGGACTGTAACTAATTATTATGGTGCTTTATGATATAAAGAACATCATAAGAACAAAATAAATAATTTGTTGAGTTACTAATTTTCTGGATTTCAAACCATTATCTTCAGAACATAAGTTACAATGTGGTAAGACACACAACACTTGATTACACTTTTGCAGAAACAATTTCAATTGTAGCTGAAAAATAATTATTTCAGCACCAGTCTAACTGATTGCTGTTTATCTTATCACAGTTGTAGTTTGTCCTCTGCAAATGCTAGTTTGAAATGCAGCAAAATATTAGTAATAGAATGAATTATAATGAATGAATAATTCATAATTCACTATTATGAATAATTATTACATATTTGAAATCCAAATTTGAACTACTGTATTTTTATTTATTAATCACTGCTAACTGTAATAAACTTTCTTCATCAGTATTTTCTAGGAACTACAATATAATTTATATATATGGGGAGTTGCACAGATCGTGTATGTATGAAGTAATTGAATAATTAAGTATATTTATTTAATACTGTGGTCCTGCAGAAGGTTCTAGTAGGGAATATGTAGAAAAATAAATGAAGACCAGACTTAACAGAAATAGTTTAATAAAATTTAGAGTAAAGAGTAAAGCTATTAATAATGGTCAGTTCCTGCTAAATTCCTGAACTAGTTGTTAGTAACACACATTCCAACATAAAGGTGTGCATTTTTTTTAAATGTTACTTCCACACATGAAAGGTTGCTGAAATATACTCTAGATGGACTAAACATTTTTTATTTTGTTTTATTAATTATATATCTATTCTCTATATATAAAAAGATAAGCCAAAATTTGAAACGTTTTTATGTCACGTTTTTTGTCTCCGGATTACTAGCCTGGAACTCGTGGGTTGGGCACCAGGGGGGACAGAACCCCCTCAGTATATATATAAAATAAAAATACCAAAAATATATAACAATAATAATATTTTTTGGAATTTTTATATAATCTGGAAACTCTGCTCTGAAGACTAAACATGGAATGTTTTTCAAGCCCCCTTGACCTCCAATAAATGTGGCAGTAGCCTCATAGTGGTGTGATGATGAGTGATATCTATAGGTGGGAAATGATGAAATTCATCTCCCACCTAATGATAATAGCAAACATCAGACAGTTGATTTCTCAACTGTCTTTCTTGAATGTAGAAAGTTTTTTATCTTGGGTATATATTATGTTAAGGATACCAAGCAATTTTATAAGCTAGAAAAAGGTTTTTTAATCCTTTTTCCCAAGTAAGCAAACATACAAGTATAATAAAATTAGTTTAATCCTTTATCCAAGTGTGAGCAAACAAAGTTTGCGCCTGAAAGTATCTTCAGGTTTGGGGTAAGGTGGTACAACACCAGGGCAACTCCTTGCAAAGGTGGAGAAAGCTACCAACACTCCTATCTCAGTATCTCCTATAATGCAAAACACATCTCCTTGCGGATATGCCTAATGTTATGCATTAAGGGAAGGACCACTACCCAGACTAGTTTCGATCTTTATTGAGGTCTCTTCAGTGGGATGTTGTACCACCTTACCCCAGTCCTGAAGATACTTTCAGGCGCAAACTTTGTTTGCTCACACTTGGATAAAGGATTAAACTAATTTTATTATACTCTAACCAAGTGAAAAATAAACTTTCAACATCTTTCTCTAAATCCAGAGTAATTTATTAAAAAAGGGTGGCACACCATTTGGCAACTCCTATAGGTAGAGATAACCTGCTAATGTTTCTGCCTGGTATCTCCACTTGGGCCTGGCTCCCACTGAAGAGACCTCAATAAAAGTCGAAACTAGTCTGGGTAGTGGCCCTTCCCTTAATGCATAACATTAGACATATCCACAAGGAGATGTGTTTTGCATTGTAGGAGATACTGAGATAGGAGTGTTGGTAGCTTTCTCCACCTTTGCAATGAGCTGTCCTGGTGTTGTACCACCTTACCCCAGTCCTGAAGATACTTTCAGGCACAAACTTTGTTTGGTCACACTTGGATAAAGGATTAAACTAATTTTATTATACTCTAACCAATTGAAAAATAAACTTTCAACAAACATACAAGTAAGTCAAGTTTGCAGCTGCACTATGTGCAGCTGCAAACTTGACTTACTTGTATGTTTGCTTACTTGGGAAAAAGGATTAAAAAATCTAGCTTATAAAATTGCTTGGTATCCTTAACATAATATATACCCAAGGTAAAAAACTTTCTAAATATTACACTCATCCTGAGATTTTTATTTAATGAGGTCAAAGCACCTTATGGCAACTTGTTTAGGTAAAATATTTATAAGCTCTGTATTACTTCCCCCTTGGCATTTTTTAGGTCTGCCTCCCACTGACGAGACCTCAATAAAGGTTGAAACCGGTATGGGTGGTGATCATTACCTTAATGCATAGCATCATACATTTCTGCAAAGAAATGTGCTTTGCATTAGGGAAAAATTCTAAGGAAAGTGATCAGAACTTGCTCCACCTTTACCACGAGTTGCTTAGTGTTGCCCTACGTGCAGCCGCAAACTTGACTTACTTGTATGTTTGTTTACTTGGGAAAAAGGATTAAAAAAACCTAGCTTATAAAATTGCTTGGTATCCTTAACATATCTTTCTTAAAGTGAAAATCTGATCCCAACAGACATTATTTGGCTTGAACTCAGCTTATTCTTCTCCAAATATTTCTTCCATAGTTTTTCTTAGCCTCTTCGCAGTATGCTTATCATACTTGGAACACTTTAGAGAAACTCCTCTAATTCTCAAATTTAGTGTTTTTATTTCCATTTTTATAAGTGGGTTAGTAGATCTCTAACTGTTATTAGAGATCTACTCTAATCATCCAGAATTTGACCTGTTGATAGTTTTTCCACTGAATTAATGATGCTAAGCAATGATATTTTTGGTTTAACCCTTTATCTAAGTGTAAGCAAACAAAGTTTGCACATGAAGTAACTTCACGACTGGGCTGCTTGTATGTATAGGCTAATGACTTCACATCACTTGTCTTAGTATCCCATAATGCAAAGCATATATCCTTACAGACATGTATAATGCCATGCATTATGGGAAGGGCCACTACCCACTGTTTTGACCTTTATTGAGGTCTAATCATGGAAGCCAGACCCAAAAGCATGATACCAAGGTTGAAGTAGTGCAGAAGTCATATTTCCATATACAAGTAGCCAAAAGGTGTCACACCTTATTACTGAAATTTTCTGGATTAGAGATAGATGTTGAAAGTTTTTTCACTTGGTTATACTCTGAATAATGTCACATATTGATCTTTGAGCTTTCTTTGTCAGAGAACTATTTTATTATACTTCTCTATATGTGATCCTATAACCAATCTGCTCACTCTTGTAGCTACATACTGTGCCTCTTGTTCCACCTGTCAGTTTTTGTTTCTCTGCTGCTTTTATTCATCTTCTCAATTGCATCTTTCATTCTATCCTGCCATAAGATGCGCATGATGACTGAGCTGTGCTAGCCAAAACACATGCAATTTGCGAAATTGCATATGCATATTGCAATTTAAACAAAGAATCTGATAAACATTTGGAATGGTTTAGGGGAGATTGGTTGCATTTAAATTGTTTGGTGTTGGAAATTTGAAGCATCTGCTGGTTGATGAAAAAGAGGATAATACTTGGAGTCAGTTTGGCTAAAGATGAAAAAAAGATTGAAAATATGAGAAGCAAATTGTGCAGTGTCAAGTAGAAGGTGGATATAAGGGTGAGAGAGTCATTATGGAAGTGGGCACAGTGATAGAATCTATAAGAGAGAGAAAGAGAGGTGTATTATGACAGCTAGTGTGAGGAGAAATGGTATTGGCTGGATGACTGCAAAGGTAGTGGGATTGTTATGTTTGCATAGTATTTCAATGATTATCAAAAAAATGAAGCTGATTTGTAACATTGATTGAGTCAGTGTAACCAAGGCTAACTGGCATAAGTGAGACTGCTAACTAAGGAAGATTTTCAGGCAGAATAGAAATTTAGGGATATATAGAATCTTCCAGATGGATAGGAAAGAGGAAGAGAAGTAAGTACTGTCAGTAAGCATGAAGGAATTGTGCCTGCTAAGGTACAGGAAAATAATGTAATGGATATGTGGCTGTTGCTGCAGCAAATTTAAACTAAATCGAATGGTATATGTAATAAGATGTTCTTATAGGAAAGGGAATGTTGGAGAAACAAATTGTAAAATATTTAAACATGTTTGAGAAGGTAAATGGAGATCAATCATATTGTATGTTCCATTAGAAATGTGGAGTAGAAGAGAGAGAGAGAGATATGGAAACAGAATGAATTCATAGTGTCTCTAGTTCATGAAGCATGTGAGAGAAGCAACACAGTGTTTTAGATTATTGGGTATGGTGATATCCTTAAGGATAGGGTTATGAATAAGGTATCAACAATACTTCTAGTTTCTGACCACCAAGAGTGATCATGAGGTATATTGACCTGGAAGGTGATTGATCAGCAGAAAGATCCTGTCAATAGGGGATATAAGTGAAACTCTATAAGGTGAACGAATATTATGGAAACTTCTTTTAATTAACATTAGCACCATAAATTAAAGATACCAAGCAATTTTATAAACTTGGTTTTAATCCTTTTTAGGGCAACTAAAAAACTATGCATTAAGGAAAGGGCAACTACTCACTAATGAGACCTCAATAAAGGTCGAAACCGGTCTGGGTAGTGGCCCTTCCCTTAGTGCATAGCATCATACATCTCAACAAGGAGATGTGCTTTGCATTATGGGAGATACTAAGGCAAGTGATCAGAGCCTATTCCACCTTTACCATGAGTTGCCTCAGACCTGAAAATACTTCAGATGCAAACTTGGCTTATTTGCTTACTTAGGAAAAAAGGATTAAAACCAAGTTTGTAAAATTGCTTGGTATCTTTAATGTATAGTATACCCAAGGTAAAAAACTTTCTACATTAGCACCATAGAGATTATGAATTGTGGGGAAAATAGGTTAACAGAGGATAGAAAATGGTTAAGACACATCTGACTCAAGCAGTGTACAACTGTATACCAAGAGCCAGGTAAATAAATAGATTAGGAGTGAAATGGATGAACATTACTATTAGGAAAGTAGTTTAGGAAAAACAGTTGTTATAGAGAAGATATAAGATAGTTGATAGTGATCAAGTTTATAGAAATTTTTACAAAAGTAATATAAAATAAATAAGAATATGAGGGGAGATTGGCCAAAGAAAATTCAGAGAAATATTTCTGATGTGTAGAAAGGAAGAGGAAGAAAAATTACTGAACAATGACTCTGGTGAATGGTAGTATGGCCAAGGTAAATGATTTAGCAAAAAATTATTTAATGAACAGTTTGTCAATGTATATCATAATGGTGTGCATGATGTTATGTGATGCTTAGAAGCAGGGTGGGAAGGCAGCTCTTTTGCATATTCCCTTAAAGGAGTGCAAAAGAGTTAACTGTGCTTGTTGTACCCATCATAGTAGTTTAATGAGAGTCTTAGAATGAGAAGGATCCCTAAGGAGTGGAAAAAGAGGAAAGATAGTGCCAATGTACAAAAATAATGCCAAGATAAAAATTTTCATCTATAGAACAGCTTGTATATTTGCAGTTGTAGTTCAGTAGTTAGAAAGGGTGGTTATGAAACAGAATTCAGAATTGCAGTCAATGGATATAGGATTCTCTTTGATTATGATCATTATGGTTTGTGAAAAATAAGTCTTAGTTTAGCAATATACTTGCACTTTATGATCATAAAGATATATTCTTAGACTTCACAGGTACCAGGGGTGCACCTTTCGAAGCTTAGAAATTCGAGTCATCAGAATTCAAGGAGAACTGGCCCACCAGTCCGGAATGCCAGGGGGAGGAGCCCCCTAGTATTACCATAATTTTTCAACTATTTATTGTAAATTAAAAATTTGTTCCTGATACTGTTTGTTTTGAACCCAACTTGTCCTACCCTAAGAAAGGGTAGGATATTTTTTTCTTCTACAATTTTTCTTAACCTCTTTTCAAATAAGCTTGCATAAATCTTACCTTGAACGCTCAGGGAAATTCTGATTTTCATTTCATTTCCTTTTTATAGATGGATACTATGAAAGTTCGGTTCCATTTGGAATTGATCCAGGATTTTGAATTATGCAGCTTTTAAAAAAAAAAAAAAAAAATGATTCCTACACGACTGTAAACCTATAATATATTAGAAATTTAGGCTAAGATTATTACTATTATTATTATTTAATATCTTTTTGAATTTATATTTTACATAATCTGTCAAGATCAGATTTTTGCTTTATGACAAACAGTTGAGAAATCATGGGAATATAACAAGGATCTGTACTTAAGTTTGTATATCTGGTAAATGTATATGAAAAGGTTCCTAGAGCATAGCATTTCAAAACACTACAGTTATTTGGGGTAAATGGAATGTTATACAGAAGTTCTGTAACAGAACAGTACATAGTCTATATTTAAGTTGTAAGTCAGCAGTTAGAACTGAAGGAGATATAGGAAGACGATTTGATGTAAAATCAGATGTAAGACAAGGATGCACATTATCTCCACTATTATTCATCATCTACATGAATCACATTATGAAAGAAAGTGGCATTAAACCTGATATCAGTATTGGACATAATGGAGATTTCAGAAACTGCATGTGATTAATCTAAACATCATACTTTTAACATAAAGTATTTATTTTATTTTGTATTTCTGATATTTTTCTTTCTTAAATGAATGATATTTAAAAAGTCAATGCCACATTTTCATTAATCATTAAATGAAAACTATTAAATGTATATTTTATGAATATTTCTAAATTTTTGGAGGGAGCAATTAATCCAGTTATCTAATTATTTAATATTGTAATTTGGAATATATGCATAAATATTCCGTAATGTGTTTGAGTCATGATTAATAAGATAAAATTTAATGATAACTTTAATAGCAGAAAATTTCCTGAAATTTCTCCCAACCCAAAGAACCTGTATGGGTTTTATGGGTATATCCTCCTGTTTGGGAGGAAAAAAAGAAAAATGAGAATGGGTGGGATGAATACTAGTAATGAAAGAGAAATTGTGCCTAATCAGAATGGAGGTGGAAAATAACAGTATATGTGATGGTTTTGAGGCTATTTGGTACGAGGTTGAAATAAATAGAATAGTATATCTAATAGGATGCTGTTATAGGCATAGAATTGTGGAGAGCAGTGACTCTAATGCTTTTAGACAAATTAGTTGTGCAAATGAATGGAGGTTGATCCTAATGGGGGGGGGGTTTAATTGTTATAATCTGGAATAGAAGCAAAGAGAATGAAGTTTGAGTTTCTGAGATATAATTAACTCAAGCAGCATGTGATAAAAGCAACATGAATTTTCAGTGTCGTAATTTCAGTAACTCTGAATGAGGCAGTAAAATAGCTGTCATTTGACGAGGTACTGAGTTGGTATCAGATGAGTAAGATTTCAGTTGAAAGAGGGAAATGTGTGGAACTAAAAAACAAATAATTATAAAAACTCCATAGCTAACAACTATATCGATACCATGGAATGAGGAACTGTAAGAAAAATAGGTAGTTAGAGGATAGGAATTGAGTAAGGTACATCTGACATGAGTGTATAAATGTATGCCAAGAATCAGGCAAATAAAGAAAGCGGGAGTAAACTTTTGGGTTAAATGAATTTCATCACCTGGTGTGAGATTGTATCAAGTTATGAAATGCTTATTGGAGGCCTGAAGTTGCCAGAAAAATTTCTATGTATCTAGAGTAGGGTTTCCAAATTACTGACTACACACAGTATTAATGCAGATATACTTTTGTGGGCAGAATTCAAGTTAAAAAAAAAAGTCAGTGAACAGTGAAATAGGTACTCAATGTAGAAAATGAATATGTTTATGGATGAGATATAAGTAACTAATACAACGCAAGCTAGAAAAGTGACAAGCATAGTAAGGAGAGGAAAAGGTGCGGTATGAGAGGATTGGCCACTTGGGCTGAAAAAAAAAATCAAAGGACATTCTTTTGTTATGCAGTAAGCAAGAAAGAATACTTTTTTTTTTACAAAATGGATTGCAAATATAATTGTTTTTATTTCCTGGGAATCTCCATAGAGTTCAATGTTTTATCATAAGAGAAGATTTCAATGACTCATCAAGACTCACACTAGCCATTATTTACACACTGTCTTGTCATATCTATCTTTAAATTCATTCACTAACAAAGCACTCATGACTGCTTCTGACAACCCATTCAGTCATTCACCATTATCCAAATAAAAAAATTTAATCACTATGCTCTTACCCTTGTTAACCATACTCTTACAAAACTTCTGGGAATGACCCTTTGTTTTCTCCTATTCTATGATGTATTAAAAATTTCTTTAGCATCTCTCCTTTAATAAGTTATATGTTGCTAATCATATGACTTCTATCAGTCAGATAAACTTTGTAATGACCGACTTTCAGTCTACATTCATAAGGAGCATCTTAGCAGAACATTCATGATCTGAACATTATGAAGAGATCCCTATGGTAACATTTGTCCATAGGAGTCCAGATGTGGCTGTATAGTGACCATATAGGCAGGGTAATAATTTCCTTGTCTCTACTTGTTAGTGTGTTCTTCAACATCTAATTGATTCTTTGATTTATTTGTACATTTTTGTAATATGCTCTCTCTGAACTTTAGTTCCCTGTCCACCATAGGACAAGGAGCATCCACCATCACTTCCAAATCCATAGTCTTTTCAATTTTATTGCATCAGTATAACACACAGTTTGTAATATTTTCCCAAAGTTGATGACTGTATACACTTGACTATGTTAAACTATTGACCACAGTATATTTAAATCACATTGTAGGATTTTTGCATTGCTATTATTAGTTGTTGTACTCTCTAGATTTGCATCATCAGCAAACAACTGGATATATCTCCTCTGAAATCATTTCCTATATCATTAATACCCTTTATCCATGTCATCAGCTGTATATTTATCCTAATTTGCTCCAGTTTATGTAATAGAGTTTTATGTGGTATTCTGTCAAATATTTTTGAAATGTCTAGCAGTGTCATGGTGTATTCATTTTCTTTATCCAACTCAACTGTCACTTTATAATACTATAAGTGGATGAATTATTAAAGGAAGATCTACCTGTACTGGAATCAAATAACAAGTACTTTATCAGTGTATATCATATTGATGTGTTTCTATTCTAGTGAAGCACATGAAAGAAGGGGAGAAAATGCTACAAGGACAAGTGAGAAAAAAAACACAGTTGTATGAAATATCAAATAATATATATGTTAATGAGGCTATCAGTCTGAATGACATCATATCACCTTATATTTTAGAGGCTGTGTAAAAATGTGCCTTTAATCCCCTTGTTATATAAAAATATTGGGATAGGCGGACATAATACACGAATACGTCAATATATATATATATATATATATATATATATATATGTGTATATATATATATATATATATATATGTGTATATATATATATGTGTATATATATATATGTGTGTGTATATATATATATATGTGTGTGTGTATAATATGCAGTTTAAGCGATAAGATTGGAAGTTTGGTTAGTAATGGAATTCATGATTGTGTTGATAGACATAGGATTCTATATAATGATCAACATTGGTTTAATAGGTATAGGGTCTTGCAGATATCTTATGAGTGTAATGATGAATGCACTCATATACGAGGATATTAAGTAGAACGTATACAGAGATATTCTCAGACTACATAAAGGCATTTTATTGATTGCTGCTATACAAAATGGGGATGGATAATAGATTCATCTGATGGGCAGGAGATTGGCTGTCTGAAAAATTCCAGTACAATGTATCCCAGGAAATATAATTATTTTCTGTAATTTTAAGAATATGAATTGGAAGAAGAGATAGTTATGGAAACAAGGAGAGTAAACTATCTCTTCTTCCAGTTCCTGAGGAATAACTATCTTAAGGAGATTCCGTAGCTCAGTTGGTTTCGATGGAGTTCTTTTGTTGGAAAGACCCAGATTCGAATCTCGTCTGTGACGCGAAGAACCTTTATCAGGGATTTTCGGTTAAAGGTGAGTTAATTGGTCTCATGCGGAGGTGGAGGGTTTTCCTCCTGAAACTCGAGTTTTTTGCTCCTCAAAATATGCAACCCCCTCCCCGGTGAACACGCGTATCCACATACATAAAATACATGCCCTTAATGGAATGCAGCAGGAAATGGCAAGCCGGCTGTATCAGTTGCTTAAACACTTCTAATCACGGGACTCAACCAGTCCTAGACGGGTTTAGTCCATGATTAGAAATGCCCATCCACGAAAATTGGATGAATGGGAACTGTCTTAAACAGAGCGTAATAAAAACAACGTGGGATTTTAAAATGTCGCATTTGGTGATAATATTCATAAGTTGTAGGTGAGTGAATGAGGTAGCGACATTGCTACCACAAAGTGCTGAAAACTATCATAAGGGGCACTGGTTTGGGAGGTGGTGAAACAGGAGAGGATTACTGGTAAGAAGGGATATATGCAGAATTATAAAGATTATGAAAAGCTCTGTAGTCACCTATCACCAACAGCATGGATTAATGAGCTGTGGAGAAAATAGGTCGAGAGAATATGGAAATTAATTAGGATATATCTGACACACATGCATTATACAACTGTATTCCAAGAGATGGGCAAATAAATAGAGTAGGAGTGAAATCGGACAAGCAGTGTGGGAAAAGTGGATACTATGGAGGAAATTCAAGACAACCACTAGGGAAAAGATGTACGTGGAATATAAACAGACTAAAAAAATCGACAAACATGACGAAGAACATGCAGTATGAGAGGAGGTCGTCCAATCAGATCAAAGAAAATACAAGGAAATTCTTCCGCTATGACAAGCACGAGGAAGAATAATTATGGAACTGTTACATTGGTGGATGAATAATTATGACAGCAGGCTGATCATGGCAAAGGATGCTGCGTAATTATGAACATTTTATCAGTGCATATAGACCGGATATAAATGAAAGAATGACTTCTTTCATTTATATCCCTTTATAAGACGCTAGCTCTGATGGTTAGTGCATCTGCTCCTCAACCAACAGAGTGTTCGTTTGAATTGCATCATGGGCATGGATGTTTTGTGAATATCTGAGGGGGAGATGAAATTCATTGCCAAGTATGAAATAATATGCATATAAAAAAACAACATAGTTTTAGGGAATGTGGAAGAATGAATTATGCCATTCTTCCTGTTGTTTAATGGATTTCTTAGTGGGAAGGATTCCTGAGGAGTGTAAAGAAAGCAATATAATGCCAGTCTACAAACATGTTTCTAGGACTGAAGTTTCAAGTACAGCCCAGTCTATATATCTGTACGTGTAAAGTATCGGAAGAGTGATTAGGAATTGAATAAAGGATTGATTTTATAGGCATAAGCTTGTCTATAATAGTCAGCAAGGGTTTGTGAAGGGAGTAGTCTATCAGTTTTGTAGTATTTGCAAGTGTTGCAAATCACACAGTGATTTTGTGCACAAATTTGGTCGCCTGCTTTTCATTGTGATGCGAAGTCTAGGAAAGATCCAGAGACAAATAAGTTAACTTAAAAACATTGGCATAATTGCATATAAATGTAATTATTAAATTACATTTATATGTAATTTTATAATTACATTTGAATCTCAGGTTCGAATCCCTTCTAGGAAGTGAAACTTTAGCAAAGCATTTCGAGCAAAGATAAGTTGGCCGGTGTCATATGGAAGTGATTTTCCTCCAGAAGAATGCATACGCAATTTGCAAACAATGCAAATAGGATTGACCACCCTATAAGAAGCCAAGTAAGTAAGAAACCAAGTCACCAAGTCATTCAGATTAACACGAAAAAGGAAGATGGGATCAGACAGATTAAATATAAATCATGATCATATGATAATGATTTATACCTATTTAAATTGTGATATGACACGGTTAGGAATATGAAGTTCCGAAAACCTAGTGACAGAAGGGACGAAAGCAAAATTTACTAGAAAAAATGACATTTAATAATGCTACTTAATATATGGGATTATTTAAAAACTAAAATCATGATGCTATTATGTGTAATTTATGCACAATTTAAAAGGGAACTTCGATATTTGTCGCTATAGTAAATTTAGAATATTTTCATTGTATAATTTTTATTCATTCTTTCTTCCTTTCCCCTCCTGAGATGATTTAAAAACCCCTTTTCAAAATATGAACGTTTATAGGAATGGTTTTCAATAAGCATCTGTTTTCTACTAATGAAAAGTGCTACTCTGCTATCCAAGAAATTTTTACTTTGATGTGATCCAATGGAAAGTGAGTGACCTTTATATACACTGATGAATATAAAAAATATAGAACTTTTTATTGCTTTTTATATTTATGATTTTGTATTATAACATGTTTGTATTATTTTGTTTTATTGTCTTCTGGCGTTCGTTATTATTATTTTTACACCATTATTTATAGCACACATAATTATGTGTACACCTGCATCAATGCTATGCTTATTAAGTTACAGAAAATTATATTTTCTATAACACATAAAATCATCCCCCCCCCCCGTTAAGAAAATATTTGTATCACTTTTTAAAAGTGCTTAGTGTTCACTGCTTCTGCAGTCTTTATCGTTTTAAATGAATTCCGTATTAAGTGCACTAAATTATTTGCATTTTACCATTATTTTATTTAGTTTATTATAAATTTTTATGAATTTTATAACAGTTAGATTGAAAGATTCTTTCTGCACTTAGCACTTTTACTTAGTTTTTAATAAAAATGATAAGTTGAAATAATCATCATTTTCTTCTTTATCCCATCAAAAAGTATAAAAAGTATAATAAATAAAATGTATATATTTCATAGATTTTCTGATTAAACTACTACAATGTATTAATGTCTGAAATTTTTTTATCACCTTTGCTGATTTTAAACTATCCGTTCTGTTTTTGTTAAGTATTTCCTTATTTTAAAATATTTTATTTTTGATGATTTTATCTTTTAGTATATGAGGAAGAGAAGGTTGAGTATTACAGCTCCCCAACTTTAGAAACACAAATAATAAACTAATAAATATATTTATTAGTTATTTTCATAGTTATATTTGAAATGTCTTGGGTGCATCTCTGAATGAAATTTTCAGGATAAGAACAGTCACTATGTGTCAGTTAGTGATTTTTATGTACACATATCGTTTAAAAAATTAATATCTTGATCTTCAGGAAGCATTAAGTCCAAATGTTATAGTTACATCAGCTCATACTTCAATGAAAAAAGCACAGAAATATATTATTACTTTTCTTGTTTGATTCTAACAGGCTTAGTCGTTGATTTATCCTCTGATATATATATAGTATATAGTAAATGTTATTTTTGCACTGATTCTCACATTTTTAAGTTATTTTCCACTCAAAATTATATATCCATTCCGTTGTCTCATGTCATCCTTACAATTACTTTGGTTTTAGTATATCTCCATTACTTGTGCTGTTTTAATTGACCTTTTGCTTATGGCAGTTTGCAAATAAGTCTATTTATACCAACGGCATAATGTGTGCAAACTTACTTATTTTAGAGGCTGAATAAACGCAGAATTACATGGCAGAATAGATTTATTAATTACATAATATCTATTACTGAATATCCTCAACCACGAGTAAATGAGCTCACTGATAATAAATAAATCGAAAATAAAATATAAGCACTAATCACAAGCGAATAACCTCACAACTTCCACTTACGGAAACCCTGAGATCCACTTTACTCATAAAACTCTCCTACAATCTCGTTCAACGAGACCGATAAGGCTCTTCCATTATAAACGACTTCTCCCTCCTCTATGTGGTAAACCTGTTTCATTTTAGAATTTTACTTTCTTCTTGATTGACAAGAAATAGTGTCTTGTGTTCAAAAGAAAGAATATTTTAGCTTATATTTCTGAACAAAGGAGTTATTTATCTTGTTATAAATTCCTATGTAAGTGTTCCTCTGCTTGAAAATTCCCGCAATACACCAACCGGAGAGGGATTAGTCCATTCGCTAGCGAGGGAACGGATACCATGCACGGCGGTTGTGTTGACGGTGTTTGGCTGTTAGCAGATGGTGGGTAAAGCTTGTGTCTGAAATTTGTTTTCGTACTTCTCTGAAACTCGAGAACAGGAAAGGAATGATACACGGTTAGCCGGAAATGAAATATATTCCTTATTATACAAGAATGGTGTTTCCATCTTTTCTATATTGTTCATGTATGAAACGTCACCCCTCCGTGAAGAATGATCAGCACGACGAAACCCCTCTTTGTCGTTTACTCTATATGTGTTGGCTCTTAATGATGTCAACAGCTACTCGTTAACCTGAAGATAAAATTAACGAGTGAATCATGCATTTATGCTGGAAGACAGGAACTCTTGGACTTCAGTCCTTCCAGGTATGAAGCACTCTTGGAATAGCTTACTACACGCCATAGTTTCTAAGAAAACATAACGCCTAGTTGCGTTCGTCTGCTTAAAGCTGCAATAGCCGATCACATGCAGCCATGACCCACAGGAGATCGGAGGACCACTTACGACCCAGCCCCTCGCGTATCTTTTTACTAGGAAATGAAAAGAATGAGTAAGTGGAGAACGTTGTGTTAGGATTTTTTTAAAACAACTACTTAAGCCATGTCATTATTTGTGACGCTGAAAGAGCTCTTCTGGAGGACAGTACATCGCGACCTTAATGACATATTGTAGGGAAGGGAAGATGCGAAACCCACGTTCCCTCTGGTGTGTCACAGTTGTGACCTCGACTCTGGTGTTCTCTTGCGTCCAATCTACTGGCTCAGGTAGGAACTTATTTAAATGTTTAGGATTATCAAGATTTTCATTATTCAGAGAATTACGATAATTGAATTGTTTAAAATATTTTTAAGAAATAAATATCTTTTGTATGGTTTTTTTTTTAAAGGATAAATTACTTTACAAATTTTATACACTTGGAATAATTTTATTTTGATTTACCTTTTTTAATTTTATTCCATAATATTCTTTTCTATTTCGCCTTTATTTTATACTTTATGCATTCCCAACAGTATATTTTAATTGACTATTTGTTAGAATAAGAATGCTTATACATTGAATGCTTTGCTCCTTTAATTCATGCTTCTCTGTACGGTACCTCGAGCTCAGCAGAGAAACTGCTTCGAAAGGATATTTTAAAGTTTTACAAGTTAAGCGTACTCCCAATATTTCATTGTTTCTTTATCATATTTCATCTTTTTTATAAGCTGGTAGCGCTTATGAAGAAAAATAAATAGTTTTGTATATTGTTGAAGTAATTTTCAAAAAAAAACCAATATAGTTTTTTAGTCGAATATTTTATTTGATTTCAGTAACTGAGTGTATAATGAATCCTAAATTTATTCTGAAATGGAAAATTATTACCAGTTGGTTGAGTTTCACAATAATTACTAGGAGTTTGAAACTGCTTTCATATACATTATATTTTATATTCACTCACTCACTAGAAATAATTAATTCATATTATTTTCTATAACTAGTTCGACAATTCTCTTTTGTCATTTAAGCTTAAAGAAAAACAAATGTGCGTTTATAAATATTATGTTTGGAATATTTACAACAGAAAGCAAACAAACTGATCCATTGCATTTTGAGTTATTAATGAGTTCATTGCACTGTCTACAAATATTATCTACGCAGCTTAACCACTGTTCTAATTTCTTTCTTACGAAAACAGTTATTTATTTCTAATTTATATTAGAAGAAAATTAGTCAAATATAAATGTAATAGTTTTCTTGATTTTTAGACAATATTTACAATTTCTGTAGTAATTATGCTCTGTGGTTTTAAACCACATTGCTAGAAGCATTCACCTTCTCTCTTTCTAAATAAAACAGATGACTAGTTTATGAAAATAATTCAATGGTAAACATTAATAATATTATGTAAAATAAATCCATTTTATAAATTCAGACAGTAATTAAATAAAGTAATTTCATTTAGCTATTCTGTTATGAATTTTAATATGGCTTGAAACAATTTCATGTGTATGTTTGTGTAGGGGGAGAGGTACAACGCAGGCGCAAACTTACCCAAACACACACATGCAGCAAGCATATACATTTATAAATAAATGCGATTTTGGCTTTGCTGAATGTTAAAATTATTATGAAATTTACATACCACATTGAAAAAAAAACAAAACACCCAGTTCATTGTTTTATTATTCTAACATTCTTTTGCATATTCTTCGAATTTACTTTTACAGTTTGTTTTCGGGAGTGTCTGCTATTACAGATTTATGCTCATATGCTCGGAAATTTCTAATCTCTGTATTATTTGCGGTTATATGAAAATGACATTTTCAGATTGTATTTATTAAGCATGCGAAATAAAATTATTCACTCTACTAGCTATCATTTAATTATTAATAATCTAAATTTCATTTCTGATATTTCGAATTAATTCATTATTATGCTATTCTGAAAATAATGCGATTTCTAATGAAAATGCATTTGTTCTGTTTTAATTGTGATTCGAAAAAGAAAGTCTGTTTGACGAAAAATGCTTTTTTCTGTTTTGACGTTCTACACTAGTCTTAGCATATAAAGGACATTTAGGAGAGTGTAAATTAGGAGAGTTTATTTGCATTTTTTTCATTATTTATTATTTGATTAAGTGAAGTGATTACTTGTTATGCATGTATCCATTGGGTTAACGAGAGGTTATCTGAAATAAATTTCAGTTATAAATATCCGACTAAGTTGAGCTGTTGGTTTTCTTTTTCAAAATAAAAAGAAGCTTGAAGTTTTGACATTTCAATGTTTAATAAACTATGCTGTAATTCATGAGTTTATTTTCGATGAGAAAATTTTACGATAGCAAGCTATGTAGCGATAGAGATGGCATTGATTTCAGTCCTGCTTATTCTAACACTAATATACTGTTTCATAGACCCATTGAGTTCATAATTGATAAATATAAATGAATGGAACTATTCTAACAGTTTCCTCGGAATAATTTTCTCTTAATACGAATTGCTTATTTCTCAACTTAGTTTATTTGTATTTTTATTAGCGTAGTCAAAATGTGTTCTGAAATTTTTTTATACGGTTATGAAATATTAATCATTATCATCATCATTCTAAGTAGCATTCTGTGTCGCTACGGAGAGATCCCTCTTTCAAGTCATTCTATTTCCGGCTTTCCTCTTTAGTAGTTTATAAACTCTTCCGATTAATCTAAACACCTCATCTAATAATGTATATTTCGGTCCATCTTTTTCTTTTCCCTGTATCTTCCCATTTAATACATTTATAATCCTATTATAATCGGAATATTAATGTCTGTGTGAAATATAGCAATAACGTATCAAAATAACTTGCTGTCTAACTATCTTATTTAATTTTGTGCGTATGGTTTATAATTTTTCATATATGCATTTTTTGTAGATTATTTTTTATATTAACATAATATCTATGTAGTAGATTAACTGTCATTTTTATTTTTGTGAAGTAAGTTCAGATGGTTACATTTGTTTTACATTACTTTCTATCCTTTGCCCGGAGACTTCAAAAGCATCACCATGACGACGCTGATTTCCCCCTCATATGAATCCTCCTTTGGAAAAGGTGCGCCACGATAACGAGATATACATCTCAAAACAACCATAAACAAACAAAATATATCAGCAACTTTGTAATGATCGCGTTCCTTCTCATATTCCACACCAAAAAAGCGATGTTATTAGCAAGATAAATGTGGGTCCCATCTACACATTCTGCTATATTCATAACATGTGTATGAATACATGAATGAAGAAGAAAGAAACAGATAGAATGAAGATTTTCTTATACTGTTGAAATATCTTACTATTTCCGATAACAATGCAGGTCAGTTGAGGTTATTATGTAACATATTAAGATCTTGTAACATATCCAAGAAAATATGGCTCTACCGAAGATAAAACAGAAGTATGCAAATTAGAAAAGAAATGTAACGGACTGCACTTAAAGAAAAACAAACTGCGTCTCATTTCTGTTGCAGTTATTCGTGTCAACATCTTTCGCATTCCAAAGTGCTTTGCAGCGTTCTTTTAGTGGATCTAAATGCTTCAACGAACAGATCTAACGGATCGGTAGAACAGTATGGAATGCAGGGTAGTATTCAGAATTGAATGTCGAGAAGTATTCTCTAAAATAATGCTTGTGTGTGAGGTGAAGAGTAGGCTGCATTTACAATATGATGACTAAGTAGCATCATTGGCGAATATAAGGAATGCCTTTAAACATTATCACAGTAATGACGATGTTTAATGTCACTAATTACGAAGAGGTTCGTCTTTCCTCACTAATTATAAGTATTGGGCTTGGCTAATACTGTATTCTAGATTAAAACCGATCGTAGTGTCTGCTGATCTGTGAAGAGCTTAACATTTTATTTATAGGTGACGAAAATAAATATATTCATCATTTAGATTGAAAACCAGACATATAAACATGAAAAATCTGTCTGATTATTATCTAACTGATTAACAGTTTATTATAATAATACGCTTATTTTTTTTAGGTTTATTTGGAAATTGCGCGCGCAGCCTCTGATGTCACAACACAATCGAGCCCACGCAGGCGTGTCATTAATACAGTTCGCGATGTATTTAATCAGCAGTTTGCATGAAGTTAACTTCGTGGTGTGCTGCTGTATTGTATATTATTAGTAAGGGTTATGCAGGGAGTACAGCGGTTGGTTGAAATGTCGCGTATGCAAGTTAGTCTGTAATTTGTTTTGTATGTCTTTCATAACAACTATGAGGTACTTTAGCCTTGCTTTGTCTCTCCGTACGCATATAAGTGTCACTCTGACAGGATGGATTTTGGATGTTGGATAGTTTATTTATTGACAGCTCATCCAATCAGAGAGACACTGTTATGTGTTAGGAATAGCGGAGAGGGTACAACTCCGACAATCAGTTATTCCATCGTGGATCATTAAACTCGGGGATTAATGCTAACATATCTACCCAGTAAATATGTAGCTCTAGTGTCTTGTTAATTTCAGCTTTATAACTTGTTTGCAAATGTGTTTTGCTGACTTCCTAGTTAATAAATAACAAATTTAGTTTTAAATATTTAAATTAAATAATAGATTTTAAAACAGTTACATGAAACATTTTACTCTCGCCTGTTCTCTTTTCAAGTATATTCCGGAAAGAAAATAAATAGTCTTCTAATCTAATGTCTGTAAAATAAAGATTTAATTCAATTCAGGAACCTAAATTCTGTTACACAGTGAATGTTTGAATTCAGTTATAAATTTACTGTTTCTAAATGCCAAAATACACTAACATGCGTAACTGTTCTACAATTACTACTCTACTATCAAAATGATAGCGCAGAGTCATTTTAATGTCTTTAGAGTCATTTTAAAACTGACTTCAGTTTGGATCCTATCTATGACGCAAGGAACTTTTCAACGTAAGTTAGTCCACATCGTAAGGTAGTGGGATTTTCCTCTCTAAAACTATCATTTTGTCAACAAGCAGATCTGCCAGAGGTCCCTATTAGCACCCATAGCTTCATAGCCTTAGTTGTTTCGATTAAAATGTTTAAAAAATATTACAGAAAGACTCATTATTTTTTTTAAAAAAAAGTCTTTCTGACTCCTTTGGAAAATATTCTAAATTTAAAAGTTTAAATTTTAAATTTGGTGGAAGTAATTATAAATTTATGATAACTATGTAGATTAAAAAAAATTAAATGTAGTGTATGTAGTTCCTACAGGGAAAAACCTAATGAAAACCGAACGCATGATTTACTGTATAATTATAGGATATTAGGTTAGATTTAAACCACTTTTGTATATGCCGATGAGGATTAAAGTGTTTGTTGCATTACCTCATACTCTTAAACTTCCTAAACTTAACATTAGTATCTAATTACTAAACCTACCATTAGTATTAGTATACATCACGAATATAATCTATATGGTTGTCATGAAAGCACGTGTCGAAGTATCAAAAAGACATGAGCATGTACGCACGCATTTACACGTCCATAACCACATATTGGATATTGTTTGAGACTCCAACAAGTGTTCGACATTTATGTTACTTGTATTTTACCCTGATATCTATCATTATATCTTTTCAATCAATTTTTTTCTCGCTTGAAATTGAATAAATCAACACTGAAAAATAAGAAACCAGACGATTCTGTCTTCACGGTTTATTGCAAACTGTCTATCGCGATTTTTTTAATGTGGTAGCAATTATATACTTCCACATCATACTCATATTATTCATCTGCATTTTTCGACAGTAGTAAATTAATTCCTATACATATTTTAAACCATCTAACACAGCATTTTCATGGATATAAGGTCGTTATTTTTATTGTCAAGTTTTCTTTTAATACCCCATCCATTTTTGGATAAGGATAAAATGACCTCAATGTTACTTTTCCCTTGATATTTGGCTTCTCAAAAACGTTGGACGCTACTAGGTTTTTATTTGGAATAAGTCTATAGATGGTTTCAGACCAATAACTCAGTAATGAGTGAAATTTTCGTTTTGTTTTGTTTACCAGAAATGAGATTCAGACCAATTTTTCCACACAAGCAATCTGATTTCCACATGTTGCCAAGATTTTTAGCCATTTACGTATACTAATATAGTAGTTATTAACAAGAATTATTCTCTAAACTAATTACGCTGGCCCTACTATTCTTTATGCCAAAAAAAATGTATGCTGCCTGCAAACTTAGACTCACTGGTTTGGAAAATTTCCAAGTAACAGAACCGAAATATTTATCCGAACAGTCCTTGGAGAAAAACGGTCAAGAAATTTCTCGGTTCCCAACTTCAGGCTTTCAGATGTACACAATTTTTGATTATGCATTTATTGAAATATTTCATTAACTTGAAACATCAAGAAAACATTAGAGAAACATTACAATTTTATCTGCGTTAACTGAAATTGAATCCTGCCTCCATTATTCAACTAATCTGAGTGAGTATCAGTAAATTGAACTAATTTTTAAATAAAATCGGATTTTTAATTTTTTTTTTTGTTTTGACCCGCAGAATACAAGGTAATCAATACCGTGCCCATGTTCGGTATTGATGTTTCAATAGAATGATACAATACAGATTATTTGCCATAGTTATATCTATAAATGAACAGAACTAATGATTTCTTGACTATTGTTACTGTATATATTGCAACTTTTTTAGCATTTGGAATGAATGTGACTTGCCTTCCGCTACTCGATGGTGTCCACGAATGTGGACATCTTTGTTAACAAGATCAAGAGTCGAAAACGACTGGATGGCACATGACAACAACAAACTCATATTTACAGTGAGGTATTTTTCATCTTCGTATATATAAAGCTACACAATAGCTCATTGTAAATAATCGATAACCCTTTATTATAAATAATTAGCAAAACATTCACTTTTTTAATAAAAAAAATAAATATATCTTCATGTATTTTGCTCGATCTCTGCTTTTTGTACATAATTATAATTATGGTATAATCTGTGCTAGTTTGTGCATTTTACAATGTAATGTCTGCTATGACAGAGTGATTTCTTTAGATTTCTATGCTTTGAAAAGGCATAATTGTAGTTCCAATATTTTATTAGCCGTATATCCACTGGTTTTCCATGCGACTCTTTTCCATACATTTTCATAAATATTTAACCCTTTTGTTCATTTGTGATATCGATATTTGGAGGTTTCGTGTGCGATTTACGTAAACAAGTAACTCTCTACGTGTACCGACGTAGAAAAGCCATGTGACCATACTTTTTGTACATAGACAAAACCAACTGGGAGATGGTAAAAATAAATAAATAAAAAACTGCTTTGCCAGTACTCAAACTGTTGTATTGCCAGCAAGCCGTCCGACAGTGGTCAGTTAATATCATAATCGTAACTACTCCGCTTTAGTCTGTACGCTAATCATATATTTTGCGTTATAATTCCAGCTATTTGATATACGTATTATCAATTCAGTTTATAAGACGCCTTCTCGAGAGCTGTTTGATTATATGACATAATGTTCCACGAGACTTGCATATGACTAATTTACTAGACTCCGATTGCCTTGATGAAAGAATTCATTAGGATATTGGTTAAAGTCTTCATTAGGATATAGAAATCCTAATGAATCCATAGAAAATATGGAAAAAGGTTTTATTTATTTTGAGACTAAAATCAAAATGCGAAATTACTACTCCTGTAATGGTAGCTAGTTAATTAGGTTTGTTACATAAAAATAATAAAAAAAACCATCCCTGCGAAACTTTTACGGTACCTTTTGGAAGTGAGTCAAGTCCTTTTTGGAGGTTATATGGAGGTAGGATCGACAAACTGACCATTTTTTTAATATCTGATCCGCAGACGAAAGGACACAAGACCTATACGAGTAGTACATTAGTGCTGTGTACAAAAGAACCCTTTGTGGGCAAGAAGAATGGAAAGGAGGAATCTGTTCACATTTTGATTTAACAGCTAGCAAAACTTGCTAGCTTTAACAACATTTAGATTCAAATAGTTTGTTTTGTAAACTTCGGTCCATTAATAAATACCGTAGTTTTTCCCCTCATTTAGATTTCCGAAATGCGCATGCCTAAGACCAGCTGTTGTTTATGCTATTATGTAAATCCTGATAAAAAACGACAAAAATACTAGGTATAATCAAAACGTTTTCATACCGACTGCCAGATAACATTACTGTAGCTTAATTCAAATCTGTTCTTTTTTGTACATGTAGAATGGAATCTATGAGATCATGTTCCATTGTTTTTAAAGTGTAGTTTGTGTTTGGTGATCCCTTGTAAAGTGTGATTGCGTGCTGTGTCTGCTATTTCCGCTCCATGAGAAATTGCAGACTACAATTCACATAATACCCTTGTTCTGCTTCAAACTGAGAAAAACGTTCACTTTGCTTTTGGAGAGGAACCAGTGCGGTAGAACACAAACATTTAATTAATTTTCCACATTTGGAAATGGAACGACGTCTATTGAACCGTTGGTCATACAACAAAACAGGTAATCCTGCTAGAAGAGTACACACAATTTACACAATACCGTAATCTCGTAGCTTGGCTATTTCGGTGGTAACTCTAAGCAACCACAATTATGTTGAACCCTTGCAACCTTATCCATTATCGAGGAGAATGGATGAATATATGGCGCAGATGAAAACAGAGTTGGTCTATGAAAAGATTTATCATAATTACATAAATCTGATGTAATCATCTGATGACTTATAATCAAAAGTTTGTTTTTTGTTCTACTAGTTTCCTATGCACTATGACATTCTTTCTCAATATACGAATTTTTTTAGCAATTTGAATACATATAAAAATAGAATAAATCTTGAAACATAGAATTAGCTAATAGGTATGGAATCTCGTTTAGATCATGTGGAATTGCAGCAAAATGCGTTTCTTGTCTTCTGAATGATGCCCGTAAGATGAATTGACCAAATATATGCATGAACGTAAAGAAAATCTTATAAGGCACTCACCAGAGTGGCTGCCTTTTTAAGTATCCTCTTCAAAGGTCATCGCAGGTAAAACATTGGTACTAACCAGAAGCAGTGTTTTCGCAACAGAGCCCACCATCCGTGCTCGAATAAAGCCAGACAGGTTCGTTCCAGATCGAAGCACGTACTTTACTTTGAAATGGCTGACTGTGGATTGCTTTCTCCACCATAACAATGCTCCCGTTCACTCATTTTCAACAATAGTAAGAACGCTGAGTTTATATCAAGTCACGAGAGAAACGGACTATATCTGCCGGCATGGTTGGCCTAGTGCTTAGGGTACCTGCTCTCCAATTAACACGCTGGGCATGGATGTTTGTGATTAATTTTAGGTGGGAGATAAATTTCTTCGCGCGGTGTCAAACCACTGCACCGTTTACTGGAAGCCTGAAGTGACTTGAAAAAGTTCAATGTTTTATATCTAGAGAAGGGATTTAGGAGTACACAAAGGAAATAAAAATAGACAACAAAATTATTATCTACCGACAGTGCTAATGTAATATAGGTTTACAACCTTTTGTTGGTGGGAGTCATAAAAAATAGGTAATCGCTGTTATTATTTTTTTTTGGGGGGGGGGATATAATCCGGGAGCGTTTCTATCACAATTATTAGGTTTTATTTTTAAATGAATCATTATTCACGTATCCAAAAATATCCTAAGGATTTTAAGTAATTTTGTCTACCAGGAAGATTCGTACTTCTTCAAAATATTTGATGAAATAAAGTGAAATATAAATTGCTTGTCATTTCTCATATAATTTAATATAATGTTAATCGGTAATTTAATGAATAATTTTTTACCGAGTTAATGAGTTTCACTTCCCTGTGCTGCACCAATACTTTGTATATTGAAGACCTGAAGGGTCTTCAAATACACAATTGTGGACGTAGCGTCCACAATTCGCATTGTGGACGCTACGTCCACAATGCGAATGTACTATAGCACTCGATCCTTCGTGGGTGGAACTTTGTAAAAAAAAAGAAAAATTCATCTTCTGTTATTAATTGTCAATTAACATAATGCATATTTAAATCGAAGCATAAGACGGACCTGGAATTCATTGGATAGTTATTTTTAGTTATTATGCTTAGTTTTTTTTTTTTTTTACATAATAAGCGTAAATTAAGCTTAGTACTGAAATACTTGAAAATATTGAGTCATAGATGCTCAGGAATTTACCAATATCATCCATGGATTTTGCATATTGTTAAAACATTAACCATATCAAATAATTTTAAAAACTCTCGTTACTATTAGCAAGTATTAGAATAAATTCAATTTAATTACATACTCTCAAAAGAATTAATTATTTTCTCAGATATACTTTATGCAGGATATAGCGTGGTCTATACATAAGGAACGTTCTCAAAGACACAAAAAATCTTTGTATTATTTCTGCTATGTGAGCCAAATTAGAACGTGATTGGCTGCAAAAAGTTTTCTTTTGCATATCGTATTATAATTCCATTCCAAGAATACAAACCATCGCTTCCCAGTCTAATTCATCCTTTACTATAGCCACCGAATATCCATTTCATGAATTCCTGGAAATCGATAGTTACATGGTGCATTTGACGTCCATTTAACCCATTCCGGTGACTGCGCTTATCCTACTCTGATCTTGACTCTAACCGGAGAATCACATTAAGATAATAGCGAAATTTATAAAGACTTCTTGTGTCTTCTAGTCAGGGACTTTATTATGCCATACAACTTGTATATTCTATAAACACAAAAGTATACGAGATAATGCTTCTGTTTGACGAGATAATGCTTCTACTATTTACTTATCAGTCTATACCGTAGGCATAAGAATATTCATGTAGCATGGACTTCAACGTCAGAGGATGTATTATCTTGGTGGTTTAACCGTGCAATAATAACTGTGGGCTGCTCAACTTTTAAGTGAGCACTCTAAGAAGAGAATCAAAATTATCACTGTGTTTCCTTTAGCTCTCGTGCCAGTTGAATCTATGGTCGTTGCTTTAAGGGAAAGTTCTCATTGGTAGCTGTGTTATAGTAGTTGGAGGGTATATCTAAATTTTAGTTTACTTTGGACGACTTTGCCACACAAATAGGCAGCATGCGTCGATATTTAACTGCTCATACTTGCTGATAAGTCTATTATCAGATTATGGAGTAATAGCATGCAGTTTCGTGTTCATGAGAGGATTTGGGGAATATTTCGCTACCAATTAAGAATTAACCATAAATGATAAGCTTTTCGTGGTTATTTATTCAAATTCTTTTTAATTAAAAACGAGAAAAATACCTCTCATGTACCTCCTCTTATCTATTTTGCACCAAATACCTTGGAACCGTTAAAAATGTCATTTTTTAAATAGTTCCAGACAGTTTCTCAATTCTTGAAAGAAATTTTGTTGACTAGCAAAGTCATATTACGATATTTTTCTAACAAGTTGTATCTGGTTAATTAGTTTATACATTTACCAGTATTATTTAGTTGTGATTTTTTTTTTTTGAGAACACATTTATACTGCAGATTGAAGGGTTAATCATTAGGAAAATATTTACGATAGAGGAGCGATTTTCAAAAACGAGGTTCTCCGCTTCTAGTGCCGCCGGCTTTTCCAAAGTGTTCCGCAGATTTTAAATTTACGTACCCATAATTGACGAACAAAAAATAATAATGGATTTATCAGTATTTATTTTTTGCAAAACGACTTTTAAAATAAAAATGCAAATAAAAATACATCCAGGCTTTTGCCATTATTCAAGATAATACTTACTATTATTAGGACACGAATTTTTCTTTACTTTTTATTTTCAGGCGAAGAGACTGTTTTACGTGCTTCTCATGTTGAGTTGGTGACGCATGTACTTACTGGGAAATCGCTGAAAGACGTCATCTATTATTTAGAGATTTATTTTAAACTCGAAAAATTTGGATTAACTGATAGAGAGTAGTATTTGTTTTTATGGACATAGGATTCATATTTTTATATTTTATTTTCCTGCTTATTCATATAAATTAAAGACTGTGCTACCTTGCTAAGTTAAGTTTAATTTTTCAAGACGTCTTACATTTATTAGAGTATAGTGCTTTATAATTAATTCAAGGTTTACGAAATTGAGTGTAATGAAATGGTTTAAAATTAGAATAATCTAGTATCAAACACAAGCGTTTACCAGTGAGAACAACTTTTGCATCTGATGGATTTTATTCTAATTGGAGTGTGTGTTTTTTTTTTTAATTCCAATTTATTCATGAAGTTAATACATTGTGACTTATTAACCTCATGAATAAATCTGACTTATTCAAATTTTCTATACGTGTGGAATTTCGTAAATGGGAATTTGGTTTCTTTGTTTTATTCTCCACATTTAATTATAAATTCAATTAATGGATTTTAAAAATGCTCAAACATTAATTGTTCGATGTTATTTGGAAATACTTGCGTTTTTGAAGGTCATTTTAATAGAATAAGGATTCAGTGCAATTTCAGATAATGTATTTTATATTAAAGTTAATTATAAAAGTCTGCATGGTTTTAATCATTTAAGCGCGTTGTATGTCTATTAATTTGAAAATTTCAAGCTGTGTAATTCAGCATACCTTAAAAATTAATAGCTCTAACACTGTAAAAAAATACGAACACAGTTTTCAGCTTATCCTAGGTTATCTTCATTTGAAACCTCATACTTGGTTTATGTATGTCTCCTGATTAGAAAATATAGCTCAGTTTGTTATTCATGTAAACACAAGATGAGATAGTGCTTATGTTATTTATCAGTGTAATAATTGTAACAAGTGGATGTAATCACTTGTGAAGTAATAACTATGGAGTGGATGTTTAAGTGCGCATTCATTGAAAGGAAATAAACAAGAGCCCTTTATAGAACTATATGGAAGGTGTTCATGATTTGATGGCTAAATTTCAGCTTTTGATTTGATTCACATTGTTGTTTGAAGTTTTAAAGATTCATTCCCCAACTAGTACGAATCGAATTTCGGCATCCCTATTCTTTTATACTAAAATTTATTTTTATTTATTTTTCAAATTTTATTTTACAAACTAAAATACAAGATATTTATATTATACAATTCAAGTGGTACAATTCAATGTACAATATTTTACAACACAATTCAAGTTGTGCAATTCAACGTACAGTATTATACAATACAATTCAAGTATCACTATAATTTTCTGTTGGTACTTACATTTATTTTTGGCTATTTATTTTGTTATAGTTAAGAAAATGTTTTCTCATATATGCAAATAGAGTAGAATACATTTCGTAGTGTATAATAAGTTACTGGTTTTAGTGATAAAGTAAGTTAGTTTATGTATTTATGTGTAACCAAGGGCCGTAGCCATACTGGTTACTAGAGAAATAATTTGCTCGAAACAGTCACTGTGAGTCTAGTGACCGCATCTATGAGGGCTCACCTTACACGGTTTAATTTGATGTACATGTTAATAAATTAGTCTCCTAATTAAATGAAATAGTTAGTATATTGCTATTTTAATTGGATATGATATGTGAGTTCCAATGATCCCTTATACTATACGTTTAAAGTAATTGTTAACATTGTTTAGTCCCATGAGATAGTCTCTCATTCTTTTTCTGAATGCATATTCTGAGGTTATAGATTTGATTTCATTTGGGAGTTTATTGTAGCTGCTTGTCGCTAGAATGTAAAAGGAAACGCTGGCGTTTCCTTTTACATGTAACAGACAGCCATAGAGATATAGTTTCTGTAGTGGTAGAATATTATGAACGTCATACAGATCGTTGGTTGAATGCGCGAAGTCGGTAGTGGTTATGGCTCTAATTATTCTGTTTTATATTCGTATTAATGGAAGCAGATTGTTGTAATAATCTCCACCCTAACAGGTGATGCCATATTGCCGTGAGGAATTTACCCAGGAACAGTATAAGCATCTTAAGAATGCTGAATTTACCAATTTTTTAGCATAATATATTCTGTTAATTATGAACCTGAACTTATTTGTTAAGAAAGTGGTGTGGGAGTTCCACTTCAAATTGCTATCGATATGGAGGCCCAAATACTTGATTTTTTTTTTTTTGATTAAGCTATAGTCACAATTTAGGATTTCACTACATTTCCTTTCATGCCATTTTATAGTTATATTGTGGTCTTGCTTATCTGTTAATGTGAAGTACGTATATCTCGTTTTATCGGTATTAATTTTAAGCCCATTATTTCTAAACCATTTATTTAGTTTTAACATATCACGATTAATCCGATTTTCTAGATCCTCGAGAGTCGTTTCAGTGTATACAAATTCCACTAAAAATGCTTTTTAAATCTTTTTACTTGTATCAAATAGCGGACTTTCGTTTTTATATATTTTATTATTAAAAGATATAACTGAATTATCTTCAACCAAGATGTTATCTTATTTTCATACTTTATAGACTTATAATCAGCTAATGACACTTGTTCCTAGAATATTTTGGATAATACAAATAATCATCAATGTATGTAAATAATATTTGTATTAATCCATTTTTATGAACTAGAACAAGCAAAGATGCTTCCTTGAAAGGATCATATTGTTTTTTTTTAAACTAATGATATTAACAATGATATATTAATTTGCAGCAGGATTTTAAAACCAATTAACATAATGTGCACACACCCTTTACAGTAAAAAAAATATTCCATCCTTATAGATTACTCCATTTTGATTTATTATTATTATATGCAGGACTTGCCAGAGTTTTAATAATTTAAATTAACATAAATGCGACCTAAGGGGGGAGAGAGAAAAAAAAAACAAAGTTAATACCGCTTTTATTCACATAGATCACCGCTAGTAAATCAGAAAGTAATGACATTATTACCCATAACCTTTTACAATGCTCACTTGAAATAGCTGGTACCACAGAACAGAAACAAGACAAAATCTCTGAAGAAACAAAACTTATGAAGAAACGAAGAGAAATGAAACAATCAGTTAACTTACTTATAGAATAAAATTGAATACACTGAATTGTTCAAAACGATCAGAAAACGTATCACAGAAAAAATAAGAAAATTCAATTGTAAATTCATACAACAAACAACTGAAAACAACCGTAGTCTCAAAAAAGCCAAACAGCAACAAACAGATGGTCCCGTCTTGTAGTTTGACTGCAACCTTTTTGATATGCAATAGAAAAAAGAGTTGAAAAATTCTACTTAATATTATATCAAGATGATGAATTAAATGAAGACAACTACGACACAGCTGAAGTACCACAGATTCTACCTGAAGAAGTTATGTGGAGCTTCCAAAATCGGAAAGCTGCAGGTGAGGATGGAGTTATAGCTGAACTTCTAAAAACAGGTGGAGAAATAATATATAAACTCTTAGCAAAGCTATTTACTTATGCCTGGAGAAAAATGATGTGCCAACAACATGGAAGAAGGCTACCCTAATTCTGATACATAAAAAAAAAAAAAGAAAGGTAAGATAGAAGGCTTGACGAACTACCAACCTATCAGTGGTCTACAAAGTGCTTACAAGTCTTAGCTCATGGGCTTTGTGCGACTCTAGATATAGCACAACCAAAAGAACAGGCAGGCTTTCGAAAGGGCTTTAGTACAATGGACCATATTCAAGTTGTATAGTAGATTATTGAACGGTGTAATGAATATCAATTACCACTATGTCTTGATTTTATTGACTATGAGAAAGCCTTTGATTCACTTAAAACTTGCAATACTTAAAGCATTACGAAACCAACAAGTGGAGAAGCCATACACCAATGCCACAGCAGCAATTCATTCCAATGGAAACATCTATACTATGCGAATACAGAGAGGTATAAGACAGGATGATAGAATATCTCCAAAATTATTCACATTGTTCCTAGAAGAAATATTCAACCTTCTTGATTGGGAAGGGAAAGGTCTGAAGATAAATAGAAGATATTTAAGCCATCGACGCTTTGAAGATGACATAGTTATCTTTACTTCAACTGCATATGAATTACAGACTCGTATCTATGAGCTCCAAATTGCTAGCAAAACAGCAGGCCTAAAGAAGACTCGAGTTATGTTCAATAGCTATGTCCAACCAGAAATAATAAAAATCAATAATGAGGAAATTAAACAAGTAGATCATTACATATACTTAAGATAACAGATATCAATGGGACAAAATATCATGGACGAAATTAAAAGGCGCACGATGCTTGGGTGGAAAGCATTTGTAAAATTACATTCGATATTCAAAAGCCAACTACCATTATGCCTGAAGAGAAACGTTTTTAACCAGTGTATCCTTCCTACACTGACATATGGCTGTGAAACATGGACACTGAATGCAAAGGAAATTCAAAAATTAAGAACAACACAATTTAGTATGGAAAGAAGTATGCTTAGTCACAAAAGGAATACATGGATAAGGAATCAAACTAAAGTCCCTGACATCATAGGAAGAGTGAAACAACTGAAGTGGCAATGGGCTGGGCATATTGCTCGAAAACAAGATCAACGATGGACAAAAGAAGTAATGGATTGGATTCCACGAGAGGAAAAACAACGCCGACCTAAATCGCGGTGGATTGTTGATATCATCAGATTTGCAGGAGTGACATGGACAGAGAGTTTTGGAGTAATGTTTGAAAGGCCTTCATCCAGCAGTGGATCGACAATGGCGGATGATGATATAATATGTATTTTTTTTTTCCTGAGTGCGCGCGCACACACAGTTTGGCCATCACACACATACCATTATATTTCATGGCTCCTTTCCTTTATAAGAAATATTTTGGTCAAGGTTACTAAAATCCTACTAATGCATATCGCAACCATAAATACTGATAAAGGTTACATGCCGCCAGCATTGTATCTAATATATCAGTGAGTCCGCATCAACGTCTGTTTTGACAGTGATATTCATGGTTCGTTTATTATTTAAAAATATTCAGTTTGTAGTTTTTCAGCGTTATATATTTAAAGTTAAAATATTTTAACGTTAATTGGTTATTGTTATGCTGCTTCGACGATGAAAGAGAAATTGGGAAAATGAATTGCGTCAATTATGATAAATGGCTTTTCATTTTCGTGATTTTCTTATCGTTAGCAATTATTATTACTTACATTAAATTCTAGAACGGCATGTTTAATACCATTCGGAAGCAAAGAAAAAACATCGGGTCAATTAATCCATTAATGAAATATGGTAATGATTAATACTGTCACTAAACATATTTTTTTCGTTCAATGGTTGATTTAGTATTTCCTTAGCACATGAAAACACATCGTTTGCAGAGGAGGGAAGGTTAAATAGATGAAGGGAATGATGGCATCATCCTTTTCTTCCTACGACCACGATGACTTCACACAATGCTTTACCGCTACATCGCAGTTACAGAATGACAAGACCAGTGGAAACGGGAGTTAATGTACAGCGTGATCCGATTTTTTTTTTCCATGAAGAAATATTCAAAAACACTTCCAATAAGTGATAATTCATTAATTCTTTTTTTTTTCCGCATTTTTGCGACTCTATTTAAATGTAATGTAAATATTAATTCTAAACGTATGTTTCATTTTAATATTTCTGATTCTACCATGCAAATATTAAGGCCAGTACACATTATTATTGGTAATTTTCGGCCTCCTCCATTTATTATTTATTCATATGGAGTTTCCTCCCTTTTCTCCCCCCGTCCCTCTTGGGACGAGTTGAGCCCCCTCATGGCGGTTAAGTATTTATGGCTATAGATCCGTGTGTTCACGGGGCCGGTTTGCCTGCTTGCTGGATGAAAAACCACAGATAAACTGGGGGGAAAACCCTGCTGTCCACGCCCAAGACTGGCTAACTTGGCTATGGCTGAGGAAGATCCTTAAGCTCCTCACGTCGGCGACGGAAATCGAACCCAGGACACTTCTTCCCCAGGCATATGGTTGCGAAGCGCATAGCCACTAGGCTAACCGCGCGGACGGTCAACTCCATGAAGTCCTAGGACTCATCATGGGAAGTGCACACTCACCCATCATATCATACATTTCTTTCCACTCACTCGCTTATAATATATATACTCATCAGATAATTCATTCGCTACTTGCCAAGAAAACAATTTAGTCCTCATTCAGTTGTTAACTACACTGTTACTCAATTTCCAGGGACGATTTCTTCCTTTCGTATATTAAATACTTTTTTCTTTCATTTATCCTAGAGAAACCTTTTTATTAATGTAATTTGTGTTATACTCCTCTCTTCCATCTATTTATCAAACTTAGCGATCCGCAAATCTTGGATTTATCTTCGTAGCGAATATTTCACAGACCTGATACCATCTTGGTTGCTTACCTACGAAGCCACTTCGTCTCTACAAATTCACAACACCAGAGATCATCAATATCGCAGGTTTAATTAAAAGAAGTTTCAGTTGTAGGAGAAAGAATTTAAGATTCCATTAAATTGTACAAACCTCTAGTTTGGATAGTACTGAATTATTGCTATCAGGATTTTCAATTGATGATGAGAACAAAAAACATTCTACAAGATTCCCTAAGTAGAGGGATTATATCACGATAGTTATTAGAATTAATTAGTTAGTTAACATGTTGAATTTATCTAACTGGAGATGGAGAAGAGATTTAAGTGAAGTATATACAAGATAAATATTAGAGTCAGGACTCTTACAGTTTACTGAAAAATGATCTACTACTAGAGCGAGAATAATAAAAAAAAAAAAAGCATTAGCACAAATATAAAGAATTCATTTTTATTGTTCAAATCAAGAATATGTAGCATAACTTTCCACAGCAGGTTTGCGATGTGGATTTAGGTCTAAGAAAGAATTAGACAGCTGTCATGGATCGAGGATAGGTTAATTAACTAAGTTATGCAATTAGCATTATGGAACATATATTGTTTTATGTGTGTACGTGTAGAAATGTGTACCATCCACTCCATTTCCTTTTAATATCGTTAAGGATTTTATGAGACGAATACTTCGGGAAATGTAGCTGGTAAAATTTTTATGGAACTTGAGTCCATTAAGTTACAAAAAATAATATTTAGTAAAAAAGGAATTTTGCGTAAATGACTAGTATATAAAAACAAATATTCTTGATAAAAATTGCACGCTGCACAAGATCTTTAATTAGTAAAAGTACAATTATAAAAGTTTTTACATGTACGATCCAAGTTTCGTTCCACTTGCAGCTTTGTTTTTATTGTTTTTTCCCAAGCTGTTCCTTTTATGTATTACGAAATAATGAAAATATTCTTTTCCAAGTGAATTAGAACCCGGTACCGACATAGAAAATTGAGTTACTTTAACAAAATTTTCATTTTCCTTCACGATTTTAATATCTTATTCCATTTAGGTCGTTTCCTACTTTTTTGAGAAAGTGGTTTCATTTCTGTAAAAGTTTTCATATTATACCTAAGTTAATTTCAAACAGAACTTGTTGGTTAGCAGTTGGCACAAAGACGAACTTGCATGATAACAATGCCACATGAACGCATTCTGATAGTGGTATGATCCAGATGATCAATATTGTATTTTTATTTCACATAATGATTAGTAGAATGGATATTGTTTATTCAGTGATCACAAGTAGTGTTAGTATTACAAAAAGAATAATAATAGCAAACAAACAAATAAACACGAATAAAGGACTTCCGTATTAATACGAGATGTCGGTTACCCTTAACAAATAACCAGTTTAATTAACGGATAATGACATTTTCACTTTCCGACTATATTTCTTACTGATATTAATGTCTTCAAGAACATTTGGTAAAATTTTATAGCAAAGCTAATTTTTCCCTTTGCCAAGTGCTTAGCAATAACGACTTCCACTACTTAAAGAACAGCAGTTGTCCAGAAGTGAGTTAGGCTAAATTTTCTGCTCGCAGTTCCCTTCGGTTTATGTAATCTTTGCCGAAAGTCACGTCTGTAGGAAAGTTGGTAGGATAAACAGCAGTGCCATATCTGGAATGCTGAATTCTACCAAACGAAATATATATATATATATATATATATATATATATATATATATATATATATGTTACCGGCAAAGTGTGAAAACCGGTATTCTATAGAATGCCGAAAGTGGGACGTCAAAGTATGAAACGCTTAGATTTTCACACATTTCCTAGGAATTCTATAGAATGCCAAAAGGCAAATCGGCAAAGTATAAAATACTCCCGGCAGTGACTTTTAATGTCGCAAGGCAAGTGTCGTGACTTTCGACGCTCGCGTCAAACAGAGAGCCAGAGCACTTCCTAACCTAACCAGAAATGGTTAGGTTAGGTTCATGCCGCCTGTGGACATGAGAGTAAAGACGATGGAAATAAGAAAATAGGTGATGATGTTAATATTTTGTGTACTCTGCTTCAATATTGAGAATGCTGTCGAAGGTAAAATTCGATCTAAATTGAATCTGGAAATACAGGCCGAAAAAATGGATTCCAACAATAAATTTCCTCCTGCACCTTTGGGGGCCACTGCGCGAGTTCCTATCTCAGACGTCGACAAGGGACGGGTTGCTCACGCAATCTTCTGGCGGTTGTTATGAGTGTGACAGACGATAGTTTTTACCGACTTGGAACTGCTGAAGGAATTTTAAACCAACTCTATGCCAGATCACAATTCACTTTATGTCCCAAGGACTTACTGAGAGTTGGAGACATTCCTGACCATGAAATAGCTCTCCGGTCAACCGCTTCAGCTCTGTCCACGGGTAGCGGTCAAGGGTTCGTGAGGTGTACTTGCAAGACCAAGTGCCGAAATTTGAAGTGCTTTTGTATGAAAAAGGCAGTTATGTGCAATTCAAAATGTCATTCCAGTCTACCTTGTAGCAACAATTAGTTCAGCACTGGTCTTTTTCTCTTTCTATAGAAAAATCCCGTATCTTACATTTTGTACTTCTTACATTTTCACATGCATCTTTTCAATAAAAGCCTTTTTCATACTTTGCCAAAATAGTATTTGTCATTCTATACAATGCCTAGGGAAAGTATGTAAAATATTAAAATAAAACATTAAAATAAAACAGACAT